>NW_011494529.1:3634296-3650701 GCF_000754665.1 Bison bison bison
TCAAAGCCACAAATACCATCTAACTTCAATATTGTAATGCAACTTTGGCTTAGTCAGTGTAAATTGAATACAGATATTCTGTGCTCAAGAAGTTACACTTCCTGGGAGCCAGAGTTACTGACTGACAGAAGTTAACCTTGGGCATCATCAGTACTTAAAATAGGAAAATGCATTTTAAACTGTGTTGTCCATAACCCCTCCTTCCATCAGAGGAATTCTGTATGTTATTTTATTTGTCTATCCTTCTGTGCCACTGAAAAGACCAGAAATGTTTGGAAGAACTACTGGACTTGAGTCTGGAGCTTGCGTTCTATCCTAGTCAGATCATTAAACTTGCTGTGTTAATTTGGACAAATTACATCATACATTGTCTCGCTTATTCATTGAACGTTTCCCAAGGGCCTGCTGTATGTGAGAAACTACAACCGCTGGCTGGGAACACACAGGGAACGGCACAGCTCTCCCACCGGTTGCTCACAATAGGGAGGAAGGGGCACAAGTACCATCTCCTATGTGATGATGTTGGTATCACTGTCGCACCACTCAGGGAAATTACAACTCCATCTGCTTACTTGCACATTGACTAGGGGGCCATTTTCTTTCTCCATGCCTCTGTCCTCATCAAGTCATCCAGCATCCCTCTCTCTTCTCTGTCAGTTCACACTGATTGGGACTAACCATGCCCAGTCATGTTGAAGGGCAAGCTGTCCATCAGGTGAAATATCCCTGCTCAAGGAGAGTTTGTTCTATATTCCTGTCATTTTTCCCCCCCTTAGGTCCCAGTGAAAGTTGCTCTTTCTGTCTTTCAGAAAAGTAATTCTTATCTAGTGGGCTTCCCTAGTGGCTCAGACGGTAAAGCGTCTGTCTGCAATGCAGGAGACCTGGGTTCGATCCCTGGGTTGGGAATATCCCCTGGAGAAGGAAACGGCAGCCCACTCCAGTATTCTTGCCTGGAAAATCCCATGGACCAACCTACCTTCCAAGGGGTCGCAGAGAGTCGGACACGACTGAGCAACTTCACTTTCACTTTCTTTCACTTTCTTCCCATGTATCCTTCTGCTATTTAAATCACTACTTTCCCTTTTCACTTTTCTTCCCCCATGTCTGAGAACTATCTAATCTCAGAGACTCTGCATGCATGCATGTAAAAACTTGAGACTCTACCTCAACCACAGGATTAGAAAAATTCTCCAAATCTGTATTTTGCTTCATTTTTAGACTGGGAGAAAGAGATGGTCCTGAGGACAAGTGAGAGCAGAAGGTGAGGGAAACACCCAAGAAAAAATGAAGTCAGTGCTAGCAAGATAGATCCATGACATCCTTGTGATAATTGATATGAGAGTGGTAAACTCAGAGAGCTAGGAACCATGGCCCCTCCCAAGAAACTGCGGTTGGCAATGTGACCATCAGTTTGTAACCATGTATGCTTTATCCAATAGCAAAGTATTATTTCTAACTGATGGAGATGGATAAATGGAAGATCATCAACAAAAGCTTCAAGTTAGGTTTTTATTTATTTTCCCTTTCAGGGCCACAAAATCTTCCAGTATAAAAATCAAAACTTTATTAGGGAATCTCTTAGGTCTGGTAGAGCATTAATATTCTATTATTCAGTGTGACCTGGATTCCTTTTCCCACCAATATCTCTGCTGTACCTCTCTCTCTTAAGAAGCTGGTTAATCCAGGTGTGGAGGCTGCAGGATTAGTTGAAAAGAAAAAAGACAGACTCTCCAGGGAAGGAATTCAGTAACATGTGGATAATATCAAGATTTAGGGACCTCTCATATCTTGCAAAATTTTTTAATAACATTCTTCAAAATGTAGATTCATTTCCTTGGGTTATGTAGAATTCCTTTAATTGAACTTTGGAAACAAATGAGTAGGGATCATGGTGATAAATTAAAATTTCCAATTTTTAATCCACTGTATAGGTCCACCTAAACCTTCATCCTCTGGGTCGGAATTCTCAAGGGGAGAATCTACCCACTTTCAAAGGGTTCCCCCGAGAGTCTAAGGCACTCTTAAGTAAGCAAAGCTACCTTTTGTGACCTTATAGCATGGACTTCAAGTCAAACTTAAGTGGATATCCTAGCACCTCCACTTAATAGCTGCTGTGACATTGGGTATAAAAACTGAGCCTCAGTTTGCCTGTGAAGTTAAGAAACTAAATACACCTTCCAGAGTATTGTCAGAGCAGTACATACTTCATGGTAGGTGCTTCTTCTTTTATCCATACATTCTAACATCCAACCTATGTGTGCTGTGTTAAGTTGTTTCAGTCGTGTCCGATTCTTTGCGACCAGATGGACTGTAGCCCGCCAGGCTCTTCTGTCCATGGGATTCTCTAGGCAAGAATACTGGAGTGGTTTGCCATTCCCTTCTCCTTCTTCCCGACCCAGGGATCAAACCTGTGTGTCGTACATCTCCTGCATTGGCAGGTAGGTTCTTTACCACTAGCACCAGTCCATAGTAGGCATTTATTAAATGTTAGCTTCATTCGCCTTCTCACTTCTTATATTCCTTTTTTAAAAGGGGCTTTAATAGGCTCTTGTATCAGGCCACAGAGATATCTTCTACCTACCATAATTAAGCAACTTGAGAAATCCTGTGAGGTCGATAAATTTGGAAAATGCTTACATAAAACAGAATTTAAAATGGCAAGTCCTGCCATCAGAAGCCAGTAAAAGTCAATTGCTTTATGCGACACCTCTACAAATGGCATTATGTCATTGTATAATATTAGTAAGAAATTGTAAGATTTTGTTCAGGCCTATAAAATGTAATGAGTCTCACATCATCTACCAATATAAAAATAAATTGAAAAAATACTAATACTTTAAAAAGAAATAAAAAAAACAAGCTTCTAACATCTTGGCTTTTTCTGTATTTGAGGAAATTTAGCCTATAGAGAAATGGATTTAAATGTTTCTCAGTGTAGTTGGCTTTCTCTCTCTCTTTTTTTTCCCCTTTCTTTTTATTATTTTTTCATCTTTGCCTTTTCTACTTAACTGGGAACATACAAAATCTGTTTCAGAAATCGGATGGCCTTGGCTGAAAAATTCTCCTAATGCATAAAAAAGAACTTTAAACGTTCAAAAAAAATGGAAAGTCTACATGGTGCCAATAAAAGATGGATTTATTCATCTGGGCTAAGGTACAGGACATTAACTTTCACAGACGCAGTTCTTCACCAGCAGTTCACACTAAACCAACCTGAAAAGTCTTTGTAAACCCAAAGAAACGAGTCTGTGTTTATCTGGCCCTAGAGCAGTGTTGCTTTTGGTAAAAAATAGTGATAGGTGAACCCAAAAGTATCCAATAAGTACATCTGTTAAGCAAGCCTGAATGCCTATTGGTTCTGGAGTGGAAGGAAGTGATCATTCTGACACTCTGCCACACTACCAAAAATCTGTTTTACATCTGTATTAAATATGATCCGGAAAAATGGAAGAAGTCATCTCATAGCTCCCCCACAGTGCAATTGCAGGGATGTGAGCAAACATGTCTATTAGGAATAATATATAACAAGAGCTGAGCCATTTGGTTCTCTAAATAAACTGTCTGCATATTTGGGGAAGGGAAAAACAAATGTGGTATGTTTGGCTCAAAGAATGAGCTCTGTTTTTCTTTCTTGTCAGAATTAACATTCAGTGATGCAGATGAACTGGACACCCTTGGGGATGGAGTAGATTTGCTAGCTCAAAATGGAAACAGCATGGAGTGGTTTAAGCCCAGAAGGAATGCTTGGGTCCACACAGACCAAGTCAAGTCAACAGTAGTCTGGGAGAAATCCAGAGTTAAATAGAAACCTATAGGTCCTCTCTTCAACATTTGACCCAGTGATGGAATCCCCTTGTCAGATGGTTGGGAAATGGTCATCCAGCCATCAGTTGAACCTTTTCCAAGCACAGGGAACACATATTCATGTGTAGCTCTATGTATAATCCTCCATGTATATTATCACTATCATTACCATGTGGATCATGACTATTTTTAGCAAATTTACAGCAACTGTTGTAACTCCCAAGGAGAGACAAATCAGGAATGGTTATGAAGGCTCATTTCCTTACTCTTGTCAGTTGTTTTGCTGAAAGACAAATATGGGATGGTTATGAAGGCTCATCTCCTTATGCTTGTCAGTAGTTTTGCAGAAAGATAACTCACCATTGCTGAGCTCTATGGAAGCAGACTGATAACAGAGGCTGCATCTAGACACTCTTACCCTTATAAGCAGAGTCAGTCCGCTCCTCCATTTGCATAGGAAGAGGGTTATAGGGTAGGTCCTGTATATTGGAAGACCTTTTCTGATGCATCCAGTAGTACTATCTGCCTGAGCCAACTCTGTGCAGAATGAGAACCCAGAGCATTGTGTGTATATACTCAGGGCTAAGCATATTAGATTTATTATAACCTTTGCGTGTATGATAAGATGCTTCAGTTATGTCTGACTCTGTATGACCCCATGGACTGCAGCTTGTCAGGCTCCCCTGTCCGTGGGATTCTCCAGGCAAGTATACTGAAGTGGGTTGCTGTGCCCTCCTCCAGGGGATCTTCCTGACCCAGGGATCAAACTGGCATTTCTTACATCTTATCTACACTGGCAGGCAGATTCTTTACCACTAGCCCCACCTGGTCCTCTGAGGATAGACACTGTACTTACGTCTCTTTGGAACAGGAGGAACCAAAGTCTAAGAAGAGATGACTAGTCATGGTGAAAACTGGGCCTTCTAGACAAAAGCCACATCCACAACTCTGTATGTAGATGGCCATCACTGGTGGAGCAGACAAAGGAAAATCTTAAAATCAACCAGGACTGGGTTCAAACCCTGACTCTTTCCCTTATGGTGAACAACAGCAGGTACTTTCTTAGCCTCTTGGAATCTCAAGTCCTTGTCAATAAAATGGTAAGAGTATTTTTTCATAGATTTTAATGATCACTGTGGATGGTGACTGTGGCCAGGAAATTAAAAGACTCTTGCTCCTTGGAAGGAAAGCTATGACAAACTTAGACAGCATATTAAAAAGCAGAGACATCACTTTGCTAATAAAGGTCTTTATATTCAAAGTTATGGTTTTTCCATTAGACAAGTACGGATCTGAGATTTGGACCATAAAGAAGGCTGAGCACTGAAGAATTTATGCTTTCGAATTGTGATGCTGGAGAAGACTCTTGAGAGTCCCTTGGATTGCAAGGAGATCAAACCAGCCAATCCTAAAGGAAATCAACCCTAAATATTGGAAGGACTGATGCTGAAGCTGAAATTTCAATACTTTGGCCACCTGAGCCAAAGAACCAATCCATTGGAAAAGAATGGTGCTGGGACAAATTGAAGGCAAAAGGAGGAGGCAGCAGAGGATGAGATGGTTTGATAACATCATCTACTCAATGAACATGAATTTGAGCAAATTCCAGGAGATAGTGAAGGACAGGAAGCCTGGCATGCTGCAGTCCATGGAGTTGCAAAGAGTCAGACATGACTTAGAGACTGAAAAAAAAATGATATCAGGTATATATCAAGGATGGTAAGCAGGAATTTTTCTATTCTCTTAGAGTTGGAAGGGGAAGTAGGACTCCAAACAGAGAGGGGGAAAGTATCCAATATTATAGGACAAGAACAGCCAAAAAGCTGCCAACACCTGGGCCTTTCTCAGTGCTCAGTGAGAAATAGGCTATATACCTCTGGTATCACCTATTATCCTCCAGTTCTCTTTTTCCTCAAATTTAAGATGGTAAATGATGGGGTGAAGGGTGGGGGAGTGAGCATCATGAGAGTTCTGAGTAGTTGATTTAGTAGGGGGAATACTGCTGCTTTTTCTTTTTCATCCCAAAGCTGATGAGAGAGGTGCCAAGAGAATCAGTGCCAAGGAATAGGATTGCCTTCAAGGAGGAGAGACTTGCACCCCTTCACTGCTTAGACAACTGCTTATGTGATGAAGTTTTGATCCTCCAAGGGCCTCTTTGAGAAAGGAGTAAGAGGGTTGTAGGACGATGGTAGGGTGCAGAATGGAGACTTCAAACAGGTTCATACCCACCACTTGATGTGGTAAAAGTGGCTAACTTTCCTGAGGCTCCATAGACTCCAGAGAAGGTGATTTGGAGTCTCCATGCCAGCGCCACCCCAGAGAGCAACACCACACCAGCATGAGAAACAAGGGAAACCTGTGAGAGGGTGAAGTATGTTTCCAATTGTATAGACGTAGTTGTATTGCATGGTGCAAAAACAGAGAGTAGGTATAGAATACACAAACTGTAAACCTGTGCAAGAACATACATAGGAGTCCTACAAGAAAGGCTTTGTTTAGACACCTGCCACGCAGACCAATCTGCTGAGGAGCAGTAACAACGTGTGACAGAAGACGTAACTGCAGACCTGGTTAAATATGAGTACTTCCCCCACTTCCTCTAAACCCTTCCTCCTGTGGAGGCAGAACAGGAGGGAGAGGAGGGAGAAGGGTGAGGAATGAAAATGTGGAAGCCTGGATCACACCCCCAACACATATACATAGACCACCTGGCTGTAGTTCTCCAGAGCCATAGGTCAAACTTGAACCAGAAGGTGAGGAGGGGATGGTTAGTCAGTTTGAAATGTAATGTTATACTGGACCAAATTTTTAATAATTTAAAGTGATTGGAAAATCATAGCACTCATCACAAGACTTAATAGAGGATGATAAGAGTGGCACATCTGGGAGCAGTGATTGGGAAAAAAAAATCTTTCATGTCTATATCCAACTAAATTTAGACTATTACTGCTTTATCCAGTAACATATGTCAAATACTGGGCAAATAATATCTCCTCAAAAAATGTTAGTTCTCTCTTCTTTTTACATTATTAATACAATATGTATTTTTTTTCTTCTCTGGTTATAACATGAATTACAATTCTTCAAAGAAAAAAACTGGAAAATGCAGAAAAATATTGAGAGCATAATGAACATTAACCAGAGCCCTCCTCCTACCTTTGGAAGCACTGTTGAGCAGCTCATTTGGGAAATTGTTCTTTATCAACCCACATCTGTTCCCTGATATTTCCATGCACTGGTCCTAAATTTGCCTTCTGAAGACACATGATCTTAGTCCCCACCTCCCTCTATGTGACTCTCTTAAATATGTAAAAAGAGAGAGCCTTATTTTTTGCCCCTGCCCCTTTGTAACAAAAGAAATATTGTTCCATTTTTTCCACCATTCTAAATGCCTCCTGGTTTACAGTCCTTTCCTATTGCAGTCAATCAACCTCTGAAGATGTCTTGCTATGCCAATGTCATTTTTAAAGATGATGCAGAAGCAAGCCAAGCCCCAAACTTGAGGCAAGAAGATTATTACCTCCTTCATTTGAACACTCTTCTTAAATTTCTGTCATTGAGTACAGCCAAAGAACACAAAGAGACCAATTTGTCAAGATGAATATATTGCCTTCATTAATGCTGACCTATTTTCTTCCTCAAAACTTCTCAAGGCAAAAGGAAGGATCTGGCTGCCTAATTTTGAGATTTTCCCAATTCAACAGAGAAATTTTTGTCAGCCTCTTTAAAGTAATAGAGATTCTTGACATCTAGGGGTAGAAATAAATTATTTTGGAAAATATATGCCAAGACAGTTGAAAGTTCTTTTTTTCTTCATTCATTCCTTCATAAGTTGTGAATAAGAAGTGTAAATTCTAGAGGTTAGAGTTTGGTAAGAAGCATAGTTAAATTCTTTCAACCCTCCTTCCACTACAGTGCCCAATTGATAGTCATACTATGCACTAACTCAACTTTTATTTTTTAATTTACTGTCCTATTTTTTCTTCCTAAGGTGGAAAAACAAAGAGACACAGCAGTGGGGAAAACCTCCTACATAGGTCATGTGAGCTAAACACAAAATTTATATGTGTTCCTAAAAATGTATATGTTGAAGATCTAAGCACTGGTATCCATTTAAAGAGGTATGTGTGTGCTAAGTCACTTCAATTGTGTCCCACTGTTTGTGACCCAATG
This sequence comes from Bison bison bison, assembly GCF_000754665.1. Classification (NCBI taxonomy): domain Eukaryota; kingdom Metazoa; phylum Chordata; class Mammalia; order Artiodactyla; family Bovidae; genus Bison; species Bison bison. The sequence goes on from NW_011494529.1 coordinate 3,642,274, forward strand.
GACTGTAACCCACCAGGCTCCTCTGTCCATAGGATTCTCTAGCTAAGAATACTGGAGTGGGCTCTCAGGCCCTCTTTCAGGGGATCTTCAAGACCCAGGAATCAAAAAAACATTTCTTAGTCTTCTGCATGGGCAGGTGGGTTCTTTACCACTAGCACCACCAGGGAAACCTATTTAAAGAGGTAATTAAGTTGAAATGATGTCACTGGAGTGGCCTTTAATCCAATATGACTGGTGTTCTTATAAGAAGAGATCAGGGCATAGACACACACATTGAGGAAAGACCACGTGAAGACACAGGGAGAAGACAGTCAGCTGCTAGTTGAGGAGAGAGACCTCAGAAGAAACCAAGCCTCCCAACACTTTGATTGTGGACTTCTAGTCTCTAGAACTGTGAGAAACAAGTTTCTGATTTTTAAGCCAGCCAGTCTTCGGTATTTACAGCAGCCCTAGCAGACTGATACAGTGAGGAAATGAATGCCAGTGCGAATATGAAGAGAAAAGGTCATTTACACATCCTCTGCCCTTTTACCTTCCCCCTAGAGATCATGACACATCCCTGGGTTCGATCTAGATCTCATTTCTTTAAGAAGTGTGCATTTCCTTCTGTAATCAATCTTTCTAACTTTTCTTATAGGATTATAAGAGCAAGCTCAAGCCATGGGACTCCTCCCCTGCTGTGACTCCTAAGAAAGAAGGTCTCCATCAAGAGAGACAGGTCTCTATCAATACTCTATAATGACCTATATGAGAAAAGAATCTAAAAAGAGTAGATATATGTATAACTGGTTCACTTTGCTGTATACCTGAAACTAATGCAACATTGTAAGTCAACTATACTCTAATGCAAATTTTTTTTAAAAAGATAAAGACTCAGAGTGAGGGAGGGATCTAGAGCAGGACACTCAGAAAATGAAGGGAAGCTAAATCAATTTGCATTTAAACAAACAACAATCAAACAAAATGCATGTAGATATAGGGATGGCAGGAGTCATTTGTCCATAGCAGAGTTTTAGGCTTGAGAAGAATGCAAAGAAAAAGGATAAAAAGTGAGTCATTGCCATGGTCTCTGAGACCCTGAGACTAGGGTACTACAGATGTATAAGCATCCCTCAGAAATGCCATTGTGTCTTGTTGCTATATACTGCTCACCAGTGAATTTTTAAGAAAACATGATACATAATTGTTAGTTATTAGTAGTAAATATTAGTTATTATTATTCATTATTAGTAGTGATGTTAATCAAATGTTTTTAAAGTTCTGCTTTTTAAAAATGATACTTGTTTTATTTATGTGCATTACCTTGCTCTAAATGATGTAAAAGTAGTCCAGCATGTTTGAACTATATGGAAACACAGTGTTGGGAAAAAAGTTCTGTATCATTCATTTTGGATGATGTAGTCTTTTTCTTGTTTTTTCTCTTGAAGTATCACTCTGTTGAAATGCCTGGGCTGTATGGAAATTCTGTGAGGTAAGGGAACTAAATTTACTTTGATTCATCTAAGAATCCAGTCACTTAAATCCTATCCAAATGCACTTACTGGTTTCCCATTTAATTTGTTCCTCAGATAATTATCAGGAACCTACCACACTAGAAACAAAAACAAGACAAACGTGTTCCCTACCTTGATGCAACTGTGGTTCTGGACTAGGTGGGAGAACAAATATGGGGGAACAGGGCCCCCAGATGAGCATTCCTTGAAGAGAAAGAACTTGGAATTTCTAGACTACCATACACTTGATAGGTAACTTAATTCTCATAAAACTGCTGACATAGACACTTAGCATCTCATCTAAGACAGAAATAGTAAAAGTCAAAAAGATTAAGTAGTCTGTTCAATGGGCTTACTTAGTAGTTCAGCTGGTAAAGAATCCACCGGCAATGCAGAAGACCCCAGTTCAGTTCCTGTCAGAAAGATCTCCTGGAGAAGGGATAGGCTACCCACTCCAGTATTCTTGGGCTTCAGATGATAACGAATTATCCTGCAAGGCGGGAGACCTGGGTTTGATCCCTGGGTTGGGAAGATCCCATGGAGGAGGGCATGGCAACCCACTCCAGTATTTCTGCCTGGAGAATCCCCATGGACAAGGATCGTGGTGGGCTAGAGTCCATGGGGTTGTAAAGAGTCAGATACAACTGAACGACTAAGAATACAGCACAGTTTGTTCAACATCGCACATGTGATAAGAGGCAGGGTGGTTTAGTGCTCACTGGCAATGTTCTTTGCAGTTAACCTGCTTCTCTTCTTTGAGGGCAAAGTCTTTGTCTTATACATTTTCAATTTCCTATTAGACCAAAGAAAATGCTCCACCAAAAGATAGGTTGAATTATTTAGGGTTGAACAATAATTCAACCTAGGGATCAGTCCTTTTTTTCTAAGATTTTTTCTTCTTTACCTGAATTTAATTCTTAGATTATGTCATCCAATTCCATCACTTTAAATACATAATGTTAACCATAAATTTTTATTTCTAGCCCCAACTAAATTTAGGACTTAAATATGTAACTGCTTACTTAACATTTCCCTGGGCTGGTTAATAGATATCTTCAATCTAACATGTTGAAAAAGAGCTCTTGATTTTCCACTTCAAACCAGATTCACACCTTTCCTACCCTATTCCCCACCTTCATACACACAATTCAAGCCCAAATCTTGTCATCAGTAGCTTCTCTTTCTCCATCTTATTCATTATCCAGTATATTAGCAAATCCTTCAGGGTCTACATTCAGTGTGTTTCCTGACTCCTGCAGCTTCTTGCCATCCACTTCTACCTCTACTTCCTAAGACAGCACTGGTCTCTCCTGGGTTGTATGATGTGATAGCTTCTTCACTTGTCCATGAGCTTCTGTTCTCACCTTCCCCAAGGTTAATTTTCCACACCCCACTGGAGTGCTCCTTTTAGCACAAAAGTCAAATCATGCCCCTTTCCTGATCAGAATCTTCCCATGGATTTTCCATCATATGGATGAAAACAGTCTAAGAGGTAGGCACAAGGGTTCTCTAATCCCTGGTTTCTGGTTGGACCTCATCTCCTACCACCATTCCCTTCATTCTCTCATCTCTGGACATACTAGACTGCTGGCTATCCTTGGAACACACAGAGATGCTCTCACCTCAGAGCCTTGACATTTGCCCTTGCCTGGTAACTACTCTCCAAATTTTCACATGGCTCATTCCATGTAAGTTTCTGTTACATACATGTTCTCAGAGACTATACACTATATTTCCTTGTGTGTACATGCATACAGTAGAGTTGAGGCATGATAAATGAACAGACTAAATGCATTCAAATCAGATAATGTACGTAGTGATCAAGAGTGGGTAAAATTGGAGTTCCTTTCTTTGCTTCAAGAGCTCTTCTTCCTTGTACACTCTTGTGTGAACATTCACAACCATTCATCTGCAAGTTCCCTTGCCACTAACCAGGCTCAAGGCTGCCCAGGAAACAACATATAACCTTACACCATCCACTGTCTATGGCCAAAAAAGTGACAGGACACATCACCCAGGATCCAGTTGCCTTTCACATTTGCCTTTGGTTACGGTCAGCAGCCATGTGAGCATGGAGAAACTTGTTATTTCTCTGGAACAAAACCGATTCTGGATGTGAGGTCTGAAGGAGGATGTGTTGTTTGGAAAGAAAAAAGTTTCTTGCACAAAATGCCAAAGTCAGACAGAGGCTGGGCCACGTGCTGCAAGGCATGGCCTTCCCCTACTCCCTTAGAAGCCAAACCACTAAGAATCAAAGTCACCTTCAAGCCTTTGGACACGTTCCCAGCCTAGCCAGCTGCGTAAGAAAGGCTGCTTTGCTGTCAGTCCTCCAGAAATGAAGCGGAGAAAGATTGGGCTCAGAGTGGACACATTTCTCCTCCCCTGTCATCCCCAAGTTGTTGTGAGAGCTATCCACGCCTGGGCTGGAACCATGTTCTGGTCACAATTAATCTACCCTATTTCACAAGTTTGCAGTTCACAGTTTACAAGGCAATATAATTTATTCTTGGTTCACAGCTTTCTTTTCTTTAAAAACAGAGGTGGGATTAATTAAGAAATGTACCCAAGGGCAATTTTTTAAATGTAAGGATAATTTGGCTTCACTTTTAATGTAGACTTTGGAGCCAGAGAGTCCTGGGTTTGAGTGCCTGCCTCAGCACTTAAGAGCTAGGGGACTTTGGGCTTGTCACTTTACTTCCCCAACCTCAACTGACTCATTAGCAAAACAAGGATATTGCGAATATTGAATGATGAAGTATATGCAGGATGCCAGACAAACTATTTGCACATATCAAGTCTTAAATAAGTATTATTTATCATTTAACATAATTTTAACCTATCACCTATTATTTAACCTATTTGATGGTAGTAAAATATGACAAGGCCTTTTCCACAGTCTAAATTATAGAAATGGAGCAGGCAGTAAGGAAGGAAAAATTAATACAGATTATGTACATCATTAACCCTTAGTCATACACTAAGATGAAGGCACCCCATGTTTATATACATACATATAAACGTACACACAGAGAACTTTCTCTCCAGCATGTAGAAGTAAGCAATAAGAATTGATCCCTTGTACGTGAAATTAGATGTTAGAGCTACTTTATAGGTTATGGCAGTAATGTTCATTCTTTTATTCCTCCAGCCAAACCATCATTTTTGAGGACATATTAAGTGCTAGGTACAAACCGAGGATTAGGAAAAAATACAAAATGTAAGGAATGTTTGTCCCATCAATTTGCTCATGATTTTGTTGTAGGAATAGACCAGTAAACACATAATTACAATATTACTAATTACTTATTCTGTAGACTTTTCAAATACTCTTGCCATCTGCAAAGTCTGGAAAGAAAGCAAAGAGCACTACTTACTGTGACCTAAAGGAGGCTTCCCTAAGAAGTTTAAATAGTGTGGAGTAACTCAGCTTCAAGCAGATGAGTAAATAGGAAAGAACTTTCCATGTACAGACAATATTTTGTACAATAACACAGAAAATAGTTTGATATGACTGAATACTAGGGAGCTTGCACTCAATTTAACATAATATACTCCAAGAAATGTGCTGCCAATGAGAAACAAGACGAGTGCCAAAAGCCAATATATGCACAGAAATGTTTGACATAGGGAGTAAGTACCATAACGTAAGAAGCACAGAGAAGTAGGTTTCTACAAGAGTCTTAGATGAGAATGAGAATTTATATGAAAGAGTGGGTGTGGGGGTTGGAGAAAGCTTTCAAAATAGCAGGACCAACACAGACAAGTGTACTAGGAACTTCCAGTAGTATTTTCTTATGGCTAGGAATGGGGCTTCCCTGGTGGCTCAGACAGTAAAGAATTTGGCCGCAATGCAGGAGACCCAGGTTTGATCCCTGGGTTGGGAAGATTCCCTGGAGAAGGAAATGGCAACCCACTCCAGTATTCTTGCCTGGATAATTCTATGGACAGAGGAGCCTGACAGGCTACAGTCCATGGGGGCTAGAAAGAACTTATCCCTCTGAACTCAACCACTTTCTTAAGAAGGCCTTCCCTGGACCCCAAGGCAAGATCAGCCTTTCTCCCCGAAGCATCAGGTAGAAATTAAACTCCATGAGTATTAGGATTCTGCTACTCTTCTTCAGTAACGTTCTCCATTGCCACTCACTGTGCCTGGCACACAATAAGCCTTCAGTAAATACTGATTGAACAGAGTCCCCTGTGCTAAATGGGAAAAGAATTTCAAAAAGAATAGATAAACACACACACACACATATATATATATAACTGAATCACTTTGCTGTACACTGAAACTCTTACAACATTGTCAGTCAACTATAATATAAAATAAGAAGTTTTAAAAATAAATTTTATTAAAAGAACAATTTCAAAGAAGAGGATTGGAAATAAATGAGGCCAAAGTGTCAAACTGATAGCAGAAAAGCTATTTCACATGAATAATTTGAAACACAAGATTGGAGGTTCCCAAACTTTTGGGTGATCAATTACCCTTGTGAGTCAGTGCTTTGGGCTTTCATTCCTAATATATGCATATTCAATGTATAAACTTAACATGGATTGCTCTGAAAGATTACATATGTTGAAATATATAAAAGAGGGTTTCCCTGGTGGCTCACTAGTGGAGAGTTTGCTGCCAGTGCAGGAGACACGGGTTCATTCCCTGATCCAGGAGGATCCCACATGTTGCAGAGTGCCTGAGCCTGTGTATCACAACTTCTGTGCCTGTGCTCTAGAGCCCATGTGCCACAACTACTGAAGCCAATGTACCCAAGAGCTCATGCTCCACAGCAAGAGAAGCCACTGCAATGAGAAGCCCACATACCACAACTACAGAGTAGCCCCTGCTCATTAGGAGAAAAGTCTGTGCAGCAATAAAGACTAAGGACAGCCCAAAAAACAAACAAATACGTAAGTAAAAATTAAAAGAAAGAAAATCTTTTAAATAAATAAAAAATGCAAAAGGAAACTAGGAAGCTTATAAAAATAAACAGAAATAAATATTCTAACACAGCATTCTTATCTCTCGGTACAATATCATACAGCCCCAGGGCATTCAAATCCATTTGGAAAACACTCAGGCATGGAAATCTGTAGAATCACTTTAAGCAGATTAATATATCTAAATTTTCATTTTAGACTGCTGTTGTAATTAACCAGGTAATTCAGCTTTTGTAGTGCTCAAAACACTTCTCTCTGACAGCCAGCCCTAAAATCCATGTATAACCTGATGCCTAGGTGCTCAAAACAAAGAAACAAATAGTAGCTATTAGAGAAAGCTTAATACATCACTTCTCCTACTCCTCAAGGCTTTAGTCTTTCATGAACAGATACAAAGAATAAAATAAGGATTGGAGTACAGTTAGTTTTATTACTAATAAAGTTAAATGGAAGAATTATGATAAGGTCTCCTATCTCCATTCTAAAGACACAGATCAGGACCCACAGGAAGCTGACTTTATGACATAGTTTAGCTGGCAGTGGTGAAACAGAGATCCTTTGATGTTACGGAGAGCAGAAGCATGGCGGCTCACTAGGTGTAGGAATGAGAAAGAGGTGCGCCAACACTGCTGAAATGCCATTTCAAAGACTCAGCTCCTATTTAGCAGAGTTGTCAGATTTTTGCCAGTTCTCCAATTAGATAAATCATGCCTTGTGTACTGGGAAAAGCAAGTGAGAGGATGGAAAAAGAAAGTGGAATTATTAGCTATGAGCCTATCTCCTCCTGAGAGTGAAAAAGAGTAATTCCTAAATGGTAATAGGGAAAAAAAGGAAGTAGGGTGGCCCTTAGCAGGGAAGAAAACCCAAACAACTAGAAATTAATATGAAAATCAAGAAAGTTCTAAGGTTTTGTCTTCAGCACCTTCACTAATGAGATGTTCATCAATGGGCAAATCACTCCCTTCTCTGAGCTGCAGTTACTCCATCTGTAAATTAAGAGGCAATAGCAGATGATCTCTAAGGGCCCTTGTAACTCTGACATTTTATGGTTTCTATAAGATATTCAGAAATTATTCTTGAACTGCCTTTGTCAAAAAGCAATAAAACTTAATATAATATTTTAAAATCCACTATTCAAATACTAATGGACTTAAATGACAAGGGTGTTAAGAAGAACTAAATGAAAACTTGGGCTTTCTGACCTAATCAATCAACATAAATGGGTGGCAGGAAGGAGTGCAGAGGATGGAATCCTGAACATTATCAGGAAAATTGACTTTTGAGTTAAGGAGTCAGTCAGCAAGAATTTACCAATTGTGAAAGGTCCAATGTTAGGAATCGTTTGACACCAGCTTGAGGCGAGGCAGGACAAAAATTTCATGGGCAGATAGTGATGAAAAACAAGGATGAGCAAATTAGGTAATAGAGGGCAATGAACTGGGGATGCTCTACCATGTGAAGGGCAGAGTATACAAAGAGCAACCATGGTCCAAAAAGGGAGATCACTGTGCTGCTGCTCAGACAAGGCGGGTGGGGGGAGGCTCTCAGAATATGGGGAATACTTCCAAAGATGGTCAGATTTGTCCTGGTGAAATATTTTTTCATCTGTTGGCTGCGCTTAATGAGCTGCCCCACACATGGTACAGATTTTCAATGCCTATTTCACCCAAGACAATATATATATATATACATATATATGTGTATATATATATATAACATGTAACCAAGAATAATATATATATTCTAGCATATATACTATATTATTTGTATTTATAAATGTAAATTATGAACTGTCACATATTTGTCTGTTCTAGCACTAATATCCGGAGAAGGCAATGGCACCCCACTCCAGTACTCTTGCCTGGAAAATCCCATGGACGGAGGAGCCTGGTGGGCCCCAGTCCATGGGGTCGCCAAGAGTCGGGCACGACTGAGCGACTTCACTTTCACTTTTCACTTTCATGCATTGGAGAAGGAAATGGCAACCCACTCCAGTGTTC
>NW_011494529.1:3650801-3652754 GCF_000754665.1 Bison bison bison
ACAGAGTCGGACACGACTGAAGCGACTTAGCAGCAGCAGCAGCAGCAGCAGCAGCAGCAGCAGCAGCAGCACTAATATCGTAATTCACAATATTTTAATTATTGTAGCTTTGAAGCATTTTATACTTAGAGATTGCATTCTTCTTTATGTCACAGGTTAACAGAAAACTTTCTACAGTAGCTTAATGAAATGAGAAATTTATTGTGCTCAAAAACAAAGAAGCCAAAAGTTTGAGAGTTCAAGACTGATACAGCCCTTGTTCATATCAAGAACAGAGCCTTCTTATGTTTTGCATGACCATCCTGAGTGTAGTTTTCATCCTTATGTTTCATTACTTCATGGTTGCAAGACTGTTGCTTCACTCTCAAATCACATTTGTATTCCAGACAAAGAACAGAGAAGGATGGCAAAGAGAAGAAGGCATATATAGATCCTTCTTTTAAGGAGCTTTCCCAAAATCCATGTCTAATGAGATTAATGTATATAGTAATTGATACCTGGCCACTCCTAACTGCAAGAGAAGTTAGTAAATGTGTTTTATTATATGAACACATTGCCTTGAGTAAGACAGAGGCTAACCTTAGTAAAAGAAAGAAAATAGGCAACTAATCCAATTTGCCTAAGTGTGTGTTTGTGTGTGTGTTGTTTCAGTCTGGTAGGAAATTTTAATTATATGTATTATTTTTATAAAAATTTTTTATGCTATTTTGTGCAATAATTCTTAAAGGTAAACTTTTAACTCAGATATGAATTTAGTTATAATTGATAGCTTTACAAAATTGAGTAAGTACCTCTCCATTTATTCAGTCCTGCTTGAAAAGCCCCTATGAAAAATTTATAATTTTTTTCATATGAGTCTCACATATTTTTGCTAGGTTAATTCTTAAGTATTCAAGGTAATATTTAGCTTTTCAATTTTTAATGTAATGTATCTTTTTTACTAAACTTTAAAAAATGCATTATGGATAGGAAATTTGTGACTTCTGTTTATCAATCACATGTCAAACTAACTTACTGTACTCTTTTATTACTTCTAATAAATTTTTACTGGAATCCCTTAAATTTATAGATAAAAAATAACTATATTCCTGCAAGTAATACAGACTCAAACATCTTTTTACTTTTTCTTGTCTTATTAATTTGTCTCAGGAATGAAGGAGGAAGCTTGCTAAAGTAATTTATCAGGACTTGTTAAATTTTACTGAATGCTTCCCAGTTGTCCTTTAAGATGATGATTTGGTTATTTCTTTTTAAATTGTTTAAGGAGTAAATTATATTTAAAAATATTTTTAGGCTGGGAACAATACTTACATTTTGGTGATAAACCCTACTTGTTGCTGTTATTGTTACTGTCATTAAACTGCTTGATTTGATATTCTTATAGCTTGCTTAGCATGTTCATAAAAAAATTTGCTCTAATTTTTTTTCCTGTTACCAAGTTTTATTCATTTTTGGTATCAGAATTTTACTAGGCTTATAAAATAAGTTGATAAGTTTTATATCTTTTTATCTGATCTTGAAATTTAATGTAATATAGGAAATATTTAATCATTGAATTTTTTTAGGAGATGTAATAAAATTTTTTATGTTTAGTGTCTGTTGTAGAAGTAAGTTTATTTCAAGATTTCTTGTCTTTCAGGTTGGTAATTTTAAATTTTAATTTTAAATCAGCTTCATTGCGATATCAGTTCAGTTCAGTTCAGTTGTGATTTACTTTTAAATCAGCTTCATTGAGATATCAGATCAGTTCAGTTCAGTTGTGTGTGACTCTTTGCAACCCCATGGTCTGCAGTACGCCAGGCCTCCCTGTCCATTACCAACTCCTGGAGTTTACTCAAACTCATATCTATTGAGTCGGTGATGCCATCCAACCATATCATTCTCTGTTGTCCCCTTATCCTCCTGCCTTCAATCTTTCCCAGCATCAGGGTCTTTTCCAATGAGTCAGTTCTT
>NW_011494529.1:3652854-3653016 GCF_000754665.1 Bison bison bison
CATGACTACTGGAAAAACCATAGCCTTGACTAGATGGACCTTTGTTGGCAAAGTAATATCTCTGCCTTTTAATATGCTGTCTTGGTTGGTCATAACTTTCCTTCCAAGGAGAAAGCATCTTTTAATTTCATGGCTGCAATCACCACCTGCAGTGATTTTGGA
>NW_011494529.1:3653116-3661786 GCF_000754665.1 Bison bison bison
AGAGTCGGACACGACTGAAGCGACTTAGCAGCAGCAGCAGCAGCAGCAGCAGCAGCAGCAGCAGCAGCACTAATATCGTAATTCACAATATTTTAATTATTGTAGCTTTGAAGCATTTTATACTTAGAGATTGCATTCTTCTTTATGTCACAGGTTAACAGAAAACTTTCTACAGTAGCTTAATGAAATGAGAAATTTATTGTGCTCAAAAACAAAGAAGCCAAAAGTTTGAGAGTTCAAGACTGATACAGCCCTTGTTCATATCAAGAACAGAGCCTTCTTATGTTTTGCATGACCATCCTGAGTGTAGTTTTCATCCTTATGTTTCATTACTTCATGGTTGCAAGACTGTTGCTTCACTCTCAAATCACATTTGTATTCCAGACAAAGAACAGAGAAGGATGGCAAAGAGAAGAAGGCATATATAGATCCTTCTTTTAAGGAGCTTTCCCAAAATCCATGTCTAATGAGATTAATGTATATAGTAATTGATACCTGGCCACTCCTAACTGCAAGAGAAGTTAGTAAATGTGTTTTATTATATGAACACATTGCCTTGAGTAAGACAGAGGCTAACCTTAGTAAAAGAAAGAAAATAGGCAACTAATCCAATTTGCCTAAGTGTGTGTTTGTGTGTGTGTTGTTTCAGTCTGGTAGGAAATTTTAATTATATGTATTATTTTTATAAAAATTTTTTATGCTATTTTGTGCAATAATTCTTAAAGGTAAACTTTTAACTCAGATATGAATTTAGTTATAATTGATAGCTTTACAAAATTGAGTAAGTACCTCTCCATTTATTCAGTCCTGCTTGAAAAGCCCCTATGAAAAATTTATAATTTTTTTCATATGAGTCTCACATATTTTTGCTAGGTTAATTCTTAAGTATTCAAGGTAATATTTAGCTTTTCAATTTTTAATGTAATGTATCTTTTTTACTAAACTTTAAAAAATGCATTATGGATAGGAAATTTGTGACTTCTGTTTATCAATCACATGTCAAACTAACTTACTGTACTCTTTTATTACTTCTAATAAATTTTTACTGGAATCCCTTAAATTTATAGATAAAAAATAACTATATTCCTGCAAGTAATACAGACTCAAACATCTTTTTACTTTTTCTTGTCTTATTAATTTGTCTCAGGAATGAAGGAGGAAGCTTGCTAAAGTAATTTATCAGGACTTGTTAAATTTTACTGAATGCTTCCCAGTTGTCCTTTAAGATGATGATTTGGTTATTTCTTTTTAAATTGTTTAAGGAGTAAATTATATTTAAAAATATTTTTAGGCTGGGAACAATACTTACATTTTGGTGATAAACCCTACTTGTTGCTGTTATTGTTACTGTCATTAAACTGCTTGATTTGATATTCTTATAGCTTGCTTAGCATGTTCATAAAAAAATTTGCTCTAATTTTTTTTCCTGTTACCAAGTTTTATTCATTTTTGGTATCAGAATTTTACTAGGCTTATAAAATAAGTTGATAAGTTTTATATCTTTTTATCTGATCTTGAAATTTAATGTAATATAGGAAATATTTAATCATTGAATTTTTTTAGGAGATGTAATAAAATTTTTTATGTTTAGTGTCTGTTGTAGAAGTAAGTTTATTTCAAGATTTCTTGTCTTTCAGGTTGGTAATTTTAAATTTTAATTTTAAATCAGCTTCATTGCGATATCAGTTCAGTTCAGTTCAGTTGTGATTTACTTTTAAATCAGCTTCATTGAGATATCAGATCAGTTCAGTTCAGTTGTGTGTGACTCTTTGCAACCCCATGGTCTGCAGTACGCCAGGCCTCCCTGTCCATTACCAACTCCTGGAGTTTACTCAAACTCATATCTATTGAGTCGGTGATGCCATCCAACCATATCATTCTCTGTTGTCCCCTTATCCTCCTGCCTTCAATCTTTCCCAGCATCAGGGTCTTTTCCAATGAGTCAGTTCTTCACATCAGGTGGCCAAAGTATTGGAGTTCAGCTTCAGCATCAGTCCTTCCAATGAACACTCAGGACTGATCTCCTTTAGGATGGACTGGTCGGATTTCCTTGCAGTCCAAGGGACTCTCAAGAGTCTTCTCTTACACCACACTTCAAAAGCATCAATTCTTCAGCACTCAGCTTTCTTTATAGTCCAATTCTCAAGTCCATACATGACTACTGGAAAAACCATAGCCTTGACTAGATGGACCTTTGTTGGCAAAGTAATATCTCTGCCTTTTAATATGCTGTCTTGGTTGGTCATAACTTTCCTTCCAAGGAGAAAGCATCTTTTAATTTCATGGCTGCAATCACCACCTGCAGTGATTTTGGAGCCCCAAAGATAAAGTCAGCCACTGTTTCCACTGTTTCCCCATCTATTTGCCATGAAGTGATGGGACCAGATGCCATGATCTTAGTTTTCTGAATGTTGAGTTTTAAGCCAGCTTTTTCACTCTCCTCTTTCACTTTCATCAAAAGGCTCTTTAGTTCTTCTTCACTTTCTGCCATAAGGGTGGTGTCATCTGCGTATCTGAAGTTATAGATATTTCTCTCAGCAATCTTTTATTCCAGTTTGCGCTGCATCCAGCCTGGCATTTATGCATGATGTACTCTGCATATAGTTAAATAAGCAGGGTGACAATATACAGCTTTGACATACTCCTTTCCCAATTTGGAACCAGTCTGTTGTTCCATGTCCAGTTCGAACTATTGCTATTCTGTACCAGCTGGGCCACAAGGAAAGCCCTTATTGATATTTAATTCTAAAATAATAAATTATAACACTTTAAGTGTACAGGTTGATGAGATAGACAAATGAAAAATCTCATGTAACTACTTGTTCTCCAAGATCCAAAACATTAATATTTTCCCAAGAAGTGTTTTCAAGATAGTTTATACTCAATTCCCCTACCTGAAGATAATCACATATATGTTTTCTGTCACTATAAATTAGCTTTGCTCATTTTAGAACTTCATATAAATGAAATCACACTGTATCTACCCTGGATTCTTCGGTTCAGCATAAATTTGGTGGGAATCATTCATGCTTCTGCATGAGTTAGTAATCTGTTCCTTTTAATTGCTGAGTAATATTCTAATGTATGAATAGAAAACATTTTTCTCCCAATTATCTGATGAAGATATTTAGAATGCTTTAATTTTGGAGCTATTATGAGCAAAACTACCATGAAAATTTGTGTACAGGTGTTTTGTGAGCAAAATGTTTTTATTTATCTTCAGAAACTAGTTTTAGAATTCCTGAGACAAGTGGTAATATATTTTTAAGTATATATAGCGGCAAGTGGTGGCTGCATGGAGCTGGAGCTGCAAGAGGCAGAGAGGAGATAACCCACGTCCAAGACGAGGAGCAGTGGCTGCGCTTTGATGGAGCAGTGTGAAGAGATACTCCACGTCCAAAGTAAGAGAAACCCCAGTAAGATGATAGGTGCTGACAGTGGGCATCAGAGGGCAGACAGACTCTGAAACCACAATCACAGAAAACTAACCAATCTAATCACATGGACCACAACCTTGTCTAACTCAATGAAACTAAGCCATGCTGTGAAGAGCCACAAACATGGACAGTTCATGATGGAGAGTTCTGACAAAATGTGGTCCACTGGAGAAGGGAATGGTAAACCACTTCAGTATTCTTGCCTTAAAAACCCCATAAACACTATGAAAAGGCAAAAAGATATGACACTGAAAGATGAACTCCCCAGGCTGGTAGGTGCCCAATATGCTACTGGAAATCAGTGGAGAAATAAATCCAGAAAGAATGAAAAGACGGAGCCAAAGCGAAAACAACACCCAGTTGTGTATGTGACTGGTGATAAAATCAAGATCTGATGCTGTAAAGAGCAAAATTGCATAGGAACCTGGAATGTCAGGTCCATGAATCGAGGCAAATTGGAAGTGGTCAAACAGGAGATGGCAAGAGTGAACATCGACATTTTAGGAATCAGCAAACTAAAATGGACTGGAATGGGTGAATTTAACTCAGAAAACCATTATGTCTACTACTGTGGGCAAGAATCCCTTAGAAGAAGTGGAGTAGCCATCATAGTTAACAAGAGTCCAAAATGCAGTACTTGGGAGCAATCTCAAAAATGACAGAATGATATCTGTTCATTTCCAAGGCAAACCATTCAATATCACAGTAATCCAAGTCTATGCCCCGACCAGTAATGCTGAAGAAACTGAAGTTGAACAGTTCTATGAAGACCTATAAGTTCTTCCAGAACTAACACCCCAAAAAGATGCCTTTTTCATCATAGGGGACTGGAATGTAAAAGTAGGAAGTCAAGAAACACCTGGAGTAACAGGCAAATTTGGCCTTGGAATACAGAATGAAGCAGGGCAAAGGCAAATAGAATTTTGCCAAGAGAACACACTGGTCATAGCAAACACCCTCTGCCAAGAACACAAGAGAAAACTCTACACATGGACATCACCAGATGGCCAACACCAACATCAGATTGATTATATTATTTGCAGCCAAAGATGGAGAAGCTCTATACAGTCAGCAAAAACAAGACCAGGAGCTGACTGCGGCTCAGATCATGAACTCCCTATTGCCAAATTCAGACTTTAATTGAAGAAAGTAGGGAAAACCACTAGACCATTCAGGTATGACCTAATTCAAATCCCTTCCAATTATATAGTGGAAGTGACAAACAGATTCAACGGATTACATCTGATAGACATAGTGCCTGAAGAACTATGGACAGAGGTTCATGACATTGTACAGGAGGCAGTGATCAAGACCATCCCCAAGAAAAATAAATACAAAAAGGCAAAATGGTTGTCTGAGGAGGCCTTACAAATAGCTGAGAAATGGAGAGAAACTAAAGGCAAAGGAGAAAAGGAAAGATATACCCATTTGAATGCAGAGTTCCGAAGAATAGCAAGGAGAGATAAGAAAGCCTTCTTCAGTGATCAATGCAAAGAAACAGAGGAAAACAATAGAACGGGAAGGACTAGTAGAGATCTCTTCAAGAAAATAAGAGAAACCAAGGAAACATATCATGCAAAGATTGGCACAATAAAGGACAGAAATGGTATGGACATAATAGAAGCAGAAGATATTAAAAGAGGTGGCAAGAATACACAGAAGAACTCTACAAAAAAGATCTTCATGACCCAGATAATCACGATGGTGTGATCACTCACCAAGAGCCAGACATCCTGGAATGTGAAGTCAAGTGGGCCTTAGGAAGCATCATTATGAACAAAGCTCATGGAGGTGATGGAATTCCAGTTGAGCACTTTCAAATCCTAAAAGATGAATGCTGTGAAAGCACTGCACTCAATATGCCCACAAATTTGGAAAACTGAGCAGTGGCCACAGGACTGGAAAAGGTCAGTTTTCATGCCAATCCCAAAGAAAGGTAATGCCAAAGAATGCTCAACTACCACACAATTGTACTTATCTCACATGCTAGTAAAATAATGCTCAAAATTCTCCAAGCCAGGCTTTAGCAATATGTGAACCGGGAACTTCCAAATTTAAAGCTCATTTTAGAAAAGGCAGAGGAACCAGAGATCAAATTCCCAACATCCCCTGTATGATTGAAAAAGCAAGAGAGTTCCAGAAAAACATCCACTTCTGTCTTATTGACTATGCCAAAGCCTTTGACTGCATGGATCACAACAAACTGGAAAATTCCGAAAGAGATGGATATTCCAGACCACCTGACCTGCCTCTTCAGAAATTTGTATGCAAGTCAGGAAGCATCAATTTGAACTGGACATGGAACAACAGACTGGTTCCAAATCAGGACAGGAGTATGTCAAGCTGTATATTGTCACCCTACTTATTTAACTTATATGCAGAGTACATCTGCATGAGAAACACTGGGCTGGAAGAAGCACAAGCTGGAATCAAGATTGCCAGGAGAAATATCAGTAACCTCAGATATACAGATGACACCACCCTTATGGCAGAAAGCAAAGAAGGACTAAAGAACCTCGTGATGAAAGTGAAAGAGAAGGTGAATAAGTTGGCTTAAAACTCAACATTCAAAAAACTAAGATCATGGCTTCTGGTCCCATCTCTTCATGGCAAATAGATGGGGAAACAGTGGAAACAGTGGTTGACTTTATTTTTGGGGCCCCAAAATCACTGCAGATGGTGATTGCAGCCATGAAATTAAAAGATACTTGCTCCTTGGAAGGAAAGTTATGACCAACCAAGACAGCATATTAAAAAGCAGAGACATTACTTTGCCAACAAAGGTCCGTCTGGTCAGGGCTATGGTTTTTCCAGTAGTCATATATGGATTTGAAAATTGGACTATAAAGAAAGCTGAGTACTAAAAAATTGCTGCTTTTGAAGTGTGGTGTTGGAGAAGACCCTTGAGAGTCCCTTGGACCTCAAGGAAATCCGACCTGTCCATCCTAAAGGAGATCAGTCCTGAGTGTTCATTGGAAGGACTGATGTTGAAGCTTAAATTCCAATACTTTGAACACCTGTTGGGAAGAACTGACTCATTGGAAAGGACCCTGATGCTGGGAAAGATTGAAGGCAGGAGTAGAAGGGGATGGCAGAGGATGGAATGTTTGGATTGCATCACTGACTCAATGGACATGAGTTTGGGTAAAGTCTGGGAGTTGGTGATGGACAGGGGGGCCTGGCGTGCTGCGGTCCATGGGGTCACAAAGAGTCGGATATGACTGAGCGACTGCACTGAACTGACCTGATATATATACAAATGTGCTGAATCTTTAAGTATTTACAACATTTTAACTATCTATATTAATCTATTGAAGTTCAAGTTGCTCTAAATCTTTGATAAAACTTTGTAATCCATTTTAATTGTAACTGTCTTAATGGATGTGTAGTCATTTCATTGTGCCTTTAATTTGCATTTATCTGGTAACCAATGATATATATCTTAAATGTACCTATTGACCACCTATATATCTTCTTTTGTGATGTGTCTATTTTAAATTTTTGCTTATTTTTGAATTTGGGCTATTTGTCTTTTGATTATTATGTGGTAAGAATTCTTTTTATATTTTGGATAGAAGGTCTTTGCCAAATATAAGATTTGCAAACATTTCCTCCCAATTTTTAGCATAACACGTCATTTTCTCACTGATATCTTTCTAAAATCAGAAGCCTTTCATCTTGATTAAGTCCAATTTGTTCCTTTTTTCTTAATAAGTAGTTCTTTTTAGACCCTGCATAAGATATCTTTGTCTCAGTGTCACAATGAAACCTAGCTTTCTTGCTCCTTAAAAATGCATAATTTTTAATTTCACTTCTCACTTGATCTCACTCCCGACCATCTGCAACTTCTATTTTACCTGCCTGATGTATGGAACACTCTTCCTCCAAAACTTTGCATTATTTATTTCCTCATTGAAATAAACTTTCTGCTCAATGTCATCTCCTTGGGAAAACTTTTCTTCCTCCCAAGTTACTCTGCTTTTTCTATGTTTACTTCTGGAAGTTTTATAGTTTTAGCCTTTACAATTAGGCCTATGGTCCATTTTGAATTAATTTTTATAATTCAAGGTTTACCTACCATAGTGTAAGGTAAACATCTAAATTAATCCTTTTGCATGTGTATATCCAAGTGTCTAGCATCATTTGCTAAAAAGATCATAGAATCGCTTTGCCACCTTTGTCAAAAAGATCAACCATAAATTTAAGGGTATGGTTCTGAAGTCTGAGTCCTCTTCCATCTATCTATATATTCATCTTCCTCTAACACAACATGGTCTTGGTTATTGTAGCTTAATAGTAAATTTTGTAATTGGAATGTATGAGTCTTTCATCTTTATTCTACTTTGCATTTCCACAAAAATTTTAGAATCAGTTTGTCAAGTTTTGGAGAAAAAAAAAATGCCAGTTTAAGGACTTTTCCAGGCATTAAAATGAATCTGTGTATCAATTTGAGGAGAAATGCTATCTTAACAATATCGATTCTGCCAACCTATGAACATATCTCACTTTATTTAGATCTTTAATTTTTTTTAGCATTTTGTAGTTTGCAGCACACTTACACATCTTTTGCTAAGTATATTATGTGTTTTGTTCTGTGTAATACCATTATAAATATGTTTTCTTAATTTCATTTTCAGAATGTTCATTGCTAACATATAAAATAATTATTTTTTGTAGATTCCTTAGGATTTTCTACATATAAAATCATGTCATTTGCAAATAAACACAAGTTTTATAACTTCTCTCAATCTAGATGCCTCCAATTTTATATAGTAATGTATGTATGTACATATTAATATATTACCTTGTGCCAGGTAGAAACTCCCATACAATGTGAAAGTGGTAAGGGCAAAATCCTTGCCTTGTACTTGATCTTCAGAGGGATGCACTCATATTTTATATAACATAGATAGGTAGAGCATCTCTTTGTTTTAAGTAAATCCCTTGGAAACAATAAAAGGCTTATCTAAAATGAAAAATCTATGTTTGATTCTTTTCCCACATAAGGTTTCCTAAAGTGTTTTTGAAAACAACCAACCAATGAACTGTGTGGATCACAATAAACTGTGGGAAAATCTGAAAGAGATGGGAATACCAGACCCCCTGACCTGCCTCTTCAGAAATCTGTATGCAGGTCAGGAAGCAACAGTTAGAACTGGACATGGAACACAGACTGGTTCCAAATTGGGAAAGGAGTACGTCAAGGTTGTATATTGTCACCCTGCTTATTTAA
>NW_011494529.1:3661997-3667108 GCF_000754665.1 Bison bison bison
AAATTAAAAGACGCTTACTCCTTGGAAGGAAAGTTATGATCAACCTAGATAGCATATTAAAAAGCAGAGACATTACTTTGCCAACAAAGGTCCGTCTAGTCAAGGCTATGGTTTTTCCAGTAGTCATGTATGGATTTGAGAATTGGACTATAAAGAAAGCTGAGTGCCAAAAAAGTTCTGCTTTTGAGGTGTGGTGTTGGAGAAGACTCTTGAGAGTCCCTTGGACTGCAAGGAAATCTGACCAGTCCATCCTAAAGGAGATCAGTCCTGAGTATTCATTGGAAGGACTGATGTTGAAGCTGAAACTCCAATATTTGGCCACCTGATGTGAAGAGCTAACTCATTTGAAAAGACCTTGATGCTGGGAAAGATTGAAGGCAGGAGGATAAGGGGATGACAGAGGATGAGATGGTTGGACGGCATCACCGACTCAATGGACATGAGTTTGGGTAGACTCCAGGAGTTGGTGATGGACAGGGAGGCCTAGTATGCTGTGGTTCATGGGATCACAGAGTCGGGCATGACTGAGTGACTAAACTGAACTGAACTAATAAACAAATTGTATTTTTGTTTGTGTGCTTTTTCTACCTAATCCAACTTGACCTCTAGAAGCCATGTTAGTTCAAGCTTCATGAGACAGCTGGAGAACTGAGATTCCCTCCATCAGGTCCCCACCAGACACAATTGAATAAAGGAAGGGAGATGGCAGTGATCTCAGGATTTCTCACTAGTCTTTGTGGACACATGGCCAGGGCTCACATTAATGAACACTGCAAGGCAGGAAAAGGAAACAAGAAGATAAAGCAGAAATAGTGCTGATGCATTTTAAACTATCATCAGGTACTTCTACGACAGTGGTTTTAGCCCATCTCAATAAATGGTAGCTCCCAATATTATTACTATTATCATTAATCTTAGCACTACAATCAGTATGTGCACAGACAACAGTCTGTTCTCTCCAAAAGGGCTTGATTATTCCCAATTTTCTAATGAAAGAAACCGTTAGAATAAAATCCATTATGAGTTTAACTGGTGACAAAAATGTACAAATCTGTTGACAATGATGACTGCCTGTCTCCTGTGTGCTGTGCCCCAGTCATAGAAGAGACTAGAGACCAGGGAGAATGCAGGGAGTACAGAAGCTGTGAAGCCTCTGCTCCTTGGGCTGGGATGACCCCTCCTCCCTCCATCCCCAGCTGTGAAATGACAAAGCTGTCATTAGTTAGGGGAGCTCAGAATCCCAAGTGCAAGGACCTTATGCTGTGCTGGAGAGATGGGAAATCACTCCTGTCAGCTGGGGGAGGGTGGGCGTGGAAAGCCCAGTGAGTGGGAAGGGGGAGGGGTTTGTATTCTGCAGGATCCTCAGTCATCTTCCCTGGAAGAAACTGCAGGAAGCCTGCTTTGAGAACCATTGGCCAGGCCCCCTTCACAATGAAAAAGAAATCATCTCGAGATGAGGGCATTCTTGGGTATGAATGCTCTTCAATTCGCTGCCAGGCAGTCACAGTTTATTGAAGGTGGGTTTGTGAAAGTAGTGCTCTGCCAGGAAAGAGATGGGCACGAGAGAAATGGAGACAGCTAATTCTCAGGGGGTCGTCTTTGGCAAAAACCACTATTGAGGCCTCATGCTACTTGTGCTCATAGTTGCCGAGAACCGAGAGTGCCATCTGCAAACTGTGATTCATAAACACTCTGTCAGTCTGCCATCTACCCTGACATCATAAAATAACAAGAAGCGGCATTGTAATAAAGAGGGGAGGTTTGCAGCCTACCAATTAAACACATCTAATTTATTTCTCTTACAGCTGAGGCTTTATTTATTAGTAAACAGCTGCATTTGTTACACTTTTTACTCAAAACGTGCCAACTGGCACTTTGGATGATCCATTAATCCTCAATAATCATCTGTGTGCTTCGTAGATCCTGGATATAAAGGTCTATATGTTTAAAAAGGTTATTAAAAAGCTAAAGCCTAACCTTGCCAGTCAGCTGGAGGGTGTTGCCCTAGGCGTCAGGCTGGGTGAGTTAATGTGACATGAAGTATGTGGCTATGAATGAGTTCTGGCTGAGTTTTCGGAAAGATTGTTCATGTGGCTTTATTTCTCCCTTTCCCCCAAGTACATGTAGGGAAATGTGTATGTTAATTTTCTGCAGTTGAGCGTTGTCTGCATTCTTGTCAAAGTCTAATTAGCTTGAGACTACCAGGAGCAGATTATAGGGTTACCTGCTTTTAATTGGGGCTGGGAGGAGGCAGGATAAGAGGGAAAAGGTGTAGTCCCTCACCATCTGAACTTTCTCTGACCCTGCTAACTGGTGTGTGCTTCTGAGGCTAGGGTTCTACAATTTTGGCAAAAGTGAAGCCAGTACACACACACACACACACACACACAAACACACACACCCCTCATATATTTAAAAATGGTTGTGGTATATGTGGGAAAGATCCATACTAACCTAGTTTTTGTTTGCTTCCTTGATACTTGTGAAAAGCAGGTTATTGAGAATCATGGCAAGGGAGAAAAATTGCATCATGTAAAAGCCAACCATTTTGCTGAACCACCTGTAAAAGGAATTGATTTTATCAACTTAGATGTATTCTTATCCTCTGATTATATAAATGACATTTAGTTCCATCAATTTTTCATTCCAGTGGATTCACATTGAAATACATCATTGGGAGGAATATTTTCATCTTTAGAAGGGACTGCTCATCCTTCTGAGTATTATGCTGTGTTTTTATTTTCTGGGAACTGATTGTAAGTATATGCTATGCAGAGAAGTATATAAATGACTGACTTTGGCCTACTTTAAACTCAATTAAATTAGAAGCCCTCTATAATGTGACACGGCATTCATGGTTGTTTAAATTATGCGGCTGTGTGAGGGTCACCAGCATAACATCTACAGACCAATATTCTTATGATGGTGCTTTGGAATGAATAAACATGGATGAAAATGATCAAACTTTAATTTTCTCTTTTGTTTCTATTTCCATTTTTACATGGTGACATCTATTGACTTGGACTGGGCATACTTTGTACCTTGCATAGTAATAGAGACTGCAAACTCAGTAAAAAAGTGAAGAGGGAATACAGAAAGAGGAGACAGTTGAAAGGATCAACATAAAATTTAGAAAGTTTTAAATATTTATATCTCTCTTCTTTTCCTTTGCCCAAATCATAATATTTATATATGGCCTTTTTCATGGACCTGTACTAATGAGATCATTATAAGTTACATGTTGAAACTATATTTAGTAGTGACTGGATAATCATCAACTAGGTATTCACATGTTTATTGGTTAAAAAATAGATATCAGTTGTATGTGCTCTGTTGTTTCAAAGTTAAGCATGGACTTTCAAGCCAAACTATCTGGATCCCAGTTTCTAACCCATCTCACTTGCTGTGGGATATTGTGTAAGTTACTCAACCATTCTAAATCCCAATTTCAAAATGTGACTAATCCCAGTTCCCATTTCAGAGGATTATTACATGTTTGGATGAGCTAATTCACATTAAGTGTGTAGTATAGTGTCTAGTAAGTATTAGCTATCAATAAATTTAAAAAGAAACAAACCTCAGGTTTCCCTGGTAGCTCAGTGGTAAAGAATCCACCTGCCAATGCAAGCAACACATGTTCAATCCCTGGTCTGGGAAGAGCCTGCATACAGAGATGCAGCTAAGCCTGTGGGCCACAGTTATGGAGCTTTTGCTCTAGAGTCCAGGATCCACAACCACTGAGTCTACATGTACTGCAAAGTAGAGCCCCCACTCACCACAACCAGAGAAAACCCTGAGCAGCAACGAAGATCTAGCACAGTCATAAACAAATACATTGTTTTTTTTTAAAGAAGCAAATCTCTGTACAAGAATGCTACGGTCTTTCTGAGGTCCCACATATCTGAAATGACTGCTAATGCCAGCAGAGTAATAGGTTACACAAAGCTCTCAGGTGACAGTCCCTTCAACACCGTCATGTGGTTGGGTGGGGATAGTTCGTGCCCGTCTCATCCCAATGCCATGTGCAACAAAGTATATGTTCACCCCACAATGACAGCTACAGTGGGATTATTTACACCACAGAAATCAACAAATTCTACAAATTAGGGCTCGCTCAGACCCAACTAAATATTTGTCAGCTTGCCCCCTCTTTAGAGAAATAAGTCCCTTAAATAAAGCTAATATACAGTCAATTAGCAATATTCATGCAAGTGTTTTGCTAAGGGTAAATCTTGATGTCCTCATTCACAGGAGGACATTACTCTCAGTTTGCACATACAACTAACAATTCACATTATTTAATGTCTCATTTGACAGCACACTGGAAGAAGCAAATTAAAAGACAGAAGGAAGATGGCAAAAAGGAACAGACAAACATCTGACTGACACAAACATTTGAAGACACACACATGCTGAGGCTGGTTGCTATAGGAAAGAAGGAGCCCAGTTCAGTTCAGTTCAGTCGCTCAGTCGTGTCCGACTCTTTGTGACCCCATGAATCACAGCACGCCAGGCCTCCCTGTCCATCACCAACTCCCGGAGTTCACCCAGACTCACGTCCATCGAGTCAGTGATGCCATCCAGCCATCTCATCCGCTGTCGTCCCCTTCTCCTTCTGCCCCCAAAGCCCCCCAGCATCAGAGTCTTTTCCAATGAGTCAACTCTTCCCATGAGGTGGCCAAAGTACTGGAGTTTCAGCTTTAGCATCATTCCTTCCAAAGAAATCCCAGGGCTGATCTCCTTCAGAACGGACTGGTTGGATCTCCTTGCAGTCCAAGGGACTTTCAAGAGTTTTCTCCAACACCACAGTTCAAAGGCATCAATTCTTCGGCGCTCAGTTTTCTTCACAGTCCAACTCTCACATCCATACATGACCACAGGAAAAACCATAGCCTTGACTAGACGAACCTTTGTTGGCAAAGTAATGTCTCTGCTTTTGAATATGCTATCTAGGTTGGTCAAAACTTTCCTTCCAAGGAGTAAGCGTCTTTTAATTTCATGGCTGCAGTCACCATCTGTAGTGATTTTGGAGCCCAGAAAAATAAAGTCTGACACTGTTTCCACTGTTTCCCCATCTATTTGCCATGAAGTGATGGGACCGGATGCCATGA
>NW_011494529.1:3667208-3679588 GCF_000754665.1 Bison bison bison
CAGGATGTACTCTGCATATAATTTAAATAAGCAGGGTGACAATATACAGCCTTGACGTACTCCTTTTCCTATTTGGAACCAATCTGTTGTTCCATGTCCAGTTCTAACTGTTGCTTCCTGACGTGCATACAAATTTCTCAAGAGGCAGATCAGGTGGTCTGGTATTCCCATCTCTTTCAGAATTTTCCACAGTTTATTGTGATCCACACAGTCAAAGGCTTTGGCATAGTCAATAAAGCAGAAATAGATGTTTTTCTGGAACTCTCTTGCTTTTTCCATGATCCTGCGGATGTTGGCAATTTGATCTCTGGTTCCTCTGCCTTTTCTAAAACCAGCTTGAACATCAGGAAGTTCACGGTTCACATATTGCTGAAGCCTGGCTTGGAGAATTTTGAGCATTACTTTACTAGCGTGTGAAATGAGTACAGTTGTGCAGTAGTTTGAGCATTCT
The DNA here is from genome assembly GCF_000754665.1 of Bison bison bison. Taxonomy (NCBI): domain Eukaryota; kingdom Metazoa; phylum Chordata; class Mammalia; order Artiodactyla; family Bovidae; genus Bison; species Bison bison. The sequence continues at coordinate 3,667,660 of NW_011494529.1, forward strand.
TTGGCATTGCCTTTCTTTGGGATTGGAATGAAAACTGACCTTTTCCAGTCCTGTGGCCACTGCTGAGTTTTCCAAATTTGCTGGCATATTGAGTGCAGCACTTTCACAGCATCATCTTTCAGGATTTGGAATAGCCCAACTGGAATTTCATCACCTCCACTAGCTTTGTTCGTAGTGATGCTCTCCAAGGCCCACTTGACTTCACATTCCAGGATGTCTGGCTCTAGGTCAGTGATCACACCATCATGATTATCTGGGTCGTGAAGGTCTTTTTTGTACAGTTCTTCTGTGTATTCTTGCCATCTCTTCTTAATGTCTTCTGCTTCTGTTAGGTCCATACCATTTCTGTCCTTTATCGAGCTCATCTTTGCATGAAATGTTCCTTTGGTATCTCTGATTTTCTTGAAGAGATCCCTAGTCTTTCCCATTCTATTGTTTTCCTCTATTTCTTTGCATTGATCACTGAAGAAGGCTTTCTTATCTCTTCTTGCTATTCTTTGGAACTCTGCATTCAGATGTTTATATCCTTCCTTTTCTCCTTTGCTTTTGCCTCTCTTCTTTTCACAGCTATTTGTAAAGCCTCCCCAGACAGCCATTTTGCTTTTTTGCATTTCTTTTCTATGGGAATGGTCTTGATACCTGTCTCCTGTACAATGTCATGAACCTCATTCTAGGTAGGTTTATTCCTAGATGTTTAATTTTTTTTGGTGCAATGGTGAATGGGATTGATTCCTTAATTTCTCTTTCTGATTTTTCATTGTTAGTATATGGAAATGCAAGTGATTTCTGTGTATTGATTTTGTATCCTACGACTTTGCTAAATTCACTGATTAGCTCTAATAATTTTCTGATACTATCTTTAGGGTTTTCTGTGTACAGTATCATGCCATCTGCAAACAGTGAGAGCTTAACTTCTTCTTTTCCAATCTGGATTCCTTTCATTTCCTTTTCTTCTCTGATTGCTGTAGCTAGGAGTTCCAGAACTATGTTGAATAATATTGGCAAAAGTGGACACCCTGTCTTGTTCCTGATCTTAGGGGGATGCGTTCAGTTTCTCACCATTGAGAATAATGTTTGCTGTAGGCTCATCATATATGGCCTTTACTATGTTGAAGTAGATTCTTTCTATGCCCATTTTTTAAAGAATTTTAATCATAAATGGGTGCTAAATTTTTTCAAAGGCTTTTCTTACATCTATTGAGATTATCCTATGGTTTTTATCATTCAATTTGTTAATATGATATATCACATTGTTTGACTCACATATATTGAAGAATCCTTGCATCCCTGGAGTAAATCCAACTTGATCGTGGTGTATGAGCTTTTTGATGTGTTGCTGAATTCTATTAGCTAAAATTTTGTTCAGGATTTTTGTATCTATGTTCATCAGTGATATAGGCCTGTAGTTTTCTCTTTTTGTGTTGTCTTTGTCTGGTTTTGGTATCAGGGTGATGAGGATTTCTGTCTTGATTACCATTTTAAATCCCATTTTACAGACAGCAATCCAAGGCTTGGAAATGTTAAGAAACATTCCTGACGTCATTCAGCTGGTAAGTTGCCAGGTGCGCAGAGTAACTTTGAAGTCTATGCCACAAAACACAGTACTCATTTCTTCCCCCAACATGCCCCATTAACAAAGGATAAAGGCCTAGAAAGTGAAATCCTAAGATCAATAGGTCTGGAGGCACCAGAGACAACCGTCAGAGTACAGAACTAGGGCCCAGAGTTGACAAGAGTGAGCTAAAACTTTGGGGTCAAATGAGAAAACTAAGAATGTGACTTGCTTTTATGCACAGAAGGAGCAAGATACATATGCAAATCAGCTGCATTGAATAATCTGAATTTGGATGGGTAGTATGGTATTCCCCATTGGCTCAGATGGTAAAGAATCCACCTGCAATGTGGGAGACCAGGGTTCGATCACTGGGTTGGGAAGATCCCCTGGAGGAGGGTGTGGTAACCCACTCCAGTATTTCTGCCTGGAGAATCCCCATGAACAGAGGAGCCCGCGGGCTACAGTCCATGGGGTCCCAAAGAGTTGGACACAACTGAGTGACTAAGCAAAGCACAGCACATGGGGCAGCAGTTCCAAAACAAAGTGACTTTAGTAGGGTTACATGTCCCTTTAGCAGTCCAGATCCATTTGCTTTTACATTGTACCATAATTTATAAAAGAGTCCACTTGAAATTAATGAAATAACGTTAAAGCACTTTAGGCTTCCCAGGGGGTACAGTGGTAAAGCACTCACCTGCCAATGCAGGAGATGCAAGAGATAGGAGTTTGATCCCAGGGTTGGAAGGATCCCCTGGAGTAGGAAATGGCAACCCACTCCAGTATTCTTTCCTGGAAAATTCCATAGACAGAGGGGACTGATACGACTTATAGGGTCATATAGATTTGGACACGACTGAGCACACAAACAAAATCTTGATGCTCTTGAAGAACTTTGGTACTGAAAAGACTTTACTTATAATGAAAATTAATTTTTGTGAATCTTATGAGGCCAAATAATTGAAATAATGCTTCGCTATATTTGGAATACAGGTCCAAGTGTATATCACTAAATAATTTGGAAATCCAGACCATAGCAATTGGTGTTTATGATTGAATTCTTACCTATATTTAACATTACCTGTTGTAAGACTAGGAGAAGAGGCTCAGGAAGAGATAACAAGAGAGGCATTCTCCTGCTGGTCTGAACTAGAAGAGAGAGTAGAGGCAGAGCTGCTTTTAGTCACTATCAAACAGTTGTCTCATTTCTACCACCAAAACATTAAACAATTGACTCAGGGAACACATTGAGCTGGACATGCCCTCCACACATCCAACAACCAGAACTGCAGTTGGCCGTAAAGATTTTGCTTCTTTCCAAGAGCCCCATTTTAATCTTCTGTATGGTGTTTGGTGACCCAGCTAAGAAGTACAGGTATTTACTCTTTTGTCTACTCTGTCCCTGACCCTCCCTTTTGCTGAAAAACCATTTAATTTCCATCTTCTGCCGTTTAGGTTTGATGGGGGCAGATGTGAATACGTTTCATAAAATTGAGCAGATTATCTCCCTGCTCTCATCTCACCATTCAATGATCATCATTAAGTCCCTGAAAGCCCACAGTGCCAGCAATATTGGTCCAATAAGTAAAGCCACACTTCCTAAACAGATGGGGATGCTGTTTCTTTGCCACTGGGTGAAATCGCTTTAAAAAAACATCAGCAACAAACATAGGGAGGGAGAGCTGAACCATTGCTGCTAGAGGTCCAGCTCCATGTAATACTCACTGCTTAAAAATCCAATATTGCATTTGCTTCATTACAGTACTTTGTCCATCAGCTCATTTGAGTCTATTAACTTAATTGTTCTTTATTAACAAATGGGTCATTCTCCCTGACAGCAGAGCAAAGCTCAAATGCCAGTTAAATACTTTGATAAATGTAACGCCCCTTCGACTGTTCCCTCCCTGAACATGCTGTGAATATGCACACGCGTGCTCACACACATGCACTCACAGACACTTAATCAAATGTACTTATACAAGAGGTGCGTATCAAAAATTGGTTTTTAGAGTTAGCAAGCAGAGAGAAAAGTGCTTGTCTTTACAAGTAAATCTACTGTGATTACTTGTCATATTTCTCTTACAAATTCGTGTCACGCCTCTGGTTAAAATGTTCTTACTCTTTAAAATGAGCTCATGTTTTAGCTAGAGAGAGCAATGACAATACTCTTTTGGCAAACCTTTTGCAAAGAAGTTCTCCTTTAAAATCCTACATACTTTCCTTCAACTCTCTGATCCAGTAATTCTCCCTATTATTAATATTCATCTTTCATAAGATTTCTTATTGTCTTTGTGTATCTTGGTCTCGCTTTCTCTTCCTTCCCAGCTCCCAGCCTCCATACCCCTTCTTCTTAGGTGACATTATCCTACTCACCAAACCTGTAACTTTAACAGAGGGTGACAGGGTGACCTTGACGACAGATGTTCTTATGGCAACAGATGGCACTGGCAAACCCGAGAAGCTGCTGTATGCCGTCTCCGTGCCACCTGTGCCTGGTCAGATTGAGTCCATCAATTATCCAGGCTGCCCCATTCCCTGCACAGCCAGTCAGATGGATTGGCCCAGAAGGTTTGCTGTGTGCATGACAATAGGCAAGGGGCCAGTGAGGAAGCAGTCAGGTGAGAGGGTTCCCGTCCTCCACTCTTCCATCCTCCTCACCGCCACCCCCACCCTTACTCACTCACTCATATAGTTAGGCTTTGGTGAGTGAAAGGGATTAAACTGGTTTTATCAGTAAGAGTTCACCAAATGCCCTTGAAGGATAGTCAAAGATGAGGTGGTTTACATGAAGATAAACTGATATGGCTATTGCTTTATCTACAGAGGTATGTTTCTATTGTCCAGGGATTCTGCCACATTAGAAAGCCATTCTAGGAATAGATACACAGTGTGTAAGATGATTGCTGCTTCTCATCCTTTCAGTTTGGCTTCTCCTTCTGCATACTGACAGCATCCTTGTTCCTAACCTTTTTTGCTTCTCTGTGCCCCTGTATCCCTATGTTAAGTTGGACTCTTTGCGACTCTATGGACTATAGCCCACCACACTCCTCTGTCCATTGAATTCTCCCAGCAAGAATACTGGAGTGGGCTGCCAATTCCCTTCTCTGTGCCCATGTGAAAGGAAATATAGATGAATAGATAGAGGCAAAGATAAAAAAAATAATAATAATTTCTTTACCTGTTACTATGTGAAAGAGGTACTTTGCTAGAGACTCCAGAGTCACAGAATTACCACTACCACCAATAAAATTATTCCTGTGCTATAGTTGAGAAAATTGAGGTTCAGAGAGATTCAGTAATGTGTTCAAGATTCCACAATTAACAAATAAGTCAGGATTTGAACACAATTTTCTTTTTTGGGGGGTGGGTTTTTCACTGTACAACTGTGCTTCTACCAACCAGGAAAACCCATGATCTGCCTTGCTAGAAATGAGCAATTTTGAGAGATGAGTTTGAGCCCCAACTCACTTTCTCAACACAAGCATCTATCTGGCTTTTCTTCTGCATTCCAGCTACTATGATAATAATATAATTTATCAATAAATCAGTATTTGATCTCCAGTAAGTAGGGCAAACATAAGTGTAACCTTTTATTGTTTTTCATTAGTACAACAAGGTAGTTAAAGTTGGAACAATTTGGCTTCTCTCTACCTGAAGAAATCTGGAGTATCATTTGAAATCACCAGCGGACCTTAACCCAGATGGTGGTGTCATTTCTAAGAATGAGCATATGTTAGCTATTATGATACTTAAACATAATGGTTTTATATCTCTCCAGTGGGCGAAGAAACCATACAACAGGTTTTAGTCTAGGAATGTTTTAATGATACTTTAACCCTCTAAAAGAGAGTATTTCCACAAAGAGAGTCAATTGATAGAGTTTGGTTTAATAATAAAAGAATGTAAATTTCTGCCCTGTTTCATGAAATAATAGGACAGCATCTGGATTTACTACTCCCCAAGAGTCTGCTATTTTACATAATGTTGCTGAATTGGGAACTATTACATGCTTTTTTGATTTTAGAAAAATTGCCTTAAAGGTTATTTACACTCATTTTATAACAAAGAGGGCAATATAACTAATTTTATTCTTAGCGTGATTAGCCATGAGTCATTTCCTAAGAAATGAGTTTAATTAACCAGAGAAAGAAAGTTGTAATAAATCATAAAAGTGGACTGTTTCTAAGTGGGGTTAAAAACATCTTATTTAAAATGGCCATCAAATAAATTACAAACCCTAAGTTATGCTAGGGAAGAAATTTTCTTTTACTTCCCTAAGTTAAGGGAAGAAATTTTTTTTTTTTTTCAAATTTGAGCATTTCTGACAAAAGGAAGGAAAGAAGAAAAGAATGTGTGGCAAGAGAAGTAGGTTACATTAGTTGGGATACTTTAAGAAAATAGTTGCAGCAAGGAGACCATTATGTTAATTCAAGGCCTATCAACTGTATAATTTTGGAAATTCACTTAATTTCTCTTTTTTTTTTTTTTCTTATAAACTAAAGAGACTAAACTTAATCAATCATTCTTAATCAGAGATTTGGGCATCCATTAACATTGTTCACAAATATTTCCAGATCTCTCCCATTCCAGGCACATGGAAGAATACAATCTTTCACTACTTTGAAGTTAAATGTAGATGTTTGACTTGCATCAGCCATGGAACGTGAGAAGTGTTATTTTCATGCAGAACCTTTAAGAGCGTGATTTATCCCTTCCCTTTTCACTTCTGTTATGGTCCATAATAGGACTTATCTAGATGAACTTTCAGTTAGTGTGGATCCCTGCATGACTGGGTGATTAATATCCCTGCTGACCTACACTTTCCATGCGGCATGAGCAAGCCATACACTTTCATAATAATGTAAAGCCACTGAGATTTCGGTGGGAATTTCTGTTACTGCAGCATAACCCAGCCCATCCTTTTAGATTACTGTAGGTAAGAGTCACCTAAGGAGATTTTCCAGTAAGTAAAAGCTAGTGCTCATTTCAGAACTATTGAATCAGAATCTTCTGCTGTTAACTTCAGATTTGTGTCTTTTAAAAATGCTTTCCTTGCTCCTTGGAAGAAAAGCTATGACCAATCTAGACAGCATATTAAAAGCCAAGACATTACTTCGCTGACAAAAAAAAAAAAAGGTCCATCTAGTCAAAGCTATGTTTTTCTAGTAGTCATGAATGGATGTGAGAGCTGGACTATAAAGAAAGCTGAGCACTGAAGAATTGAGGCTTTTGAACTGTGGTGTTGGAGAAGAATCTTGAGAGTCTCTTGGACTGCAAGGAGATCCAACCAGTCAATCCTAAAGGAAATCAGCCCTGAATATTCATTGTAAGGACTGATGCTGAGGTTGAAACTCCAATACTTCGGTCACCTGATACAAAAACCTGACTCATTGGAAAAGACCCTGATGCTGGGAAAGATTGAAGGCAGGAGGAGAAAGGGATGACAAAGGATAAGATGATTAGATGGCATAGATGGCATCACTGACTTGATGATGTCATAGAGAATGCTTGAGCATTCTCTGGGAGTTGGTGATGGACAGGGAAGCCTGGAATGCTGTAGTCCATGGGGTCGCAAAGAGTTAGACAAGACTGAGTGACTGAACTGAACTGAACTGAAAATGCTTTCCTGGGGGATTTACCTGGTGGTCCAGTGGCTAAGATCCCATGCTCCCAATACAGGGGACCCCAGATTCAATCCCTGTTCAAGGAACTAGATCCCAAGTGCTGTAACTAGGAGTTATCATCCTACAACTAAGAGTCCACATGCCACAACCTAAGCTCCTATAATGCCACAACTAAAGATCTCCCATGCCACAACAAAGACCAAAGATCCCATGTGCCACAACTAAGACCTGGCACATCCAAATGAACAAGTAAATAAATATTAAAAAAAATATCAAATGCTTCCTTTATGATTCTGAATCTATACTCTTGCTTAGGAAATATAGGAATTCCACATCCAAGTGGGCATGTGGGTGACAAGATAGCTTTAATATAGCTATAGCTATCTTAATATTTTAACGGCATATTACCCTAATGGATGGGCTTCCCTGGTCGCTCAGAGGTTAAAGCGTCTGCCTGGAATGCAGGAGACCTGGGTTCAATCCCTAGGTTGGGAAGATCCCCTGAAGAAGGAAATGGCAACCCATTCCAGTACTCTTGCCTGGAGAATCCCATGGAGGGAGGAGCCAGGTAGGCTACAGTCCATGGGATCACAAAGAGTCGGACATGACTAAGTGACTTCACTTTCACCCTAATGGATAACATAATCAAGTCTTACAATTGCATGTTGCATTTCAGTTCACTCAAGGAGTTCTTCCTGTTAACCTTACTTGGTTGTTAAAACATTAGTAGATAATAATGTGTGGACAAAACACCTATCAAGGTACTGAAGATTTAAATCATAAATGTGACTTGCTAATTAGGTTTCACTTTCTTCTTTACCACCCTCTACATTCGCTAGAAAATTGTCTCTTTAGTTGATGATGACGATCTTAATGATAATGGGTAATCTTTGTCCTTAAAGGTCTCAGAAGAGCTACATTTTCCTACCTGTGAATTCACCTTTCTCTCCATGGAAACTGAAGTTTCCTGCCTAGAACTACACTGTTCAAAATATGTTGAGTCTTCTTGAAAAATATGTGGTTACTATTTCTGGATTTTTCTATACTTATACTGGGGACCTTAATATTTCTTTTACTCCCAAGTTGTATGTGAGAAAGTGTCATATTGAAAACTGAACTACTGAGCAAGTATTATTAATCTGTTATATCTTAAATATCACACTGAGGGCTCATGAATATAACCCTGGCTGGCAAGCAGAATACTAAGCTTAGTCTAATAAATAAACCATACTACCTGGCTCTTTACTTTTGAGAAATTCTTATATGGTTATTACTATTTATATGTGAGGATTACATATACTTACTCGCACATATGCTATAAGAAATGCCTGCATGCTAAGTTGCTTCTGTTGTGTCTGACTCTTTGCAAGCCTATGGACTATAGCCCACCAGGCTCCTCTGTGCATGGGATTCTCCAGGCAAGAATACTGGAATGGGTTGCCATTTCCTCCTCCAGGGGATCTTCTCCACCCAGGAATCAAACCTGCATCCCTTAAATCTCTTGCATTGGCAGGCAGGTAGGTTCTTTACCACTAGTGCCATCTGGGAAGACATACATAACCAAATTCTGCTTTTAATATTATCATTAAGGATAGAGCTTGAAGATTTTACATTGACATCTTGGCTCCTTTACATGCTAGCTGATTTGCCATTGAAGAACATTCAATTTCCTTAATTTTCATTTCCTTCAGTTAAATAAAGGTCATAATAATAGGACCTACCTTATAAAATCATTGTCAAAATTAAATGAGATAATCTAATAAACCATTGGGAGAAAGAAAAAGAGGAAGGGAAAGAAAAAAGAAAGGGGAAAATATACGGCAGAGAGAGAGAGGAAGAAGAAATAAAGAGGAAAGGAGGGAAGAAGAAAAGAAGGAAAGCAAGAAGGAAGAAAAAAAGATCTAAAAGTTAATTTAGTGGGCTAAGTGACTTTGGAAAAAATGGGGTTAAATAGATTAACAAATATCCTTAGCAAGCAACTTATATGTAGTATTCATTGTGAGTCCATAAAACCTTTTGACCACAGTTGGGGATGGGAACATTAAGGCCCATGGAAGACTTTCTGGAGGAGGTGATACCTGTGTTGAATCTTTAAGGAAAAACAAGCAAGAGACAGAGATCATAGATGTGGGACAGTGTTTGGGGCTGAGTGGACATTTCATACAAGGGAAAGGGCAAGAGCAGAGGCACAGAAGTGTGGAATAGTACAGGGTGTTCAGGGAGCCAAGGTATATAACTACAAGGTCACAAGAGTGCAGAAATTATCAAGGACTAGATTCTAAAGCGACTTGTTGGTCATGTTATGAACTTGAAATTTTTATTTTGTTGGCAATGGGTGATTGTATCTGTTGGGACCCCAGGAGGAATTAGATGGTACCTGTAAAGATGAAATTGAGGAAAGTGAGGGGACTATTTGTAGGGTTAAAGAGGAACTAAGGGGGTTGGGGAAAGCATCCTGGGGTTAGCAATAGAGGAAAAAACAGCACTCCAGGCTTTAAAGGACAGAGATGGAAGGCCTTCCCAGGTCCTGAAGAGGGCTCCAGCTGAAGCCGTAGGCAAAGGAGATCACTCAACATGATCTGTGGCCTTTGGGAGAGAAATAGTCAATCTCTGTGTCAACCTCCAGCAATATGGAGAAGGGTAGAGAACAGATCTGGTGGGGCAAACAGAATGTCCAGCATAGCAAGGAGAAAAGTAACAAGGTCTGATCTGAATTTTAGGTGTCACCACAGCAATTACGTGGAAAGTGATTCGGAGGAGAAAGGAAAAACTATGCTCATATGCATGTAACAAATGAGGAGAGTCCAACATGGAGATGTTATAGATGTGACAGAGTGGAAAGCAGAAATTTAAAGAACATTAGGATGTTCAAAATTTGTGAGACTTAGTGACTGTCAATGGCTGGTGAAGAAAAATGATGACTTTAGCGTGACTCTTAGGTTTCTAGCTTGGACGATAAAGAGTAAAATGATGTGAATAACAAACATAGTGAATGTAGGAAAAAAAAGTGAATTTGAGGGGAAATTGAGGAATTCAAGTTTAAATCCATGGAGTCTGAGAGAACTGAAAAATGTTCGTGTAGTGATTTGCCACAGATATTTTAATATAGGATTCTGACTCCAAGTGAAAAAACCAAGACTAGACATACAGATTGGCGAGTCATCAGAGTATGTGGTTGCCCAAAGCAAGAAAGTGGAAGACATCCCTAGGAAGCCAAGGGATAAGAGGAGCAAGCCAAGCAGAACAGTAATATTTAATCTCTGAATTCCACTTCTCTGCTCTCAGGGACTCAGGCGTACTCACAGTTCTTGGCTCTTCATCACACATCACCTAAATTTCCTGCAAGAGACTCTTCTTAAAGTAATTGTATTGGTCTGTTCCAGGAACAGAAACAGAGTTCATTTTCTAGGCCTCTGTGTCTGTCAAGAACTATAGAAAGACAGAATATATTTTTATTTTGGATTCCCTGCCTTTTACAAACTGAACTGATGCTTTTGTACAGGCCCCAGTTGCCTAAATGAGACAAATATTTGTTAAAACATGTCCTCTTTATGTGATGGTTACTAAGTCATCTACATCTTCAACAAACACTTCTCGAAAGTTCTGATCACACAGAGTAGCTGTATCAGTTCAGTTCAGTCGCTCAGTCATGTCCAACTCTTTGCAACCCCAGGGACTGCAGCACACCAGGTTTCCCTGTCCATCACCAACTCCTGAAGCTTACTCAAACTGATGTCCATCGAGTTGGTAATGCCATTCAACCATCTCATCATCTGCCTTCCCCTTCTCCTCCCGCCTTCAATCTTTCCCCGCCTCAGGGTCTTTTCCAATGAGTTAGTTCTTTGCATCAGGTGGCCAAAGTATTGTATGGAGTAGTTGTATGAAGCCCCACTGAAAAGAGGACATTAGGCTCCACTCCCCCCTCCCCCATAAAAAGCTCCCCCATGCTTACATAAGAGCTTCCCAATCTCCTGCCTGGATAGTTTCCCCATAGAACACATGAAAGCAGTTACGGTAAGAGTAGCTATAGGCTGGATAACCCAGACATGCATGGCTTACTCAGAACCTTGCTTCAGAAAACATAACACAAGCCGTCTCTCGTGGACATAACTATAAATGGTAGATAGACAGATAGAGTAGATAGACTGACAGAGTAGATAGATTGATAGAGTAGACACAGACAGACACGTGATACACAGATGGCAGGGTTGAGTCTGATGTACATGTACACATATATCTCATAGGCATGTACACATATACACACACAAGATCACACGTATGCATGCGTATGCACTTACACTTTAGTACACGGTTGTATAGATGTACATATGCATATGTCTGGATGTATGTGTGTATGTATGCCAGTGTGTGGTGTATACAAAAGTGTGGGTTCATTTATGCATGTGGCTGTGAATTGATGCCTACAAGAATGAGAGAAGGAAAATGTGCCTGTCTTCCCATGATAATGAGAAGACATTAAAGGGTTAAGGCAATCACTTTGGAAACCATTTTCCAAAAAAGCTGCACCCTAAATTAATTTTGGCTGGTAATCTATATCGGGTTAAATAACTCCTCATTATTCTGTAACACAGCTGAGGCATCTCCAAATGTTTATCTTGTTTTGTAACCGGTACCTTCTGGTATATTCTAGTGCCAGCTCTCCCGGCTCCTGCTATATTTCATTCTCACTATTTTTGGACTGGAGCTGCTGGTTCCAGGTGATTTAATAAATTGCTTTTTTTTTTTTTTTTGG
>NW_011494529.1:3680091-3685036 GCF_000754665.1 Bison bison bison
TACACGAGGTACACGATTCAGAGCCTGGAACACTCTCTGTGAAAATCTCAGCTCAGGCTTCTTTTGGAATCATCAGGAAATTGCCAGAATCTGCTTAACACGTTAAATATATTCATAAGAAAAAAATCTTTTTTTTTTTTTTTGGCTCTTTGTTTTTTATATGTTTCAATGCAGCTGCTTCTCTCCTCTTCTAAACCCAGCACCCCAGCCTCCGTAGCCCCACTGCATCTCTAGTCTTATATTCTGAGGCACATGAACACATATACACAAGTGATTAGATTAGGCAAACCCAGGGATTCTGTACCTTGGGTCACATTCCAGGCTCACAGCTCACCAGAAAATGTCGCATCTATAATTTAAATGTATTGCAATAGTCAAAATTCATGAATGCAGAGCATCACGGACAGAATTTTCTGGCATTCTGGAGGGAGTACTATAGAGCCAAGGACACATATAGCTGGGGAGATTTCCCTGATGAATTTGACAACGTGCTTGATTTATTCAGCCATAAATCTAACCATTGGTTTAATGCTTCCCACTTGTTCTTAGAAAACATTGGGCATTTTATTATTAAAATCACCAATACGTTAATTTTTAATATTCCCTGAACATAATTGCATAAGGTTCTTTTACATGCACATTTCTTCGTCACTTGGGAAGGGCTTACTATTTTATATATGGGCCTTTTGAGTTGCGGGATATCTGCTCTTTAAGAATTATTGAAGTGACTTGAGGAAGGAAGTTATTACTATCCGACATGTAAGGTTTCCTTAATTTTTCAAGTTGTTTTCAAGTAAGTTTTGCCTTGTGCCTGTAAGGGCATCATTTAGGCACTTAGATTGGATTGCAACTAGGCTGAATTGGATCAAGATTAAACGGCTGGGGCAAGCTGAATTTCTGCTTATTCCTTTGTTAACATTACATGTAAGAAGTACACGCATTCATATTTTTCAGTGTAAGAAATTAGAAATAGACACAGATGTACAGAACAGTCTTTTGGACTCTGTGGGAGAGGGTGAGGGTGGGATGATTTGGGAGAATGGCATTGAAACATGTATAATATCATATGTGAAATGAATCACCAGTACAGGTTCGATGCATGATACAGGATGCTTGAGGCTGGTGCATTGGGATGACCCAGAGGGATGGGGTGGGAAGGGAGGTGGGAGGGGGGTTCAGGATGGGGAACACGTGTACACCCATGGCGGATTCATGTTGATGTATGGCAAAACCAATACAATATTGTAAAGTAATTAGCCTCCAATTAAAATAAATAAATTTATATTAAAAAAATTAGAAATAGACTTTTTGAAGGATCTGCACACAATAGAGGTGGAGGATAGGTTGACATGTATAAGGTGAATCAGTCAGAGATGGCATCTTGGGGACAGCGCAAGAGGCTAGAAATGCTGAGTCAATCAACAAACTTCAGCTTCCCTCCCTAAAAACATGCTACTAAGTCCTTCACACAGGTCTCTCTCCGATTTTCAGTCTCTACCACCAAAAAGATTTTTCTTTTCTTTATTTTAATTTTGTCTTTCTTTTTGTAACAGAAGAAAGAACTTAGTCTTTGAACTCTGCCAGCCTCTGATAGGAATTTATCACTTCCACCTCCAGGGTGAATGACCTCTGTCGAAGTCTAATATCTTTCTGAGCCTCAGGTTTTTAATGGGTGCAAAAACTTGGGGTATAAAGCAATACTATACTTTTAATTTCTATACAATCATTTAATCTCCTCTGAGCCTACATCCCACCTCAGTCTCGGGTTGGGGCTCTCTCCCTCACCCAAGGTGGTCCCCTGAAAGCCTAACACCATCTGGAACATTCCGGACAAACATCCTGGTCTTCAGTCCATACTGAGGCTGAGGCTGAAGTCACTCAGTAGTGTCCGACTCTCTGGGACCCCATGGACTGTAGCCTACCAGGCTCCCCTGTCCATGGGATTTTCCAGGCAATAGTACTGGAGTGGATTGCCATTTCCTTCTCTACCAGATCTTCCTGACCCAGGGATCGAACCCAGGTCTCCTGCATTGTAGACAGATGCTTTACCCTCTGAACCACCAGGGAAGTCCTTACTAGTCACCTTGAATGCTCAGTGTCAAAGACTACATCATTTTTTCTACAACTACAGAGTTCTCTATTACTGTCTGCCCAAAGTTGGTCATAGGGAGTTCTTAGCTAAATTTGAGTACCAAGAAACCCACTGCCTTCTAGACTTCTGCATATCTATAGGGTGCCATGAGAAAAGAGTGCAAATCCTGGATCCTTTTTCCCAAAACTAAATGCTCTCACCCAGCAGCTTTGGATTTTGGAATTATAAAGCTCTTCCTCATTGCACCTAAGTTTTTAAACTCAGGATCCTAGTCCTTAATTAAAAATAACAGTAATAATGCTGTGTCTCAATTCTGCTCTGAGGACTGGTAAAGTGCCGGCTCTCCAGGAATCAAAACCATGCTGAACAAGACTTGGAGGAATGATGATGAGACAGTGCTTAGTCTTTCTGATTCTTCCACAGAAAGAAGGAACCAAAAACATACAGTTCAATAATTATCTAGTTCCATGTGGACAGCAACAAGGATTTGGAAGAAACTATATATCTTGTAAAGATGAAATTTTAAATGTCACTAAATGGAATAAGATACAAATCCTGATGAATTTTCCTAAAATCAAGAATATGGATGCTCAGTATTAAAATTCCTCAGCAGTTGAGTAAAGTAATTTTAGATTTCTTGGGCAATATATCCTATTGGCTAAGAATAGAGACTCTTCTCCAAGTTCAAGTTCAGCCACTTTTAAATTGTGTAACATTTGGAAGTTTCCTTATTTGGAAAATGGATGTGATAAATAGTATTTCCATGAATAAACTGGTTGTGAAGATTAAATGAGTGAATATACTCAATGTGCTTGGCACATGATAAGACTCAACCATCTAGCTAGCTAGAATTGATGATCACTTGAAAGACCCAAGTTGTATTTCCTGCCCTGCCACTTCCAGCAGAACCTGCTTTGTGGGCATGTGAACAACGCAATCATACAGCACCCACACTCAAGAGGGCTCTGTTCTTGGGGGTTATTTGTTTGTTTTTGGCAGTGCCATGTACCATGTGGGATCTTAGTTCCCTGACCAGGGATCAACCCCTCAGCCCCTATAGTGGAAGCATGGAGTCCTAACTACTGTATAGTCAGGGAAGTTCTTGGGCTTAGGGATTAATCCTCTGTGTTTGCCTTCTTGAAATCCTTATAATTTATCTTTGAATTTGTGTTGAATTGAAGTCTGATGGTATAAGGGGGCATATGCCCTGGATTTAGAACATCAAATCAGGCTCCATCTCCAACTACCTCCCTAAGATGGATTCTTGACCACATGTTACCAAACCTTTGGCAAACTGGATCTTCCTGCCCTTACCCCCAAGTACTTTCTGTCCCCACTGCGATCTGGATACAGATGAGGAAAGGCCTGGTTATGCTCCCTGTGGCATCATTGGAAGGGCATAGTGGTGGCTACCTCCTCCCTGGGCTGACAATGCCATGACATGTTTGCATGTTCGACCCTTCAGTGTCAAGCCTCTCACCCAACATGGACCCAGGTACCATACAGAACACATTCTAGCATGGAACTTGCAGCTCCTTGGGGGCTGCATGAAAGAGAAAATGAAATAAATGTGAAAATATTTCTAATTCATAAAATGCATATATATATATGAACTATCCTTACAAATATTACCATTATAATGCAGTATGTACACTCAACTAAGTTGTGTGTAACTCTTTGCAACCCCATGGACAGTAGCCCACCAGGCTCCTCTGTCTATGGGATTTCCCAGGCAAAAATACTGCAGTGGGTTGCCATTTCCTTCTCCAGGCGATCTTGCTGACCCAGGGATCAAACCCACATCTCCTTCATTGGCAGGTGGATTCTTTACCATGGAACCACCTGGGAAACCTTATAATGCAGTATATAAGCATTTATATCATGTGATAGTATTACACCACCACTGAGATTAGAAAGTGATGACAATATATTTAGAATTTTTATAATTTTGAAGACTATCATCATACCATTTGCAACAACAGGCTATAAAATTTGGGGAAAGAGGAATGGTTCTAATTAGTTTCTTTTTGAATATGGAAAATGGAAATTAGAGGAAAAATGTGTTTTCATAAATGAGGAGAGTGGTCTGAGATTCTCTTTAAGAGGTAATATTGTCTCCACAGATGTCTCTGAAATGGTTATTCTATGTTTCCATTCTCTACAACCTTTTCATTATTGCCATAATATCACATTTCATGGAAATTTTAGACAAATGGACTCAAATGTAGATTTTAGGAAGTAGATAGAAATAGCTTTTAAAATGCAAGTCATTCCCCCAAAATAATGTGATTTGGGGGGCAAACAGGATGATTGTAAAAGGATGGGATTAATCATTATAAAAGGTCACCTAGTATATAAAACAATATTTTTGTTTAAATTAAAAGAATAATAGATGCCTTAAGTAAAACAAAAATCTCAAGAAAAATAATCACTCCCAATCCAACAGTCAGGTAAAAACACTGTGTAGCGATGATTTAATTAATCACTCTTTTGGAAATAGTTACTCTTATTTTTTAACCAAAATAGAATTATATTTTATATAATATTTTCAGCTATTTTTCACATATATATCAATTCAGTTCAGTCGCTCAGTCGTGTCTGACTCTTTGTGATCCCATGAATCGCAGCACTCCAGGCCTCCCTGTCCATCACCATCTCCGGGAGTTCACTCAAACTCACGTCAATCAAGTCGGTGATGCCATCCAGCCATCTCATCCTCTGTCATCCCCTTTTCCTCCTGCCCCCAATGCCTCCCAGCATCAGAGTCTTTTCCAGTGAGTCAACTCTTTGCATGAGGCGGCCAAAGTACTGGAGTTTCAGCTTTAGCATCAGTCCTTCCAAAGAAATCCCAGG
>NW_011494529.1:3685136-3693117 GCF_000754665.1 Bison bison bison
CAGCTTTCTTCACAGTCCAACTCTCACATCCATACATGACCACTGGAAAAACCATAGCCTTGACTAGATGAACCTTTGTTGGCAAAGTAATGTCTCTGCTTTTCAATATGCTATATAGGTTGGTCATAACTTTTCTTCCAAGGAGTGAGCGTCTTTTAATTTCATGGCTGCAGTCACCATCGACAGTGATTTTGGATATTAAATACTTTTACAACATGGTTTTTAAAGATTGCATAGTGGTCAGTTGTATAGATATACACTTAAGCAGTCCCCCTTTTTAGGCATTTCAGTTGATTTCATTTTATTTTATGGTTAGTATTTTTGTAATTATAAAAAGCACTGTAATAAACATTCTGGTATATGTACCTGTGTGCACATCTCTAATTTTTCTTTAGAAAAATCAGAAGTGGGATTTCTAAAGATTTTTAGAAATTTTTCTAAATCATTAAAGATTTTTCTAAATTTTGCCTGCAGTAAAATTGTACTAATGTATACTCAATTCAGCAGTATATGCAATTAAATTATGGTGCATTCTGATATCATTTTAAATAACATTATGTCATTTGTATTTCTTTCTTGTGTGTCATTCTAAAAAAAAATTGGAAGGCAAGCCACAGAATATGAGCTTCCAGTTAGTTTACAGTTCTTTCCCCTATCAGTAACAAGTGATTCCCATAATCTGGAGTCTGCTGCTGCTGCTGCTGCTGCTGCTAAGTCACTTCAGTCACGTCCGACTCTGTGTGACCCCATAGACAGCAGCCCACCAGGCTCCCCCTTCCCTGGGATTCAAGGCAAGAACACTGGAGTGGGTTGCCATTTCCTTCTCTAATGCATGAAAGTGAAAAGTGAAAGTGAAGTTGCTCAGTCGTGTCCAACTCTTAGCGACCCCATGGACTGCAGCCTACCAGGCTCCTCCGTCCATGGGATTTTCCAGGCAAGAGTACTGGAGTGGGTTTCCATTGCCTTCTCTGAATCTGGAAGCTAGTCCTCAACTAATTTTTTTCTAGATTGCCAGGGACCCTCTTCATGACATTAGCATCATCTAATATGTTTAAAGATGCTTACTCCTTGGAAGGAAAGTTATGAT
The DNA here is from genome assembly GCF_000754665.1 of Bison bison bison. Lineage (NCBI taxonomy): Eukaryota > Metazoa > Chordata > Mammalia > Artiodactyla > Bovidae > Bison > Bison bison. Next base: position 3,686,224 of record NW_011494529.1, read on the forward strand.
CAACCTAGATAGCATATTCAAAAGCAGAGACATTACTTTACCAACAAAGGTTCGTCTAGTCAAGGCTATGGTTTTTCCAGTGGTCATGTATGGATGTGAGAGTTGGACTGTGAAGAAGGCTGAGCTCGAAGAATTGATGCTTTTGAACTGTGGGGTTGGAGAAGACTCTTGAGAGTCCCTTGGACTGCAAGGAGATCCAACCAGTCCATTCTGAAGAAGATCAGCCCTGGGATTTCTTTGGAAGGAATGATGCTAAAGCTGAAACTCCAGTACTTTGGCCACCTCATGCGAAGAGTTGACTCATTGGAAAAGACTCTGATGCTGGGAGGGATTGGGGGCAGGAGGAGAAGGGGATGACAGCGGATGAGATGGCTGGATGGCATCACTGACTTGGTGGACATGAGTCTGGGTGAACTCCGGGAGATAGTGATGGACAGGGAGGTCTAGCATGCTGTGATTCATGGGGTCGCAAAGAATCAGACACGACTGAGCGACTGAACTGAACTGAACTGACTATGTTTAAATATTTCCATGAAAAAGCATTTCTGACACAGTAGGGAAAAAAATGTTTTTAAGTACAAACATTTAGCAAACTGATAAGGGTTGAACTGTTGAATCCTAAAATTCATATGCCAGAGTCCTAAACTCAGTATCTCAGAATGTGACCTTATTTGGAGATAGAATCTTTATAGAGATAATCAAGCTACAGTGAGGTCATCTAGAGTTGGTCCTAATCCAATGAGAATGATATCCTTATGAAAAGGGGAAGTCTCTAGACAGACACGCATAGCTGGAAGATGATGTGAAGAGACATTAGAGAGCAGACAGACATCTTTACAAGCCAAGGTGGAAGGCCTGGACCACATCTTTCCCTCAAAGCCTACAATGTTGGACTTCAAGCCTACAGAACTATAAGGCATTAATTTCTATTGTTTAAGCCACCCAGCACACATTATTTGTTACAGAAACTCTCACAGACTAATACACAAATCAAATTTAATGTTATTGAAAAGAAGTGAGAAATGTCTCAGGTCTTAAAACTAATGTCATTTGCATCATTTTTTGAAAATAAATATTATTATTATTCCTCTATGAACATTTTCAGTGCATGGTTTTCCTTGACTCTAAGACTCTCTTTTTTCGGCTATGTGTCCTAAAAAGAAGAAAATACTTAAGCAAAGATAAGAAGCCAGATGAGACATTTAGGAAAACCTTAAGTGGCTTGGACTGTGATGAACAGAAGGGAAGCAAAGGTAGGCAGAAACTAGAAAAATGGAGAACTTGCATATGATAAGAAAAGTAGCAGAGTCTATGGAATTTATAAGGCAGTACATTAGTTACGCGGAGAAGCCAATGGCAACCCACTCCAGTACTCTTACCTGGAAAATCCCATGGACGGAGGAGTCTGGTAGGCTGCAGTCCATGGGGTTACGAAGAGTTGGACACGACTGAGTGACTTCACTTTCACTTTTTACTTTCATGCATTAGAGAAGGAAATGGCAATCCACTCCAGTGTTCTTGCCTGGAGAATCCCAGGGATGGCGGAGCCTGGTGGGCTGCCATCTGTGGGGTCACACAGAGTTGGACACTACTGAAGCGACTTAGCAGCAGCAGCAGCATGTTACTTAGAAGGCTTTCAGATTGTATATAATGGAATACCCAATAAAAAGTAGCTTAAACAGTATAGATTTACTAGCTTGTCTAACAAGAAGTCAAGGGGCAGGCAGTCTGGGGTTTATGAATTCAACAAGCCAATAGTGTTAAGGTTCTAGATCAGTTTCTCCATGATTCTCTTGGATTTCACTAAAAAACACCAAGGGTCTGCTCAGATCTGAACATCACATGCCCATGTGCTATGAAAAGACAAGACTAGGGAGTCTTCTTTAGTGCAACTCTGTTTACTTTAGAGGAGACCTTTGTCAAAAGTTTCCTAGCCAGTTCACATCTGTATACTGTTGACAGAATCGGATCACATACCATCTGTAAACAATTATCTCAGAAGTGTTATTATTAATAACATATTGGTTCTGGGTCTGTACCTATTTCTTGATTAAACTACTGCCTGGTTTAGGGACAAAAGTAGGGTTTAGATACCATGAGTAGAGTTGGCGAAGTGGTGTCTTTTGGAATTCAGGAAAATGCTAATAAGATTTGACTCCTCATCATTGAACTTTGGTTTAATTTAGAATTTAAAAGATCACCCATTCAGCCATTCTCTCAAAAGATACTATTCAAGGAGTCAGATTGCCAGGCATTGTGGTAGGAGGAGTGGAAGACTGAGATGAATGAGAAAAAGATAAAAGCACTTAAATAGAAGAGCCAGAGATACACTTACAGTGGAACAGTCAAGACAAGGCATGCATGAGGCTACAGGGCAATGATGAGCATAGCAAACACCTATGAAGATACAGTGTATCTGTAGTTGATTCAGGAGAACTGATTCTGAGCCACTCTACACAGCTCTGCATTTATGGCCATCTTGTTGGTAGTCTGAAATTGTCCATGGTAGAACAATTTATACCAAGGAAATTGGCCAACACTAAAAATTAGGGGTTTTAAAATTTTTTGTTTGTTTTCCCTCATAGAGCCAGTCATTACATATTTATTTACCAGTATACCACCAGAGATAAGCAGTGATAAGAGCAGATTTTTCAGGAGGAAAAGATCAAAGATCTTAAATTCTAATCTCATTAGATTAAACCAATCATCAAATAGAAAAATGAAGTGAAAGTGAAGTCACTCCATCGTGTCCGACCCTTTGCAACCTCATGGACTGTAGCTTACCAGGCTCCTCCATCCGTGGGATTCTCCAGGCAAGAGTACTGGAGTGGGTTTCCATTTCCTTCTCCAGGAGATCTTCCCAACCCAGGGATCAAACCCAGGTCTCCCACATTGCAGGCAGACGCTTTACCATCTGAGCCACCAGGGAAGACTTGAAAAATAAAGTCAAATCTGAATTCAGTTGCTGACATTAGGCATTCATAGAATGTTCTTTAAGCTTTTCTATTCTGCTCTGTAATCTCTGTACCTGTGTGCACACTAAGTTGTGCTAAATAGTAAGATGGGAAGAAGTGAAAATCTTCAGGAAAATCTTTACAAGAAAGTATGTTCTCTCCAGGTTTCCTACCCATTTTGGCAAAACAGGTGTCTTGGGTTTCAGAAAGCATATTGCTAAAGAGATGTCTTCCAGCCCTTCAACTGCCTTCACATTTATACTGTCTCCTACATTCCATCTCAAATTGTGAATTTCTTCCATATGGCACAATCTCCCCTAATGCTTCTCACAAATACCTCTGAATACTCTGCACTGTGAGAAGGCATGGCCTCCTAGGGCCTGTGGGACCTTAAAGGTCATCTCATCTCCCTCAGTCTTTAGACAGGTCCACTTCTAAGTCAGTTTTCTAAAGAAAACAGAGAAGGTTATTTTGTTCTTGAAGATATCATAAAGTCCATACCTTGCCTTCACTAACCTGCACTTATGATTAACAACAAGACATGAAATTCTTCCCTAGGTCAATTTAGATTTCACATTTTAGAATTCGATCCCTTATTTGCTATCCTGTGGGGATTAGAAAACAGATGGTGACCATCCTTAGTATAAGAGACATTTAGACAGATGGACCTCCTTTTTCTGAAACATTTTGGGCAAATTAAATTTTATAAAATGAATTGATTTCTATTTGGGATATCCCCTGTGTGAAAGAGAATCTGTTTGGGAGGTGAAAAGTCCTCTTGTGGAGTGATTGATTATCCCCTCATTTGGGTTTTGTAAACATCAGTGCTTAGATACTGGGTTTTCTTGAAACAAGACCTGTCTCTACGCTTAAAGACTCATTATAAATCATCTTTATAGGCTGAACAGTATGTTCTTTTAAGCCTGCCTCATAGATACAATTTTCTTATGATTTTACTATCTGTCTATCTAGAGGCAAACCCATATATATGTATATACATTTGTCAATATTAACAATTTTGACTGCTTTGATTTATTGTCAGTGAAAGAAAAGCAATACAGGAAATGATTTTATGAAGAACTGGACTATTTCCTCAGACTGACCTGGTTGGTCAAATCAATTATAGCAATAGATGAACCTAGAATCTGTTACACAGAGTGAAGTAAGTCAGAAAAACAAAAACAAACATCATATATTAATGCATATATATGGAATCTAGAAAATGGTAATAAACCTATTTGCAGGGCAAGAATAGAGAAGCAGGTATAGAGAACAGACTTGTGGGCACAGCAGGGGAAGGCGAGGGTGGGACAGATTCAGAGAGTAGCATTGAAACATACATTACCATACGTAAAATAGAGAGCTAGTAGGAAGTTGCTATTTAACACAGGGAGCTCAGCCCGGTGCTCTGTGATGACCTAGAGCGATGGGATGGGGCAGCGACGGGAGAGAGGTCCAAGAGGGAGGGGATATATGTATACTTATGACTGATTCACATTGTTGTAAGGCGGAAACCAACACAACATTGTAAAGCAATTATCCTCCAATTAAAAAGAAAAAAATCAATGAGAAAACATATCAATTATAGCAGTCCAATCAGCCTATAGGAGAAATAATATTGCCTAACAGTTCACAGTCTTTTGTTTTTCATATATACCCTCTCACTAGACTCTCACAATAAACCTATAGGATGAAGAAGAAAAATATCATAAATTGTATTTTCTGATTGGGGAAGTCAATATAAGCACAGAAAGACTCACTCAGAGCAAGCTTAAGGCATAGGCAACATTAGGAAGGTAATTACTGTGTTTTGTGTATCACTTATATATCAGATATTATTCCTAGGAACATATTCATTTTTATGACAAACTTATGAATTATTACAATATTCATTTTGCTGAGGAAGAAACTGAGATTCCAAGATGTAAAATGGTATTTCCCTGTTTACATGTCTAAGATATAAGAGAAAAAGAATTTAAACTCAGGTCTATCTAACTCCAAGATGTCGTATCAGTAGGCTCATTTGACCAAAGGGCCAACTGTTCTGGTAGCAGCTTCCTGATATCCAAATTGCAGTGAAGGTGATATTATTTTGGAGTCAATAATGGGCTATGAGCAATGTTCTAGGTGCTGGGTAGGGATAAAGCAGTAAAAAATGCAAATTCAGCCATTGTTCTCATGGGATAACATTCTATTAACTAATGTACATTTTAGTCATAATGATTTCATTTATCACTAAGTTCTTTAGTTTATTTTAGATTAATTAAACTAAAGTAATTAGATTTACTAATTACTAATAATTTAGTAATTACTAATTAGATTTAGTTAATCTTTAGATTACTTTAGTCACATCTAATCACCTACTCCAAGGCCTGAATGTGCCATCTTGAACCATACTTCATTTATCTTCACTTGTATGTTCTATATATTGAGAGCAAGATGAACTCTTCTCTTTTATCATGTGGTCCAAGTTATATTCCTATGCAGATGAGGAATTATCTTTAAACCAACAAGCAGATTCAAAATCCAGTTAAAATAATGAACTGAATAGACAGCAGTGCACTAACCAGCTTCAACTACTTTCCAAATTCCCAATGTAAAAAGCAGAAATGATAGATAAACTGTAAATAATAAATTTAAAGTATATGGATGAGCTGGGGGATGTCAAAGTAGAAGCTGGAATTTTAATTTCTTCATGAGTTTAAGGGATCTCAAACAGTACAAAGTTGGAACCCAAGCTCCCTGCTTACCTATTCCAGGTGTCCTGCAAACATCATCTGCTTTGATTTAGGAGCAAAAAAAAGAATTACCTATTAAATTTCAGAACCCCAAGCTTATGCACTATGTGCGTGAGAAAGCCTGACTTTTGCACAGCTCATACTAGGTGAAATCCCATCTGAGAAATAATAGGGACAGCAGAGTGTAAAACCTGGAAAACCTAGGAGACTAAGTAAGCAAGAGAAAATCTATCACATGGCTTTACTTCTATAATCCAAGCACAGGTGAAAATCCAAGCAATACAATTTTCACTGAAGAATAAATATTTTATTTTTTTATATATTTTTAAATTTAAATTTATTTATTTTAATTGGAGGCTAATTACTTTACAGTATTGTATTGGTTTTGCCATACATTAACATGAATCTGCCACAGGTGTACATGTGCTCCCCATCCTGAACCCCTCTCCCACCTCCCTCCCCGTACCATCCCTCTGGGTCATTCCAGTGCACCAGCCCCAAGCATCCTATATCCTGCATTGAACCTGGACTGGCAATTCATTTCTTATATGATATTATACATGTTCCAATGCCATTCTCCCAAATCATGCCCCCCTCTCCCTCTCCCACAGAGTCCAAAAGACTGTTCTATACATCTGTGTCTCTTTTGCTGTCTCATACACAGGGTTATCATTACCATCTTTCTAAATTCCATATATATGCGTTAGTATACTGTATTGGTGGTTTTCTTTCTGGCTTACTTCACTCTGTATAATAGGCTCCAGTTTCATCCACCTCATTAGAACTGATTCAAATGTATTCTTTTTAATGGCTAAGTAATACTCCATTGTGTATATGTACCATGGCTTTCTTATCCATTCCTCTGCTGATGGACATCTAGGTTGCTTCCATGTTCTGGCTATTATAAACAGTGCTGCAATGACTGTTGGGGTACACGTGTCTCTTTCCCTTCTGGTTTCCTCAGTGTGTATGCCCAGCAGTGGGATTGCTGGGTCATAAGGAAGTTCTATTTCCAGTTTTTTAAGGAATCTCCACACTGTTCTCCATAGTGGCTGTACTAGTTTGCATTCCCACCAACAGTGTAAGAGGTTTCCCTTTTCTCCACACCCTCTCCAGCATTTATTGCTTGTAGACTTTTGGATTGCAGCCATTCTGACTGGTGTGAAATGGTACCTCACTGTGGTTTTGATTTGCATTTCTCT
>NW_011494529.1:3693217-3696837 GCF_000754665.1 Bison bison bison
TGCTAATGAGTGATGTTGAGCATCTTTTCATGTGTTTGTTAGCCATCTGTATGTCTTCTTTGGAGAAATGTCTATTTAGTTCTTTGGCCCATTTTTTGATTGGGTCATTTATTTTTCTGGAATTGAGCTGCAGGAGTTGCTTGTATATTTTTAAGATTAGTTGTTTGTCAGTTGCTTCATTTGCTATTATTTTCTCCCATTCTGAAGGCTGTCTTTTCACCTTGCTTATAGTTTCTTTTGTTGTGCAGAAGCTTTTAATTAGGTCCCATTTGTTTATTTTTGCTTTTATTTCCAGTAGTCTGGGAGGTGGGTCATAGAGGATCCTGCTATGATTTATTTCGGAGAATGTTTTGCCTATGTTCTCCTCTAGCAGTTTTATAGTTTATGGTCTTACATTTAGATCTTTAATCCATTTTGAGTTTATTTTGGTGTATGGTATTAGAAAGTGTTCTAGTTTCATTCTTTTACAAGTGGTTGACCAGTTTTCCCAGCACCACTTGTTAAAGAGATTGTCTTTTCTGCATTGTATATTCTTGCCTCCTTTGTCAAAGATAAGGTGTCCATAGGTGCGTGGATTTATCTCTGGGCTTTCTATTTTGTTCCATTGATCTATATTTCTTTCTTTGTGCCAGTACCATACTGTCTTGATGAGTGTGGCTTTGTAGTAGAGCCTGAAGTCAGGCAGGTTGATTCCTCCAGTTCCATTCTTCTTTCTCAAGATTGCTTTGGCTATTCAAGGTTTTTTGTATTTCCATACAAATTGTGAAATTTTTTGTTCTAGCTCTGTGAAAAATATCATTGGTAGCTTGATAGGGATTGCATTGAATCTATAGATTGCTTTGCCTATATAGAGAAAACTATAAAACACCGGTGAAAGAAATCAAAGAGGACACTAATAGATGGAGAAATATACCATGTTCATGGATTGGAAGAATCAATATAGTGAAAATGAGTATACTACCCAAAGAAATCTATAGATTCAATGCAATCCCTATTAAGAATAAATGTTTCAAAAGTGAGTGAACATAAGAAGGAAATATACCACCAAAAGGGAGAATCAGCAAATACAATAAGTGGAAAGAATTCTAAATTAATTAACTGAAAATAATAAAATATTAAGAGACAGCTGAAAGTAAATATTTTAATTACATTCAACTATATAAAGAAAGAATGATGTTAGCAGTAGAGGCAACTGGGTGAGGGGTAGAGAGCTACTCTTTGCACTAGCTTTGCAAATTATCTGTAAATCTAAAACCATTCAATTAAAAATAGTATTTAAAAAAAATGAGTGAATGAATGGCTTTATCAATTCGCAGTTATGGAACCTGAAAGTCCAAGATCAAGATGCCATCGGATTTGGTTACTCCTGAGGCCTCTCACTTTAGTTTGCCACCTTCTTGTCGTGTCCTCATATGGTCTTGCCTCTGCGCATGTGCATTCTTTTCTCTTCCTTTTCTTATAAGGAACCTAGGCATACTGGATTAGGGTCCTACCCTTATGATCTTATTTAACCTTAATTACCTTTGTAATCTGCCTGGGTTCGATCCCTGCATTGGACAGATCCCCTGGAGAAGGGAAAGGCTACCCACTCCAGTATTCTGGCCTGGAGAATTCCATGGACTCTATAGTCTGTGCGGTCGCAAAGAGTCAGACAAGACTGAGTGACTTTCACTTCACATCAGTTCACCTTTTAAAGCTCTGCCACCAAATAGCAACATTAGAGATTAGGGCTTCAACATATAAAATTTGGTATTATCAACAGAGGAGGGAGATTAACTTCAGAGTTTTAAACATACCGGCTTGCAAGGGAACCACTGATATAGTAGAAATAGCATGCAAAACTTCTATACCAGTGGAATTGATATAAAAATGTTGGGGGAATGCTTGAGTATTAAAATATGGTTAAAGAAAAATTAAGAAAAGGGAAAAAATGGCACTAGTATTTATAAAAACGTTTAGGTCAAATATGCATGTAAAGAGTTCTAATAAAATTATTTTATAAAATGTAAGCATGGAAAAAGCAATATATTTAAGTTGTGCCTTATTTTATATACTATATAATTCAAAATGTGTGTGTAATTAAATTCATAAATAAAATGTGTTATTCTGCCAGTAAAAACATACTAAGGAAAGTCAGCACCTTCCCATTTGTTTTTCTTTTCTTTTTTTAATTAATTATTTTTAATGAAGGATAATTGCTTTATAGATGCCCCATTTGTTTCTATTGACCAAGGACCTCCTCATTTCTCTTCTAAACTATTAATTTTCCATTACCACCCATGACCTGATTTTGACCTATCTTTGACCCTCTTTTGAACTGTGGTGTTGAAGAAGACTCTTGAGAGTCCCTTGGACTGCAAGGAGATCCAACCAGTCCATTCTAAAGGAGATCAGTCCTGGGTGTTCTTTGGAAGGAATGATGCTAAAGCTGAAACTCCAGTACTTTGGCCACCTCATGCAAAGAGTTGACTCATTGCAAAAGACTCTGATGCTGGGAGGGATTGGGGGCAGGAGGAAAAGGGGATGACAGAGGATGAGATGGCTGGATGGCATCACCGACTCGATGGACGTGAGTCTGAGTGAACTCCGGGAGTTGGTGATGGACAGGCGTGCTGCAATTCATGGGGTCACAAAGAGTTGGACACGACTGAGCGACTGAACTGAACTGAACTTGACCCTCTTGGTTAATCTTTTGCATTTACTTTTGTATTTACTATCTTTTGTATTTACACTTCACTCTGAAGAATCAGGTTAGCAGTCAGATCTACCTATCATCTAGCCCTGACTAGTTGGTAGAAATCTACTATTTCAATTTGATTCTAGAATTCAAGCTCTCTGACAACAATATTCAAAGTTACAGGATTTGGAAATAAGTATTCAGTTTATGTTGGGTCATAATGCTGCTGAAAGGAATAGGCTTTACAATCAGAATAAGTTTGAATCCAAAGGTGGACATAAGGCAAAAGTAAAGAAGGAATAATAAAGGGTGTCCAATGTGGGGAGAAATAGATTTAAGGGACTAGATCTGATAGATAGAGTGCCTGATGAACTATGGACGGAGGTTCGTGACACTGTACAGGAGACAGGGATCAAGACCATCCCCATGGAAAAGAAAAAATGGAAAAGAAAAAATGCAAAAAAGCAAAATGGCTGTCTGAGGAGGCCTTTAAAATAGCTATGAAAAGAAGAGAAGCAAAAGCAAAGGAGAAAAGGAAACATATAAGCATCTGAATGCAGAGTTCCAAAGAATAGCAAGAAGAGATAAGAAAGCCTTCCTCAGAAACCCAATGCAAAGAAATAGAGGAAAACAACAGAATGGGAAAGACTAGAGATCTCTTCAAGAAAATTAAAGACACCGAGGGAACATTTCATGCAAAGATGGGCTCAATAAAGGGCAGAAATGGTAGGGACTTAACAGAAGCAGAAGATATTAAGAAGAGGTGGCAAGAATTCACAGAGGAACTGTACCAAAAAGAGCTTCACGACCAAGATAATCATGATGGTGTGATCACTCACCTAGAGCCAGACATCCTGGAATGTGAAGTCAAGTGGGCCTTAGAAAGCATCACTACGAACAAAACTAGTGGAGGTGATGGAATTCCAGTTGAGCTATTTCAAAT
>NW_011494529.1:3696960-3697220 GCF_000754665.1 Bison bison bison
GTGGTTTTAAAAAGGGCAGAGGAACCAGAGATCAAATTGCCAACATCTGCTGGATCATGGAAAATGCAAGAGAGTTCCAGAAAAACATCTATTTCTGCTTTATTGACTATGCCAAAGCCTTTGACTGTGTGGATCACAATAAACTGTGGAAAATTCTGAAAGAGAATTCTGCCCCTTGAGAAACCTATAGGCAGGTCAGGAAGCAACAGTTAGAACTGGACATGGAACAACAGACTGGTTCCAAATAGGAAAAGGAGTAC
>NW_011494529.1:3697320-3728246 GCF_000754665.1 Bison bison bison
ATCAATAACCTCAGATATGCAGATGACACCACCCTTATGGCAGAAAGTGAAGAGGAACTAAAAAGCCTCTTGATGAAAGTGAAAGAGGAGAGTGGAAAAGTTGGCTTAAAGCTCAACATTCAGAAAACGAAGATCATGGCATCTGGTCCCATCACTTCATGGGAAATAGATGCGGAAACAGTGGAAACTGTGTCAGACTTTATTTTGGAAGGCTCCAAAACCACTGCAGATGGTAACTGCAGCCATGAAATTAAAAGACACTTACTCCTTGGAAGAAAAGTTATTACCAACCTAGATAGCATATTGAAAAGCAGAGACATTACTTGCTAACAAAGGTCCATCTAGTCAAGGCTATGGTTTTTCCAGTGGTCATGTATAGATGTGAGAGTTGGACTGTGAAGAAAGCTGAGCGCCAAAGAATTGATGCTTTTGAACTATGGTGTTGGAGAAGACTCTTGAGAGTCCCTTGGACTGCAAGGAGATCCAACCAGTCCATTCTGAAGGAGATCAGCCCTGGGATTTCTTTAGAAGGAATGATGCTAAAGCTGAAACTCCAGTACTTTGGCCACCTCATGCGAAGAGTTGATTCATTGGAAAAGACTCTGATGCTGGGAGGGATTGGGGGCAGGAGGAGAAGGGGATGACAGCGGATGAGATGGCTGGATGGCATCACCGACTTGATGGACTTGAGTCTGAGTGAACTCCAGGAGTTCGTGATGGACAGGGAGGCCTGGCGAGCTGTGATTCATGGGGTCGCAAAGAGTCAGACACAACTGAGCAACTGAACTGAACTGAATGTGGGGAGAAAATCAGTAATTTCCAAAGAAGACATAAAAAGGGTTAAAATACATAATAAAATAGGCTCAATCTCTTGAGAGATTTTTTGAAACCACAAATGAAGTTAAGACAGGTCATCTTTTAGCCTCTCATATTGACAAAGGCTTAAAAGATCACTTCTATACTGTTTTGACAACGTGTGGCATACTCCAGCAGATAGCAACTAGCTAGTCAGTGCAGGTGATTCTTTCCTCTGATGTAAATAGCTACGTTACATTTCTTTTTTGCACATAGGTGCCATTGGCAACCCACTCCAGTACTCTTACCTGGAAAATCCCATGGACGGAGGAGCCTGGTAGGCTGCAGTCCATGGGGTCACACAGAGTCAGACACGACTGAAGCGACTTAGCAGCAGCAGCAGCCATTTGACAAAGTATTGAATAATGATATATAGCAGAAGTAATATATGCCACTTCTAGGCCAGGCTCACAACAGTCCTTGTCCTTTTCACTCCTTCTCCCAACACATGTACATATACTCTCTTCTTTCTCTAACTGAGGACTGGATTTAGAAGGCTATGGAGATTTTGGTAGCTATATATGAAAATTGACAGATGCCATTAACCCGGGTCTCAGTAACTACATGATTTCTCACTATGAAATCCACCATGAAATAAACTTTATATAAACAAGAAACACATTTTCCTTTTTGTTAAGCCAGTAAGATTTGTGTTTATCAGTTTAAACAGCTAACATTTCCCCTAACAAATGGATATTTTATAGATGGGAATACAAATTAATAATAAATAAAAAGGGAGGTCTGGCAATGTGCACACCATTCCTGACCCAAGAATTTCACATTTAGACTTTGATCGTAAGGAAATAATCAGATAAATGTAAATGATGTATGTATAAGGATATTCATTTAGGCATTATTTATAATATAATAGCAAAGAAAAAAGCAAGTTAATTTAGTTTCATACAGAATTAGCTAAAATGTCACTGCATTCACATGAATATTTCTTCATTTATTTAGCAGATGTTAAGTATAAGCCATGTACCACCCATAGTGACGGATACTAGGCAACAGTATTCTAGTATACCTTATCTTTGTACACGATACAGAAACTTATAGTTTAGAAAATAAGACAGACATTTACAATTTAATTTTAAAATTTGAGTTATAGTTAGTTGTCATAAAAGGAAAAATATGGGATACTACAAAAGCTCATAATAGTAAACATATAACCTATGCTGTTGGTCATGGAAAACTTCCTATATTACCAAATATGCCATAAAAACAGTGATGATGAATAAAAATGATCTGAATTTTCCAGTAATATTTCCTACCCTCCATTAACTAAAATGCTTTAACTTACTTGAATAAGTAAAATTCTAATAGAAAAATAGAGAATGGAGATGAAATAATGAAATTTTTTCTTTTAATATTTCATGTATTAATTTATTTAATTATATATCTTATAGTGCATTATGCAAAGTAATAAACTACATGAGAAATACTGCTTTGTTCCACTTGATATTCATGGAATACCAAGTCGGCCTACTCGGGACTGAATCTTGGCCCTGTCACCTGTCATAGTTTTTAATGTGAACATTTCATCACCTATTTGGTAAAATTGTGATAATAATCATTACTATTTCCAAAGTTACATGGAGATTTAGTTTTGAAAATAAGTATTTAGGAAAATTACACGGCATATGATAAGTGCCAAATGAACAAATAAATGTTCACTGTTCCTATTAGTTTCTATATGTGCATTCTACACACTAATAGCTTGGCTATCAATAATGACTAATATTTTGGTTATAATGTGAAATCATCTAACAGGAATTTCATTTTTGCCTAATTTATGTGAGACTGTTTTATAACCATAATATGCTGTCACTATAATTTTCACTCCAGGTAATAAATACCTATTTGCATAACATTCAGCTAGTTTTAGTTCATTTACCCTGCAAGGTTACTTTCATTATCTGTGCAATGAAGCAACTTAACTACAGTGTTCTTTCTTCTCTACCTTTCTCCTTTCCCTACTTCCTTTGCATTTGATGCAATGTTTCTTTTTATCAAAGAAAGAACTATTTATTGTATGTGTGTGTTTTAGTCACTCAGTTGTGTCAGACTCTTTTCCACCACATGGCCTGTATCCCACCAGGCTCCTCTGTCCATGGAATTCTCCAGGCAAGAATACTGGAGTGGGTTGCCATTCCCTTCTCCAGGGAACCTTCCCAACCCAAGGATCAAACATGAGTCTCCCGCATGGAAGGCAGATTCTTTACCATTTGAGCCACCATGGAAGACCATGCTGCTGCTACTGCTGCTAAGTCGCTTCAGTTGTGTCCGACTCTGTGCAACCCCATAGACAGCAGCCTACCAGGCTTCCCATCCCTGGGATTCTCGAGGCAAGAACACTGGAGTGGGTTGCCATTTCCTTCTCCAATGCATGAAAGTGAAAAGTGAAAGTGAAGTCGCTCAGGCGTGTCCGACTTTTAGCGACCCCATGGACTGCAGCCCACCAGGCTCTTCCGTCCATAGGATTTTCCAGGCAAGAGTACTGGAGTGGGGTGCCATTGCCTTCTCCGATGCAAGACCATAGCTAAAGGTAAATATTACTAATAGATTTTTTTAAAGTAGAAATCCGATGCTTCTTTCCTCTCTGCTCTTCCACATTCCCTCTCATGCTACATGCATCACCATCTACCTCCTACATTAACTCTCCACCTAACTTTTAATTTATTTAGCAATCTCATTTCTCACTTAGGCAATTAGATTCTTACTTCAATAACATGACTCTATTGCTTTTTTGTTGTTTTTTTTCAACTTTCAGTTCAGTTCAGTTCAGTCTCGCAGTCGTGTCCGACTCTTTGCGACCCCATGAATCGCAGCACACCAGGCCTCCCTGTCCATCACCATCTCCCAGAGTTCACTCAAACTCACGTCCATCAAGTCGGTGATGCCATCCAGCCATCTCATCTTCTGTCGTCCCCTTTTCCTCCTGCCCCCAATCCCTCCCAGCATCAGAGTCTTTTCCAATGAGTCCACTCTTCATATGAGGTGGCCAAAGTACCAGAGTTTCAGCTTTAGCATCATTCCTTCCAAAGAACACCCAGGACTGATCTCATTTAGAATGGACTGGTTAGATCTCCTTGCAGTCCAACTTTAGACATTATTTGTTGACTTTCTACTACTGAAAATTACATTTTAATGTTTTACAATCTGCCCTACTAAGCCTATTCTTTCTCTGTTTTCACTCTTCTAAGATGCATAGCTACCAACAGTTTTGTTTAAGTGAATAGTCTGTGTTTACATGAGCATACAATCATAGTTATTAACTGAGCCACTCAAAATATTAAAATTACATATCTTATATTGTATAAATTAATATTTTGGAGTTAATAGTTAATTGGATTTTAGTTCTTTGATTTTTCTAAAATAAGTCTTTAAATCAGAGCTAAACCTCATCATACTTCAGTTGGTAAAGAATCTGCCTGCAATGCAGGAGACCTGGGTTCGATTCCTGGGTTGGGAAGATCCCCTGGAGAATGAAATGGCAATCCACTCCAGTATTCTTGTCTGGAAAATCCCATGGACAGAGGAGCCTGGTGGGCTATAGTCCATGGGGTAGCAAGAGTCGGACAGGACTTAGCGACTAAACCACCAAACCTCATCAAACAAAACCTTGTGTGCACCAGGAACCAGGAGAAAGGAGCAGTGACCCCACAAGAGACTGACCTAGGCTTGCCCATGAGTGTCCAGGAGTCTCCGGTGGAGACGTGGGTTGGCAATGGCCTGCTACAGGGTTGGGGGCACTGAGTGTGTGTGGGACCTTCTGAAGGAGGTTGCCATTATCTTCATTACCTCCATCATAGTTTGGCCTCAGGTCAAATAACAGGGAGGGAACACAGCTCCACCCATCAATAGAAAATTGGATTAAAGATTTATTGAGCATGGCCCTGCCCATCAGAACAAGACCCATTTTCCCCCTCAGCCAGTCTCTCCCATCAGGAAGCTTCCATAAGCCTCTTATCCTTCTCCATCAGAGGGCAGACAGAACGAAAATGACAATCACAGAAAACTAACCAATCAGATCACATGGACCACAGCCTTGTCCGACTAAATGAAACTATGAGCCATCCCGTGTAGGGCCACCCAATGGACGGGTCATGGTAGAGAGTTCTGACAAAATGTGGTCCACTGGAGAAGGGAATGGCAAACCACTTCAGTGTTCTTGCCTTGAGAACCCCATAAACACTATGAAAAGGCAAAAAGATATGACACTGAAAGATGAACTCCCCAGGTTGGTAGGTGACCAATAAGCTACTGGAGATCAAAGGAGAAATAATTCCAGAAAGAATGAAGAGACAGAGCCAAAGCAACAATAACACCCAGTTGTGGATGTGATTGGTGATGGAAGTAAAGTCTGATGCCATAAAGAGCAATATCGCATAGGAACCTGGAATGTTAGGTCCATGAATCAAGGCAAATTGGAAGTGGTCAAATAGGAGATGGCAAGAGTGAAAATTGACATTTTAGGAATCAGCAAACTAAAATGGACTGGAATGAGTGAATTTAACTCAGATGACTATACACCTACTACTGTGGGCAAGAATCCCTTAGAAGAAATGGAGTAGCCATCAGAGTCAATGAAAGAGTCCAAAATGCAGTACTTGTGTGCAATCTGAAAAATGACAGAATGATCTCTGTTCGTTTCCAAGGCAAACCATTCAATATCACAGTAATCCAAGTCTATGCCCTGACCAGTAATGCTGAAGAAGTTGAAGTTGAATGGTTCTATGAAGACCTACAAGACCTTCTTTCCTCTATTCTTTGCATTGATCACTGAGGAAGGCTTTCTTATCTCTCCTTGCTATTCTTTGGAACTCTGTATTCAAATGGGTATATCTTTCCTTTTCTCCTTTGCCTTTTGCTTCACTTCTTTTCACAGCTATTTTTAAGGCCTCCTCAGATAACCATTTTGCCTTTTTGCATTTCTTTTTCTTGGGGATGGTCTTGATCACTCACTGCCTTCTGTACAATCTCATGAACCTCCGTCCATAGTTCTTCAGGCACTCTATCTATCAGATCTAATCCCTCAAATGTTTCTCACTTCCACTGTATAACTGTAAGGGGTTTGATGTAGGTCATACCTGAATGGTCTAGTTGTTTTCCCTACTTTCTTCAATTTAAGTCTGAATTTGGCAATAAGGAGTTCATGATCTAAGCCACAGTAACCTCCCAGTCTTGTTTTTGCCAACTGTATAGAGCTTTTACATCTTTGGCTGCAAATAATATAATCAATCTGATTTCGGTATTGACCATCTGGTGATGTCCATGTGTAGAGTCTTCTCTTGTATTGTTGGAAGAGGATATTTGCTATGACCAGTGCATTCTCTTGGCAAAACCCTATTAGCTTTTTCCCTGCTTCATACTGTACTCCAAGGCCAAATTTGCCTGTTACTCCAGGTATTTCTTGATTTCCTACTTTTGCATTCCAGTCCCCTATAATGAAAAGGACATTTGGGGGGGTGGGGGTGTTAGTTCTAGAAGGTCTTGTAAGTCTTCATAGAACCATTCAGCTTCATCTTCTTCAGCATTACTGGTTGGGGCATAGACTTGGATTACTGTGCTACTGAATGGTTTGCCTTGGGAACGAACAGAGATCATTCTGTCATTTTTGAGACTGCATCTAAGTACTGCATTTCAGACTCTTTTGTTGACTATGAGAGCTATTCCATTTCTTCTAAGGGATTCTGGCCCATGGTCATCTGAGTTAAATTCACCCATTCCAGTCCATATTAGTTCGTTGATTCCTAAAATGTAGACAAAGCTATGGCTTTTCCAGTGGTCATGTATGGATGTGAGAGTTGGAGTGTGAAGAAAGCTAAGTGCTGAAGAATTGATGCTTTTGAACTGTGGTGTTGGAGAAGACTCTTGAGAGTCCCTTGGACTGCAAGGAGATCCAAGCAGTCCATCCTAAAGGAAATCAGTCCTGAATATTCATTGGAAGTTCTAATGCTGAAGCTGGAAAGTCCAATACTTTGGCCACCTGATGCGAAGAACTGAGTAATTGGAAAACACCATAATGCTGGGAAAGATTGAAGGTGGAAGGAGAAGGGAATGACAGAGCATGAGATGGTTGGATGGCATCACGGACTCAATGGACATGTTGAGTAGGCTCCGGGAGTTGGTGATGGACAGGGAAGCCTGGCATGTTGCAGTCCATGAGGTCACAAAGAGTCGGACAAGACTGAGCAACTGAACTGAACTGAAACTTCATCAAAAGTATGAGATTTATTTAAACATAAGTGGATCAGGTAACTACTCTGTTTATCAAGCAAATTTTCCAATATTAATTGGTTCAATCTGCCATTAGTGATTGCTTGAGACAAACAAATTTGCACCTTTTGTGTATTACTGGAGGAATTTTTGCCTGCCCTAAAATCACAAAGATTTTCCCTTATGTCTTCTTTCAGAAGGTTTAAAGTTTTAACTCTTAAATTTAGGTCTATGATTTATTTTGATTTAATTTATGAATATAGTGTGAGGAAAGGATCAGATGGTTTCACCAGAGAAATCTATAAAAAGTTTAAAGAAGAACAACTCCAAATCTATACAACCTCTTTCATAAAATACAAAAGAAGACACTCCCCATTTTATTCCCTAAAACTCATATTTCCTTGATACTGAAACCAGGCAAAGACAACATGAAGAAAAATACAAAACAATATCCCACATGAATAGAGTTATAAAAATGCTTAACAAAACACTATCAAATAGAAATGACCAACTTACAAAAAGAATTATATACTTAACCAAGTGAGATGTATTCCAGGGAATCAAAGCTGGTTCAATATTTTAAAAATCAACTATATTAAACTACCTAAGTTTCTTCTGGTATTCATTTGTCTTCTAGATTGTTAACTTAGAAAAATTTTATAATGGTTTTGAAAGGGCATGTATCTAGGATTTGTAACATAATTGCTCACTTAACCAAGAGCTGACTTTTGTTTTTCCAGAAATTTGAACAATCAATAGGTCGATATAAAAACTAAAGACAAATAAACAAACAAAAAGTGTGTATAGATGAGGTCACATGTCAAAAAGTTACATTCCATTATTTAAGATCACTTTTGAGAAATTATTACATTGAAAAGTTGAATTACATCGAGCAGAGGACAGCTAGGAGCATAACATGAGAACTCTGTCTCACAAAGTGGGGCTTTCCAGGTGGTGCAGTGGTAAAGAATCCGCCTGCCAATGCAGGTGACACAAGAGACACCAGTTTGATCCCTGGGTAGGGAAGGTTTCCTGAAGTAGAAAGTGGAAACCTGCTCCAGTATTCTTGCCTGGAAAATTCTATGGACTGAGGAGCCTGGTGGGCTACAGTCCACGGGGTTGCAAAGAGCCTTAACGACTGAGCACACACACACATCTCATGAAGTACATCCAAGAAAACTGACATCCTTATCTGGGAAAAGAGAGGATCAAGGAAGACTTGAGAAATGTCCTCAGACAGCTGAAAAGTACTTGCATTGGAGCAGGCAGGGGTGTTTTGTGGTCTAGAGCCAAACTAAAACAAATGAATGGAAGTAAAAAAAAGAGAGAAAGAGAGATGCCATATAAAATACAGAAAAAATTTTCTAACAGTTCATACTGGCAAAAATGTCTTATAAGTTAGTGAATTTTGTATCTGTAAAATTATACTAAAAAAAAAGTCACAAAGCACAGAAATGGATATTATAGTGGGGTGTGTTTGTGAGTGACTGAGCTATCTGACCCTTCCATATCCCTTTCAAAACAAAGATTCTATAATCTTCAGGAAACAAGGAGTCAGATGTGTTACTTTGAACTTCATTGATAACTTTTACACGCTAGGGGCCTCCTAGGTGGCACAAATGGAAAAGAACCTGCCTGCCAATGCAGGAGACAAGGGTCTGATCCACGGGTTGGGAAGATCCCCTGGAGGAGGAAATGGCAGCCCACTCTTGTATTCTTGCCTGAGAAGTCCCATGGACAGAGGAGCCTGGTGGGTCCCAGTCCATGGGGTCACAAAAAGTCCGACACAATTGAGCACGTGTGCATGCACACACACACACACACGCACACCTCTAGCCTTAACTGTTCTGTTGTTTAAATGCTTTCAATTACCTAACAGAGCTGAGGTTTGAGTGATAAATGTTCACATTAACAAGATTTGAGATCTGATCTCTATAGTCCTTCTATATGGGGCTGCTGAAAAGCACTTCCAGCAGCCTTACAAATAACTCTCATTACTTTCTCCCATTTTTAATGATGTTTATTTTAATTTTCCAGAAATCTGGGATCTGTAATTACCTACGGTTTATAAGGTAGTGAATGACCAAGTACTCTTTTCATGTTCTTGCAAAGGATTCAGATTCTGCAATATATCCATCATTGACCTCCAGTGCCAGGCCATGTCACGGGGTTCTCACTTAAATTACAGCTCCACTTTTAATGGTACTAATGGTTGTAGTATTCCTTCAGCTGCCTTGTCCAAACTGCCAGGTTTAATGTGTCAGTGAAATCAGTGTCACAAGCACCAGAGAGAGGGATGTGGATACTGATTCGAGTCAGCTTTGTAGAAAGATTAGTTTTGACCAGCTCTCAAGTTACAAGCAGGGCTTCCCTGGTGGCTCAGATGGTAAAGCATCTGTCTGCAACACCTACCTGCCAATGCAAGAGACACAGGTCTGATCCCTGGGTCGGGGTTGGGAAGATCCCCTGGAGAAGGAAATGGCAACCCACTCCAGTACTCTTGCCTGGAAAATTCCATGAACTGAGGACCCTGGTAGGCTACAGTCCGTGGGGTCGCAAAGAGTCAGACATGACTGAGCAACTTCACTTTCACTTTCTTTCACTTTTCAAGGTACAAATTACAAGTCCAGAACAAACATAGTCAAGTCTTAATCCCATACTCTCTGATGTGTAATGTCAATCTAAATACAACTCAAGATTATGCAATGGTAATGCATGCATACTTAGTTGTATCTGTCTCTTTGTCACCCCATGGATTGTAGCCTGCCAGGATCTTCTATCCATGGAATTTCCCAGACAAGAATACTGGAGTAGGTTGCCATTTCTTCCTCCAGGGGATCTTCCTGACCCAGGGATCAAGCCTGTATCTCCTGTGGTTCATGCATTGGCAGGTGGATTCTTTACCACTGAGCCACCTTGGATTTAAGTTACTTCTCAGGAAAAAGGGTATTAATTGTTATTTCAACTTTTTCTTATTTTTATTGAGTATAGATGATTTACAATGTTGTGTTAGTTTCTAATGTACAGCAAAGTGAATCATCCATACATAACATTGAAATTTAAAGTGTTACGTAACCTCTCAACACATTGTTAGCAAGAAGAAAAGCTGTAACCCAAAGCACATTTCACCCTGGAGATCATGGAGTTCCAGAATTATGGCAAAGCCAGAATAAAAGAGAAACAAAACTTTTCAACTTATAGTGATTTGCCTTTGGCAATAAAGTCAAACAACATCTGTGTGTGTAGATAAGTACATACATGTTTTTCTACTGGGAGCAATAATGTCATTGCTGTGATATGCGTGTTATTACAAGAGGTTTTCTGATCCTATTAATAATCTTATCCTCAGCACCTGTGTTTTTACTGCTGCTGTTGTTTGGCACCTCAAGAGCAGTGTAGAATCAGAGCCCTGATTCAGAATAGTTCCTTCCTTGCCTGTATAGCTGAGGACATGAACTCAGCTGTCCACAAATACACATGCCTTCACTGTTTGTTTCCACTTCCTTGAAATATTTTTACAGATCAAGCAGAGAAATGGTCAATGGAAACCAGTCCAGTATCTGAGTTCCACATTTCTTAAGCCTCTTTCCAGAGTTCACTGAGCAGCTGTTTCATGATGAGAGCTAAAGAAAGGCCCCTTAAGAACAATAGAGCAAAGGCAGTGTATTGGGTAATTAGGCAGTGACCTGGAAATAGGGTGGATCTCTTATGAGGCAGATGATCAAAACGTGTGAGGGCAGCAAGGGCTGGGCCATCTCTCTGGAGTCCAGAGAGGGTGAGTGGGACACCACTGGTGACTGTGGCTCCTTCCTCAGCTCCTTTGGGTTGAAAGATACAAGGTCTGTGTGACCTAACCTGTTGTTTCCCATCTGTCATGCAACTGCCTCCCTTGTAGCCTGCTTTTATGTTACACTAATCTTTTTTTGCCATTCCTGGAATAAAATTTGTATGTGTGCATGTGTGTTTTGTAAGGACCCTTAACATGAGATCTACCTTCTTCTTAAACTTTTTCAGTGAAGAAAACAGTATTTTCAATTATTGGTACAATGTTGTACAGTAGATCTATAGAATTTATTCATGTTGCATAATTGAAATGGCATCGCTTGAACAGCTACTTTCCACTTTTTCCTCCTCATGGCCCCTGCCAACCACTGTTCCAATCTCTGCTTCTCTGGGTTTGACTATTTTAAATATCTCATCTAAGTAGAATTATGCAGTATTTGTCCCGGGCTTATTCTACTTAACATAATGTCCTCAAGGTGCATCCATGTTATTACATAAGGCAGGGTTTCTTCTTTTTTTAAGCTCGAATAATATTCTGTTGTGTGCACATGCTTCATTTTCTTTATACACTCATCAGTCCCTCCATGGACACTTATATTGTATTCACAGCCTGGCTATTGTGAATATTTACAATGAACATGTAAATATTTTTTTAAGATCCTAATTTCAATTACTTCGGACTAATACCTAGTAGTAGAATTGTCAGGTAATATGGTAGCTCTGTCCTACTTTTATGAAAACCTCAAAACTCTTTTCCATAATTGCTAGACTGTTTTTCATTCCGATCAATAGTGGATATCCTTGCCAAAAACCTATCTTTTTTTAAAAGTTAGTAATAGTCATACTAATAGATGTGAGATGATATTTCATTGTAGTTTTAATTTGAATTTCCCTTATAAATTGTGGTGTTGAGCATCTTTTCATATACCTGTTTGTGATTTGTCTTCTTTGGGAAAATGTTTATTCAAGTCCTTTGCCCATTTTTTAAATTATTTTTTTGTAATGGAGTTGTAGGGATTTGATATATATTTTTAAGTATTAATTCCTTATCAGATGTATGGTCTGCAAATATAGTATAAAATAAGGGTCCATTTTCATTCTTGTCTCTTCCTTCCTTTCTTTAATTCATTCATTTATTAATTCACTCCTTCACTCCTTCATTCCATGCTTTGTGTTGCTATCTGTATATTAGGAAGGAACAGCTACCTCACTCAGTCTTCACAGACTGAGCTCATCCAGGAATAGACCCTCATCAATCAGTTAGGCCCAAGATTCTGGGAGCCATTCAAACCTTCTCTATATATGTGTGTTCTCTGGTCACTTGCGTATAAATTACCAGTTGAAGAAATTCCCTGGTTCCTTTTCAGTCGTTAATAATTTCTTGGTCCCTCCAGTGACTGTGGGTTTCCCTGGTGGCTCAGTGGTAAAGAATCTGCCTGCCAATGCAGGAGATCAGGGTTCGATCCCTGGGTTAGGAAGATCCCCTGGAGAAGGAAATGGCAACACACTCCAGTATTCTTGCTTGGGAAATCCTATGGACAGAAGAGCGTGGAGGGCTACAGTCCACAGGGCCACAAAAGAGTCAGACACGACTCTGAAACTAAACAACAACAACTGATGTCTGTCTGTCTGTTCTTTAGGAACTGGAAGCATGCCTCCAGCTCCTTTTATGTTTTCAGTTGCCCTTAGACATCTGGAGCATGCTGAGTCTCTCCATGCTCTGACAGAAGAGACACTGAAGCAAGTTCCTTGGTAAGCCAACTGAAAAGTCTAAACATTGATCATATATTTCAATCTTTGATTGCCCTTCCCAGGAATAAGCCAGGGGCTGGGAGTATAAGCCAGGGGCTGGGAGTCTTGCTAAATACATTCCTCTCCTGCCAAAGAGGAACTCTGGCAGGTGACTGGGTACTAGTCCAAAACTTCCACTTGGTTCTCAGTGCTCCTTGGTCATCTGGAGTATACCAGGTTCAGCTAGTTCTCTGAGACTGGGGAGACAGACGTCAGATACTCTGGCAGGTGCCTGAAATGTTAGGACGCTGGATGCACAGTCCTACTCATGCTCTTCCTGAGAAGAATCTGTGACCTAAGGTTTTTAATTCTCTTGCTCAGTGCTGAGACTGTGGGACGGACTATCATGAGTGTCCTCAGGGTATCTAAACTGTTGTGTGGTTCTCAGCTGCTGCCAGTCATCTAGAATATACCAGGTTCTATCAGCATGCTGAGACAGAGCCATGCCCTTAGACAGTCCCTGGGAAAGCTGGAACACGAGACACATGGTCCAACTCTCTTCCTCCGTAGAGAGAAGGTGGAATCTGGGCTTTCTTACCCTCTTGCTGTGTGCTGAACTAGAGGGAGGGGCCAGGACAAGTGCTTACATGCCATTCATGCCACCATCTACATTCTCAGAGATTATCAATCTGGGATCCTTTCCTGTCAGTGCTCAGATTCAGACAAGACAGAAACCAGCCCCCTGGAAATCCTCCACAAAAATCGGAACATTGGAATCTGGTCCAGTCCTCTTCTTCCAGGGAGAATCTGGGAGTTGGGCATCTTCCCTCAATCATGCAGTACTGTGCTGGGGGAGGGATTATTGTGAGGGAGCATCTCAACTTTTCCTACCAGCTTTGATGTGGTTGGTTTCCTACTCACCCTGGGTGCAGTAGCCTTTCAACTGTTTCTGGATTTGTAGCAAAGTGAACTGTGCTGTGTTGACTGCTCAATCAGTGTATTTGAGGGGTGAAGGAGGGTTCAGAGCTTCCTATTCTTCCTTCTTACTGACATCACCACTCTGGAACACCAAACCTTTCTCTCATCTAAGTGCTTTTGCACATATTGTTCCCTCAGTTGGGAAGAAAAGTCTCTCAGCTTTTCCTGCCAATATCTAAATACCCTTCAAGATGCTTCTCTGATATTACCTACCCTCTCACCCCCCAGTAAGATGTATATGTCCCTCCTCTGCCTTCTGGTCCCTGCCCTGCCTTCAGGTCTG
The DNA here is from genome assembly GCF_000754665.1 of Bison bison bison. NCBI lineage: Eukaryota > Metazoa > Chordata > Mammalia > Artiodactyla > Bovidae > Bison > Bison bison. Next base: position 3,711,170 of record NW_011494529.1, read on the forward strand.
CACCCTGTTTTACATTAAAAATGCACTCACGATGGGAGGAGCCAAGATGGCGGAGGAGTAGGATGGGGAGAACACTTTCTCCCCAACAAATTCATCAAAAGAGCATTTAAACGTCGAGTAAATTCCACAAAACAACTTCTGAATGCCGGCAGAGGACATCAGGCACCCAGAAAAGCAATCCAACTCTTCGAAAGGAGGTAGGAAAAAATATAAAAGACAAAAAAAGAGACAAAAGAGGGAGGGACGGAGTTCCGTCCTGGGAAGGGAGTCTTAAAAAGAGAGAAGTTTCCAAACACCAGGAAACCTTCTCACTGCCGAATCTGTGCCGAGCTTTGGAAGCACAGAGGGCAACATAACAGGAAGAAAAAATAAATAAACAATTAAAACTCGAAGATTGCGAGTCCTACGGTAATTCCCCCAGCGGAGAAGCAGCGCAGACGCCTGCACGCGCCATTAGCAAGCGGGGGCTGGGCAGGGAGGCGCAGCGCGGGCTGCATCGCTTAGAGTGTACCCCAATGTTCATTGCAGCACTGTTTATAATAGCCAGGACATGGAAGCAACCTAGATGTCCATCTGTAGATGAATGGATAAGAAAGCTGTGGTACATATACACAATGGAGTATTACTCAGCCATTAAAAAGAATACATTTGAATCAGTTCTAATGAGGTGGATGAAACTGGAGCCTATTATACAGAGTGAAGTAAGCCAGAAGGAAAAACACCAATACAGTATACTAACGCATATATATGGAATTTAGAAAGATGGTAACGATAACCCTGTATACGAGACAGCAAAAGAGACACTGATGTATAGAACAGGCTTATGGACTCTGTGGGAGAGGGAGAGGGTGGGAAGATTTGGGAGAATGGCATTGAAACATGTGAAATGTCATGTATGAAACGAGATGCCAGTCCAGGTTCAATGCACGATGCTGGATGCTTGGGGCTGGTGCACTGGGACGACCCAGAGGGATGGTATGGGGAGGGAGGAGGGAGGAGGGTTTAGGATGAGGAACACATGAGAAATAAAGGAATAAAAAATTTTAAAAATAAAAAAAAATAAAAATGCACTCACAACATTGTATTTTAACTATTGTTAATGTGCTTAGTCGCTCAGTTGTGTCCAACTCTTGTGACCTCATACACTGTAGCCCGCCAGGCTCCTCTGTCCATGGGATTCTCCAGGCAAGAATACTAGAGTGGGTTGCCATTTCCTGGTATGCTTTTTTCCTATTTGAAATTAACCTTATTTTTGTTTCCCTAGAACCTAGCATGTGAACTGGAATATAGTGAGAAAAACAAATAAGAAACAGTTGGAAAACCTGCCCTCTAGACACCTCCTTTTCCTCTGTAAGAAACAGTAGCCTGGGAGTTCAGAAAGTTGAATTACAGTCATAGCAATGCCACTAACTAACTGTGTAAAATTGCATAAAGTCAGTTTTGGTTGTCATTCTCCATCTACAAAATGAGGTTATTTGCCTAAATCACAACTGGTCAACAATTTTGATTAGCAACATTACTATTTTTTTTTCCAACTAAACCACACTGCAAAGCCCAAATAAAACACTGGAGTATTCTGCATGATAAAATGAGACTATCTAGGGCCCTGCCAATTTAGCTTGTCCTTTCCTATTGCCCCATCCTTATCTGCTCCAAACTTCAAGTACAGTTTGAAAAGCACAGAACTAGGTGATCTGTAAGATTCTAGTCATCTCAAACAGTCTTGGGTTATTTATGTATTAAATTGAACTGAACTCTGCCTCACTGATGTACCCTTTTCCCAGGCCCTGGGGTACATCTCCATCTTCACTGGGTTTTATTTTTGTAAGCCTAACAGAGTAAGGATGTCAAGTTATTCTGGAAGTCCATTAGCTTTGTTTTGGCATTTAGAATGTTTGTTGACTGGTTTATTGAGGTCTGTATTCTATCCTATTAATGAAGAAAAAAATGGCATGTGTATCTTGGCTTTGAATCGGAATATCATTTTAGAATCCTGTGTGGGATCAAGCTATACAGTGGTGGCCAAGAACCAAGGATAAAAAAAAATTGAAGTGATCCTATATGTGTAGTTTTTAATTCCTTGTGGTTTCTGAAAGGTGCTATATAAAACTATTATTGACCTGAGTAGTCAATTAAATTTTGGCACAGAGGGAAACCAGTTTATTCTTTGGTGATACAGGGGAATAATTAAAATACAGTAATATGAGATCACTGTTTTTAACTTGCATCTAGTTGGTTGTTTGACTTATAGGAGAGATAAGGATTATTTTACAATTGACTTGAGACAAATATAAGTAACCATAAAATTCTGCCTCTTTTTAAGACAGTTTTTGTGACTGCTAATGATGTGAGAGAACCATTTATCAATCTTCCTTTACAGTCCAAGCTTTATATATCTTATCACTTATATTTTCATGAGCTTAGTAATATTATTCTCATGTTTAAGAATACTGAGTTTGGGCTATATTTAAGTACTGAAATTCACAAAACTTGCAAGCGTGGTATACCTAACGGAACTGTCAAAAGTACATGGAATAAACTACCTAGGCATTTTTAAAAATATGTTTGTTTTGGGAGAATGGGAAAATGGAAAAACTTACATCAAGATAAGGAATTAAAAACTGTAATGTCAACTTTGCTTCAATCATAATGGAGTAACTGGTAGTACAGCTAATTTCTTATAGCACACTACTGGAAAACTGGACAAACTATGTGAATGGTTGATTTCTGTCACTGATGAGCTAGCAACACAGGACAGTGGTCCTTGATAAAGGGGAACAAACAAGGTAAGTCCTGCAGTTTTCCAATTTTCTGCCTGGAGGCATTTTCTGTACAGGAAGGAGTAATTCAAACAGAACACTGGTCTCTCTGAAAGGGGCCAGAAATCAGAGACTGATGCACATGTAATTTCTAAAGTAACATAATGGAAAAGAAGGAGTTTGGTAGAGAAAAAGCCCAATAAATTTGCATGTACTTCTCTGAATTTGGCCGAACATGAGTAACAGATACATAACAAGAGAATTATTGTTGTTGTTGTTTAGTCACTAAGTCATTTCTGACTCTTTTGCAACCCCATGGATTGTAGCCTGGCAGGCTCCTCTGTCCATGGGATTTCCTAGGCAAGAACACTGGAATGGGTTACCATTTCTTCCTCCAAGGGATCTTCCTGACCCAGGGGTTAGACTCACATCTCTTGCACACATCCCTTGCAATTACTACAAGGTTGTAGCTAAACAATTCCCAGGGCTCAAACAGAGCTGGAAGACTTTCAAGTTCTAATCACCCAGAGTGCAGAAACCTTGTTGAACATAGGGCACTCAGTAGGATCTTAGAAGGATCATGACTATGTAGTAAGTCTAAGTTAGACCTAGAGTAAAGTATACTTTCGGTCACTTTTTTAAACTCTTAAAGACGAAGTTCAAAAGAATTAAGCTGATCTGCAAAGGACTTCATGACCTATGAAAACCAAACTGAAATATCTTTGAAGGATGACAACAAAACCCATACCCTCAACAATGTTATATCCACAAATTAAGTATGTAATTAAAAGTTACAATGTGTGTAAGAAGTACAGAAGAATTTGATTCATAACCAAGAGAAAAACTGTCAACAGAAACAGGCTCAGAAATTTAAGAGCTGATAAAATTAGCAGATAGGAACTTTTAAACAGCTATTATAAATGTGACTAAGGACTTAAAAGAAAATCTGAACATAATAAAGAGAAATTTAATATATAGAAGAGAATCTCTAGAGTTAAAAATATATAATATCTGAAACATTTTTAAAATCATTAGATGAGGTCAACAGTCAAGGAGACACTGTGCAAGAAAAGAGCACTGGAGACATAACAATAGAGTGTATCATAACTGAAACACAAGGAAAAAACACACAAAAAATAATGCTACAGTGACAAAAGGGACACTATTAAGCATAGGAATGTATATTTAATTAAAGTCCCAGGAAAATGAGAATGGATTGTCATAAAAATGCTTTGAATTTTTATCAGTTTTATAAAATCACATATCCAAAAGGCTAAAGAAACAAAAACAAAGTCTAACCCCCAAGAAAGATGAACAAAATCACACCAATGCATACCATAATCAAAATGTTAAAAATCAAAGAATGACAAAAATCTTAAAATAAGCAAGGAAAGGGTTTCATCAGCAGACATACTGCATACAGGAGAACAAATATAATGTCTTGTAACTATTCTTCAGAAAAGAGCAAAATGTAACAAGGAAAACTGTAAAAAAAAAAAAAAAAGTAGAAAACAACAAGATATTAGACTTAAATAAATACATTAAATGAAAATGATCAAAACTCCAATTAAAAGGCAGACATTGTAAAGCTGGATTGAAAAGCAAGACTCTATGTTGTCTACAAAAAAAAAAAAATACAACAACATATGTTAAATATAAAAAAATCAAATAAAATGTAAAAAGAGATAGATATATTACACAAGGATAATTAGAAAACTATAATGACTATATTATAGCTATTGGGATCTTCCCAACCCAGGGATTGAACCCAGGTCTCCCGCTTTGTAGGCAGATTCTTTGTCCACTGAACCGCAAGGGAAGCCCAACGGCTATATTACTATGAAACAAAGTAGATTTTCAGACAAAGAATGTACCAGAGATAGAAAGGAGGCATTCATAATTATAACTGGACCACCAGCTCATCAAGAAGATGTACAGTCTTAAAATGTTTGTACCTAACAACAGAGCTTCAAAATACATGAAGCAAAAACTGAAATCTAAAGAGATAAATATATACACAACTACAGTTGGAAATCTTAACACACCTTCTCTCAATAATTGATAGAACAAGTAGACAGAAAATCAGTAAGGATCTAGAAGTGTTGAACAACACTATTAACCAACTGGGCAATAAAATAAGTCACAATCCATTTCAACAGACTAAAATCACATAAAGTATCTTCCCTGACCACAATATAATTAAACTGGAAGTCAGTATTGGAACAGTATCTTAAAAACCCACAAACATCTGGAAATTTTCATGAGGCAAATCCATGTGAAAAAACCCTAAGAATATAGGGGATAGTCTTTGTTAATTTCACAACCGATAGGCTGATAACTCCCAATTGAGAATTATCCTTCTTCACCAGTGTGACTCACTATGCAACAGCTGATTGTCATATAGAGAACAAAAATTCTTCATCCTTTTACATTATTATCTCAGAAAATACTTATCTCTTAAGAATTAAAAGCAAACTGGATATAATCTGCAATTTATCTGAGAAATAGTTTTGATTTAATGTTAAGAATATAATAAAAAAATGCAATGTAACTTTCTTTATTCTATTTGAACATATATAATTCTCAGTATACCATCCTTCATATTTAGAAAAACAAAAGGCACTCTTTCACTTATACCTCACTCATTATGTTAAATTCAGCCAAAAGGTCCTGGGCAATGGGAACTTTTTGTATCTGATTTGATTGTCGTTTTCTACTCTCAGCTGCCTCCCTATTTGATAAACATCTTTCAGACATCATTCACTCTTTGATTCTGCTTTTCTGCCATTAAAACAGATTTGTACACCATGACCCTCTTATCTTGGGGGATTCCTTCCCATAAATTTCCTCAATCTGTTATGGAAATAATTGTGACACTAGAGGCCTTTTGCTTTGAGTTCAAACATTTTACCATCATCAAGATGTATTTCTCCATGTTGCCTATCAGATGAACTTGAAACTCCTAGCTAAAATCCAGATATACCAGCCCATAGCACTTCCTTCATTTAATAATGCTATCATAAGTAGAAAAGATGATATGGCTGACCTTTCAGATGCTCTTCTCTTTAAGGCAGAAAAGAAGCTGGTGATGGAAGAGAAAGGAAATGGCTCTAGTATGTCACGTTCTGCCCTTGGTGAGCTGGCCAACACTACATTTAATAGTCATCAAGAACATTGCCCACATTTGGTGTTTGATGCTGATCACACCAACGTGCAGTCTGACTACATCCCCCTACCCACTGCTGGCTCAGCCCACTGAGCTCTGTGCCAAGGTTGCTATTGAGGGTGCTGAGTTGTGCATCAGAGAAAGTGAAGTCGCTCAGTCATGTCCGACTCTTTGCAAGCCCATGGACTGTAGCCCACCAGGCTCCTCCATCCATGGGATTTTCCAGGCAAGAGTACTGGAGTGGGTTGCCATTTCCTTCTCCAGGGGATCTTCCTGACCCAGGGATTGAATCCAGATCTCCCACATTGCAGGCAGATGCTTTACCGTCTGAGCCACCAGGGAAGTTCCAAGTTGTGTATCAAAAGCCCCATTTTTCATTATTGCCATAGCCACTGCTATCACTTCCTCTCATTGCAGGAGTTTCTGTTCACACTGTAATTTACACCTATTTGTTCACTTATTTATCTGATTATTTATTATACATTGTTTAGTGAAAGATGGGATTCAACCATGAACTGATTGGAATTGTGGGAATAGAAAATCTGAATGAGAGAAGTGAAATAATACTTACTTTTCTATTTCAACACTATTTTAACCCAACTTGTGGTCTTTAATTTCTCTTCCTTTATAATGTTATTTTTAAGTTTATTGAGCCCTCAAACTGTACAATCTTGTGGGCAATCCTTCTTACTACTTCTAGGCATACTTGAATCCACAAAATGGCTATATCCACTCCAGTATTCTCTCCTGGGAAATCCCATGGACAGAGGAACTTGGTGGGCTACAGTCCATGGGGTCACAGAGTCTAACACGAATGAGCTACTACTACTGACAGAATAGTGAAAAGAAGTCCCTGAGGTATTGTGACCACATTTTGCAAGCTTCTTTAGCTAAATCCCCTAAATTAGCAGGATATGTCCATATAGTAAAGGTCACTAGTGTGCTTATGACGAGTTACTTCTTCCTATGGCTCTACTAGGAAGGGAAAAAGGATGTGTTGTGTGTGCTTAGTCACTCAGTTGTGTCTGACTCTTTGCAACCCCATGTACCGTAGCCTGACAGGCTCCTCTTCTCTGTCCATGGGATTCTGCAGGCAAGAATACTGGAGTGGGTTGCCATGCCCTCCTCCAGGGTATGTTCCCAAACCATGGATCAAACCCAGGTCCCCTGCATTGCAGGCAGATTATTTACCATCTGAGCTATCAGGGAAGCCCGTGCATACTGGACTGCATAGCTGATTTCTTCTCCAGGGGATCTTCCCAATCCAGAAATCAAACCAGGGTCTCCTGCATTGCAGGTGGATTCTTTACCAGCTGAGCTACCATGGAAGTGGGATAAAAGCAGACAATAGAAATTAAGGGTACCTCAGCAGATTCTTTCTTTTTAAAGGTGTAGATTCAACACTCTGAATTCAAAGTTCTGAATTTCCAGAAGATTGATAAGCTGTGGATTTTATAATACATTAAAGGACATGGAATATTATCATATACTTTTCCCCTCATGGTAAAGAACGTGATCAATAGCTGCTGGTGATATTTCCACATTTTTATATATGCCATTGATTCTGAGATTATTATCCAACTTCGTGGACAAAATTTCAAAAACTGGTAACCTTCTACTGACAGAAAGGAGTGCACATATTAGAGAAATGCTAGCAGTTATACTTAATGATGATGTGTATTAGAGAAATATTGGCAGTTACAGTAGTATATGCTAATACTAATTACATCTCCCATCCACTGGGATTTGTTTTCCTATTTGCAAATGTCTAGGGGAGAAGGCAATGGCACCCTACTCCAGTACTCTTGCCTGGAAAATCCCATGGGCAGAGGAGCCTGGTAGGCTGCAGTCCATGGGGTCGCTGAGGGTCAGACACAACTGAGCGACTTCACTTTGACTTTTCACTTTCGTGCATTGGATAAGGAAATGGCAACCCACTCCAGTGTTCTTGCCTGGAGAATCCCAGGGACGGGGGAGCCTGGTGGGCTGCCGTCTATGGGGTCACACAGAGTCAGACACGACTGAAGTGACTTAGCAGCAGCAGGGGCTTAACTCATGGTCCTGTGGTTCCAAAGAAGCTTACTTTTTTCCCTTTAGAAAAAAAAAATAGTCTCCAATGCAGAATAGATTGCTAAAATAGAATCCAGAAAGATTCCCCTGCTAAAGTGGAACTTTCAGAGACAATGTATTCTGACAACACTGAATCACTGAATTTTAGAAAGGTAAACAAAGTCCAGAGAATAAAAGCTTCCTTTTAGTTTCTTTGGGAAAGAATAAGTAGTTTTAAAGTTATTGAACTGTATTTTTTCTTGCAAGCTTCTCCATACTCTATTTATACCATGAGTCATTGTTTATATAATTTAATTAACATTGGCCAGTGCCTGCAAACTAAAACACTGTCTTAAAGCATTCGCTTGAAAAGTCTCCTTGTCCCTGAGCTGTCATTTCTTAGCATGATGGATAATGGATAGAAATAATTACCCTGAACAAGGTTAGACAGCTTAAATGATTAGCGTTTCATAGAATTAGCAGGCTTAGCTAAACGTCTTATTTTTCAAGATGCATTATTAAAGGAAAATACCATACAGACTATGATGAATCTAAAACAGTGCCATTGTCTATGACAGGTAAGTTTACACCAAGTATATTTGCAAAGATGCATTTCAATCAGCCTGCCATCCAAACATAAATTCCTTCACCAAAGTGACTTTAGGTAGTTTTGAATGCCAAGCCTCAATGCAAGACACATACAAGTGGAAACAATGAGGCTTGTCTGTACTTTCCAGGGTCTTGGTTAATCTCTCACAGACAGCACTTTATATCTCTTCTGTAAGTCTAAATATGTAAGCGTTTCTATTTGTTTTATTTAAAAAAAAATAAGTTTCAATAGTATCCCTAACTAGGATTTCATTTCCTGATGCAGGCCCATTCTCTTGGCTCTCATGGAATTGCCTTCCATGCTGACACTTAGAAGGATTTACTACCTCTACTTTATTAGAGCATTTTTATGGTTCAATAAAATTTTTTATTTTTATGTCCAATATTGTAAATGGTGAGATGATGGAAGACTTCGAGGCAAATCAAATGTCAAGGAATTAAGCAAAACAATTTAATAAAAGCTGTATTCTTTTCAGAACTATTTCTCAGACACATAGTGAGCACAGCTACCAAAAGACACTGATGCATCTTAGTCCTTTCCTAGATAAAGAGGTGACTCAGTTTCCTGACTCTGATCAAGATTAAGTCCTCTCTTCTCTTGACATTCAGCTTTAATCCCAACCCAATGGAAAACATGTTTCAAATATTTAAGAGGAATTTGAGGAAGAAAACTTTAGTTCATTTTAAAGAATTTGTTACTGGGCCTGGTGATACGTCTGTTATATGTGTGATAAGTAGTGGACAAGTTATCCTCCTGTTTGAGTTCACATTTCATCTGTAAAGTGGGGAGGATGGTATCTATTTCTTACTAATGATTTGAGGTGCTAATGACATTACATACATAAAAACACTTAGCACAATATTTAGGCCATTGTAGACTGGAAAAGGTCAGTTTTCATTCCAATCCCAAAGAAAGGCAATGCCAAAGAATGCTCAAACTACTGCACAATTGCACTCATCTCACACGCTAGTAAAGTAATGCTCAAAATTCTCCAAGCCAGGCTTCAGCAATATGTGAACTGTGAACTTACAGATGTTCAAGCTGGTTTTAGAAAAGGCAGAGGAACCAGAGATCAAATTGCCAACATCTGCTGGACCATGGAAAAAGCAAGAGTTCCAGAAAAACATCTATTTCTGCTTTATTGACTATGCCAAAGCCTTTGACTGTGTGGATCACAATAAACTGTGGGAAATTCTGAAAGAGATGGGAATACCAGTCCACCTGACCTGCCTCTTGAGAAACCTATATGCAGGTCAGGAAGCAACAGTTAGAACTGGACATGGAACAGACTGGTTCCAAATAGGGAAAGGAGTACGTCAAGGCTGTATATTGTCACCTTGCTTATTTAACTTCTATGCAGAGTACATCATGAGGAACACTGGGCTGGAAGAAGCACAAACTGGAATCAAGATTGCTGGGAGAAATATCAATAACCTCGGACATGCAGATGACACCACTCTTATGGCAGAAAGTGAAGAAGAACTAAAGAGCCCCTTGATGAAAGTGAAAGAGGAGAGTGGAAAAGTTGGCTTAAAGCTCAACATTCAGAAAACTAAGATCATGGCATCTGGTCCCATCACTTCATGGCAAATAGATGGGGAAACAGTGGAAACACTGTAAGACTTTGTTTTTTTGGGCTCGAAAATCACTGCAGATGGTGATTGAAGCCATGAAATTAAAAGACACTTACTCCTTGGAAGAAAAGTTATGACCAACCTAGATAGCATATTAAAAAGCACAGATATTACTTTGCCAACAAAGGTCCGTCTAGTCAAGGCTATGGTTTTTCCAGTGGTCATGTATGGATGTGAGAGTTGGACTGTGAAGAAAGCTGAGTGCCAAAGAATTGATGCCTTTGAACTGTGGTGTTGGAGAAGACTCTTGAGTGTCCCTTGGACTGCAAGGAGGTCCAACCAGTCCATCCTAAAGGAGATCAGTCCTGGGTGTTCATTGGAAGGACTGATGCTGAAGCTAAAACTCCAATACTTTGGCCACCTCATGTGAAGAGTTGACTCATTGGAAAAGACCGTGATGCTGGGAGGGGTTGGGGGCAGGAGGAGAAGGGGACGACAGAGGATGAGATGGCTGGATGGCATCACTGACTCGATGGACGTGAGTTTGAGTAAACTCCAGGAGTTGGTGATGGACAGAGAGGCCTGGCATGCTGCAATTCATGCGGTCACAAAGAGTCGGACACGACTGAACTGAACTGAAGCAAAACAAATGATTCTCTGAAAAAGTATAGTAATCTTCCCAGGGTCATGCAAGTGGAAGAGCTGGGATAGAAACCCAGGTCTGTCTAACAGTAGAACCTATGGTTTTATTTAACCTCCACATCAGGGTTTCTCAAAGTGTAGTCCTCAGACCATCAGTGTCAGAATCACGTGGGGACTTATTCAAAACATAAAGTCATGTGCCTAATACCAGACATAATCAGAAATTCTGGGAAATAAACCCATCATCTAATGTTTTAATAAGTCCTTCGCGTGATTTAGACGCATGCTAACATTTGAGAACTACCAACCTCTCCTATATCTACCCACTGAAAAAGAAATAGTCATCTCTAAGGCACTGAATGGAAACTTTCTGTCTTGGTATCACAGGGATCCTGTGTGACTCTTCCTAGGAAGTGGCACAGGACATGCACTGGCCCTCAGATTCAGCTTCAGGTGGAGCACATCAGATCTGTCAGGAGACAAGTTAACACTGAATTGTCTCTACTCAACAGCAGAATAAAGCAACAAGAAGAAAGGAGCTACTACCTCCTCTCTCTTGCCTGGCTTTTTTCCCTGACCGCTTCTTTCCCCAGCTGACTCCAAGAATGCTGGAAGTGACAGAGTACAAATAATACTCATTATTTTCTTATTGTAAATGACTTCCCATGTATGCCTCATTACTATAATACATGATAATAATCATGCACACGATTGTAGACACTTCACTTAATTTCAACCTTAAATCTTTTTCATGTATGTGTACGTGTCTCGGAATCTGAGCGTCTATCATTATTTAAAATAATTACCCTGAGTATTGCTTCTAGGTTTGTTTTTGTTTCTTCTTTTCCAGGCTCAAACAATCTGGTTAACAGGGAGACTAAATCCTACCATGTTCTTCTATTTAAAAACTGACAGGATCTTTTTAAAAGTTTAAGCATAAAATGTGTGTTAATATCACTACCATATACGTATTTTTTCTCTGAGCTTAAAGTTACAACAATGATCTCTCTTCCTTTTGGCCTTGGCACTTAAAGTCCCCTACCCTAGCAGAGAATGATGAATTTTCCATGTATCTTATAGAGAGCTGCTTTATTGTTATTGTAATAGCATGAAACTGAATGGGTGATGATATTTCAAGAGAGATGTGGAAGAGAGCAGTTTGTACATAGTAATGGATCTTGGAAAACTCCACTCTTGCCTTCCTCCCCAGTGTCCTTTTAACAGTCACTGAAAAAGTGAGATATTCTAGGGGCTTTTTAAATTTGTGTGTTAGTGGAGCAGCTGATCAGTGTGTATGGCAAAATGAAACCAGACTTAACAAACAAATAAAAAAAACCCAGCCAGTGGGTCAGATTTGTCTTCCTAAGTAATATTAATTAAATGTGTTCTCATGGGGGAAAAAAAAAGGCTAGATTTTGAGTGTCTCAGATCTAGGTCTGATTCTCAGCCCCACCTGTGTCACCTTTTTTTGGACTATTTATTTACCTTCATTGTACTTCTGTTTCCTCCTCTGTAAAATGGGGATATAATGAGTTATTCAGAAAATGAGTTACCCATGTAATATACAGGTAAAGGCTTAGCATAACCCTTAGCCCATGACTCAGTAAATGGATATCTTATTTATCTCTGCTCCTTCTACATAGTTGAGCTTTGGCTCTCTACAGAGTAGAAGTTCTTGTACGTTCTTTTTTGAGAGTCCTCAAAGGTGAGTGACCAACACAACCCTCTCCCTGACACATAGTCACCCATATTATCAAGTACCCCTCTGGAGAAGGAAATGGCAACCCACTTCAGTATTCTTGCCTGGAAAGAATGGACAGAGGACCTGGCGGGCTACAGTCCATAGGGTCACAAAGAGTTGTGTATAATTGAGTGACTGAGCATGCAGTGGAAATAAAAGTTTCTGAAAAGTAGAATACAATGGCCTTTTCAAAAGGCCATTAATAATGGTTAATAATGCTGGTTAATAATGATTATATTGGGAATTTCCATGAAGTATTGTCTCACTGTCTGCTAATTCAGAGGTACCTGGAAAAATAAAGGAATTTTAGAACACCAAAAAACATTCTGTAGTCACTTCCCAATTTCTCTATGATGCTCTCTGATATCCTAATTCTCTTTTCTTCTTTTTCTCCTTATCCCATCATGTCAAGCATGAGTTTCACATGAGGGAAAAAAGTAAGTAATGTACCAAGAGAAGAAAGCAATAAGATATATATTTAAGTATTCACAGTCTTCATCGACTAGAAATTCAGAAACTGCAAGATCTGTAAGATTGCACACTCTTAGGCTATCGGAGCCCAAACTGTTCCAAAGTGGAAACAGTTTGCTACCATAGAAGAGCGTGAATTTTATCATCACATCAACAGGGCTTGCTGTACTTTCTGGCCATGTGATCCTGAAGCAATCTTGCTCAGAGACCCTTTAAGTCTTAGTCTGCAATAATATTTATTCACAGGTTATGTGGATTGAATCAAATGATGGAGATAAAGTGCTTAGTATGTGAAAGGTAGTCAACTCTTGGAAACCATGATTGTTTTTATTTGAGGTGTTTTGCCCCCATCCTTTTACTCATTACTAAGCCCCAGACTTTGATCTAAAAACAGAATTTAACTGTCTTTTAAGGTACAATAAGTAGCCATTTGTCAATTTCACCCAACATGGAGTTCAGAAGAAAAAAGAAACACTCACCAATATGTCCTTTAGTCAGTGAATAGATAAACTGTGGTACATCAAACAATGGAATATTATTTAATGCTAAAAATAAATGAGCTATCAAGCCTCCATGAAAAGACATGGAGGAAACTTAAAAGTATATTACTAAGTGAAAGAAACCTATCTGAAAAAGCTATATACTGCATGATTCCAACTATACGACATCTGAGAAAGGCAAAACTATGGAGACAGTAAAAAGATAATGTGATCGCAGGAGCTGAAGGATGGGGAAGAGATGAATAGGTAAGGCACATAGGATCTTTAAGGTATCACACTCTGCATGATACCGTAATGATGGATACGTTTTTGTATGCATTTTTCCAAACCCATAGAATGTACAACATTAAGAATAAAGTTTAATGCAAACTATGGGCTTTGGGTGAGTATGATGTGTCCATGTGCAATCATAATTGTAAGAGTTGCAATGTGCTGCTCTGATGGGCAATGTTGATAAAGGGGACACTATGAATGTGTAAGGGAAGGCGGTTTAAGGAAAGTTCTCTCTACCTTAATTTTCTCTGTAGCCTTAATTTTGCTATAAACCTTATGCTGTTCTGTGTTAAGTCACTTCAGTTGTGCCCAACTCTTTGCAACCCTATGGGCTGTAGCCTGGCAGGCTCCTCTGTCCATGGGGATTCTCCAGGCAAGAATACTGGAGAGGGTTGCCATACCCTCCTCCAGGGGATCTTCCCCACGCAGGGTTGGAGCCCATGTCTCCTGTGGCTCCCACATTTTAGGCAGATTCTTTACCACTGAGCCACAGGGGAAGCCCTGTAGACCTTAACACTGTGACCTTGATTCACTCTCAACTGATAGTCCACCCTATCTTTCTTTATCTCTAAAGTGAGAGAAATGTACTGAATAAATGTGATCATCACACATCCTACTTTTACAGGGTTTTTAGCACATGTCACAATTATAATGAAGTGCTTGCTTATTTGATTAATAGCTGTCTGTCATATTAGATTCTAAATGTCCACAAGAGATTGCCTTATTCATCGTGGCATCCCCTAGGATCTAATAAAGTACCTGGCACCTGGAAGATCCTCAATAACTTTCTTGAAATGAATCAGTGAATATGACATGGGGGTGGCATAGAAATTAATTGTTCTTTCACTCAACTCCCTCAATCATTCATATAATAAATATTGCTAAATGCTTGATATGTACAAGGCCACATGCTTTGGCTGGCAAGGCGATATTCTGCTAGATTAGCTCATTATAAAACAATGTGGGGAGTCCAGTGGACCCACATTACAGTTCAAAAAAGGAATTGAAAAACATTAAGAAATTCTCTAGGGTCACACTAGTGCCAGTGAAAATGTGAGCAAATACATGGTTTTGTTTTTTGTGTATATAAAAGTTTTTTCTTTAACATAGTGCTTTCTATTGCAGGTACTATTCTAAGCACTTTACATATACTGAATTCACTTAGTCCTTACCGAAAAAAAAAAAAGGTTTTGAGGTGGTAACTGTTATTATCATCAGCTTTCAGATGAATAAACTTGGGACCACATAATGTTAATGCTTTTCCCACAGAAATTAGGGATTAAGCAATTTGCCTCTGAACTCTGATGGAGCATAGTGGAGAAGCAGGATTCGAACCCATAGAGTTCAATGGCACTGAGCCATGACATTCTAGCACTTCTTAGAAACCTAAAATGATTCTAAAGTAAATACCAAGTGCTGATGAGCCTCCTTTGGATGAAGTCGGTTGAGTTAGTGAGGAAATAGCTAAAACTGGAACGTGGTAGGATTGATTTATATGTGCATCTTGTGGAATTTCTTTTTCTATTTTTATGCCTAGGCCAACACATGATGTGCTACATTTAGTATATGCCCAGTAATTTTTACTGATGTTATGATTGAAATATACATTGTGAAACATAATCTGAGTCATATCAAAAAATTCTAAATAGAGCATAGATCAAAGCAATTGCTAATGATTCAGCTGGCCAAATGCCACCTTTACTTAATGCAATATATGATATTCCAGAATAAGTGTTTCAACAAGAGTTGGCTTGGAATTCATCCTCAAGCACCTTCAGTTGTGCAATTTGATCTTAGGACAGTAAACGTGCTAAACCCTTCATCAAAAAACCAATCGACATTGCCTAAAATAGGGGCTTTTAGAAGGAGAGTTCACTCTGTAATACTGATGTTATTATAAGGCAAGAGCTCATTCTTGTAACTTTGGGGGAAAGGCAGAAATTGGAGTAAGAATCTCTAAATCCAAACCTAGTTTATATTTGAAAATAGTATCTCCAACCTTAACATGCTGATTTTCGTTTATGAACTCTCAGCAATCAGAACACCCTAAAATATGGGTTATGAGATCTTACAATTTAAGATTTGTCAAACTGAGGACCTCCCCAACACCCTTTAAAAATAAACTGACTATAAAGTCATGAAACTTCAACTGTTTTCAATTCTAAGCACTTGTAAAAGGAGATCGTGCCAAGTAAAACCTCAGAAGTCAGGGTACAGGCACAGAAAATAGGTGGGGTATAATGAGCTTTAGCTTCTTGTAGTACCTTAGTTTCAGCCAAATATAGTCACATAACATTGGAAATAGCCCATCTGGCTGAAATTCAAAAAGAATAAACTCTTTATTTCTTTGTTAAGGTAACTTTGAAACCAGCTAGACAACCTCTGGGGTATGTCAACAAATCATGACTTTTAAACATTCCAGTGTTTTTATTTTCTCCAACTAGATTGTAACTTTCCTTGTACAATTAATTCATATATCATGTAATTTGTTTACTTCACAAACACTTATTGAGTGCCTATGAAAACTTAACAGTTACTACATTGGCTGGTATATAGCTGCTCAGTAAAAATGGTTTAAGTAATAAAATTTCATCTGTCATTGAACTCATGTTCATCGCACTTATAGCTTGTCAACTTGTATTCATTCATTTAATAAAAACTTATTTTTCTTGAGCTACTATGCCAAGCAACAGGGACACAATGATAAACCAAACACACATGGTCTTGCCTTATGTGGCTTATGGTCAGAGATTCTCAACACGTATCAGATTTTTATTGGGATGTGCTATGAAGAAGAAATGCTCATCAGCTGGCATGGTAAAGGACTTCAGGTAGACAGAAATCCTTAAGAAGTGACATTTGTCCTGAGATCTAAAGAGTGAGGGAGTACATGCTTATCTAGGTGTCTTAGGTGGGATTCCCTAAAGGTAGTTCCAGTGCACAAGTTCCAGCACTAGAGATTTTTTTTTTTAATTAGTTGCAGTAGCTTTTATATTTTTATTTTTTTTTTTTTTCCTCTCTAATTTTATTTTATTTTTAAACTTTACATAATTGTATTAGTTTTGCCAAATATCAAAATGAATCCGCCACAGGTATACATGTGTTCCCCATCCCGAACCCTCCTCCCTCCTCCCTCCCCATACCATCCCTCTGGGCCGTCCCAGTACACCAGCCCCAAGCATCCAGCGTCATGCATCGAACCTGGACTGGCAACTCGTTTCCTACATGATATTTTACATGTTTCATTGCCATTCTCCCAAATCTTCCCACCCTCTCCCTCTCCCACAGAGTC
>NW_011494529.1:3728346-3732659 GCF_000754665.1 Bison bison bison
GACTTTTGGATCGCAGCCATTCTGACTGGTGTGAAATGGTACCTCATAGTGGTTTTGATTTGCATTTCTCTGATAATGAGTGATGTTGAGCACCTTTTCATGTGTTTGTTAGCCATCTGTATGTCTTTTTTGGAGAAATGTCTATTTAGTTCTTTGGCCCATTTTTTGATTTTGGAGGCTAATTACTTTAAAATATTGTAGTGGTTTTTTTCATACATTGACATGAATCAGCCATGGGTGTACACGTGTTCCCCATCTTGAACCCCTCTCCCACCTCCCTACCCATCCCATCCCTCAGGGTCATCCCAGTGTACCAGCCCTGAGCACCCTACCTCATGCATTGAACCTGGACTGGTGATCTGTTTCACATATGATAATATACATGTTTCAATGCTCCTCTCTCAAATCATCCCACCCTCACCTTTTCCCACAAAAGACTGTTCTATACATCTGTGTCTCCCCTGGTATCTCGCATATAGTGTCATCATTACCATCTTTCTAAATTCCATATATATGTGTCAGTATACTGTATTGGTGTTTTTCTTTTTGACTTACTTCACTCTGTATAATAGACTCCAGTTTCATCCACCTCATTAGAACTGATTCAAATGTGTTCTTTTTAATGGCTGAGTAATATTCCATTCTGTATACATACCACAGCTTTCTTATCCACTCGTCTCCAGCTCAAGAGATTTATCACAGAGATATGGGTAAGGGCTGGGGAAGTAAGACAGAGACAGAGAGGAGGCCAAGCAAAAATGTGATCTCAGACATAGCTGTGCAGAGACTAGTCTCAGCCAGATGCTACATGGGGGCTCTGGATTATAAGCCTGGCCTCAAGATTGTCTTGATCTGTGCAAGTTTGCTGGTTTTCCAAACTCTCATTTAAAGCCATTAGTTAAAGGCCCCTGCAGGAGGGGAGTTTAAACACACAGGCACTTTTCTGCCAGCAATGTGGCTCTAGTAGCCAGAGGGGAACCGTTTGCAAAGGAGTTGCACAGAAAAAAAAGTTGCAAAGAATCGATAAAAATGGCTGTTAGGAGATAGGGAAGTACTAGTATTGTTCCTTACACTAAATGAAGGCCAAGTATGTCAATATATGCATAGCTCCTACATGGACCAAAGCTTTGCCAGGATGAGGGCCTGAAAAGTATGCAGAATGGTTAGAGCCAGCCAAGACTATAGAGCCCTTGGGTTGGACTGGAGAGGCAGGTGAAGGCAGGTGACAGGTCGGGTTAAGGCCCTGAATTTCATCCATGAGCAATGGGCAGACACTGAATATTCGGTTTTGAGCAGGGGAGCAGCACACTTGGATTTGCATTTGGAAGGCTTCTTCCAGAGAGAATATAAAGAATGGATTGAAGAGATGCATGCATGCATAAGGAGGACCCAGTTAGAAGGTTACTTAGAAAAGAAATGATGAAGTGGATTGGATAATGGTAAACAGAAGTAAGCATATTTAGGAAAATTTTAGGAGCTAAAACCACTAGAAATTGCTAATGGATTGGATGATAGAGGAGCGCTGAGAAGTATCAAGATTGTGGCTTGCCTGACCAAATAAATGGTGGTTTCATTCATGTGGAATTGTGAACACCAGAATGCTAGGTCTCAAGGCTCAAAAGTGAGAAAGATACATGTTACTCACAGGAGGAGAACTATCGTGTGTTTACCTTCTAATTCCAACAAGAGATGATTGGCTTTCTAGGTAATATCTTGGAAACAAGGAGAGAAACAACAGTCATAGATCAATTTTCAAACAGAAATTTCATAGACCTAGCCAAATATTAGCCAATTTTCTCCAGAGAAGGCACAGTCCTATGAATGAGATGGGACTGATTAGAAGAAATACCTAGTATAGAGAAAAGAATCAGAACAACATTATATAGAATATAATTACTGTTCATATATGTGATTCAACATGAAGTCTAAATGCCTCACAGGGGTGAAGAAGAGAAAAAAGAGAGCCCTCCTACACTGTTGATGGGAATGTAAATTGGTAAGGCCACAATGGATAACAGTATGGGAGTTCCTTAAAAAGCTAAAACTAGAACTATCATATGACCAGCAATCCCACTCCTGTGCATATACCTGAAGAAAATCATAATTCAAGAATATTACATGCAGGATTTCTACTGTAGTCCAGTGGCTTGGACTCTGAGCTCCCTATGCAGGAGACCCGGGGGTTTGATCCCTGGTCAGGAAACTAGATCTCACATGCAGAGCCAAGAGTTTGCATACTCCAACTAAAGATCCTGTACGCCATAACTAAGGCCCAGCACAGTCAAATCAATAAATATTTTTAAAAAGAAAAGACACATGCGCCCTAGTGTTCACTGTGGCACTATTTCCAGCACCCGGAATATGGGAAGCAATCTAAATGTGATTGTCTGGGTCGTGAAGATCTTTCTGCACAGTTCTTCTGTGTATTTTTGCCACCGCTTCTTAATATCTTCTGCTTCTGTTCGCTCCATACCGTTTCTGTCCTTTATTGAACCCATCTTTGCATAAAATGTTCCCTTGGTATCTCTAATTTTCTTGAAGAGATCTCTAGTCTTTCCCATTCTATTGTTTTAGCTTATTTGTATGAGATTTCTTCTGTGATTAGAATGTTTAGTGTCATCTTTTTACCTCTTTTTTAAAAAGGTTTTTATTTCCTTTGCCCAAACGTATGTTGTTGTATTAGTAAATTTTCTTATCAATTTCTATGAATTTTCTACATATGACAATATAAACTTTGTATATTTGAACTTTATATATTTCATGTTAATACTTTCCCAACTATGTTATTTTATGTCCAGAACATTTAATTCTAGAGTACAGAAATGCTATACTATTTTCCTTTGGGATTTCTTCATTTTTTTTTTTTTTTTAAAGTTTACTTAGCAAGTATTCCCTTACTTACACAGATAGTGTATTCTGGAAAGTTTTTTGTTGTTGTTGTTGTTGTTAATATCCAACAAGGTGTGGGGGTTGGTAATAGGTATGAGTATGCTTCTAAGTCACTTCAGTCGTGTCCGACTCTGTGTGACCCCATAGACGGCAGCCCACCAGGCTCCCCCGTCCCTGGGATTCTCCAGGCAAGAACACTGGAGTGGGTTGCCACTTCCTTCTCCAGTGCATGGAAGTGAAAAGTGAAAGTGAAGTCGCCCAGTCGTGTCTGACTCTCTGTGACTCCATGGACTGCAGCCCACCAGGCTCCTCCGCCCATGGGATTTTCCAGGCAAGAGCACTGGAGAGGGGTGCCATTGCCTTCTCCTGAGGTATGAGTATAGGTGAACAAAAATTATTCATGTGTTTTTCATGTTGAAGCTGGAGTATAAGAGCTCATCGTATTACTTTTTTTACTCTATAAAAATGTTATAACAAAGATTTTTAAAAGTTATTTCTAAATCAAAGACCAAAAACAGTTCTGCATCATTGCTAACAATCTTCTAAGTGGGCTTCTTTTTCCAACCTTCTTTCCTACAATCTATTCTAAATATGACAATCAGGGTGATCTTTTAAAATGTTGGCATTTTAGCTTCCTATTTGACCCAAAGACCTTCAGCAGCCTGCAAGGCCCTAGGTGATCAATATACCTCTGTCGCTTTTTACTGTTCTGATTTCACGGCTGCTCTTCCCCTTTGCTAACTCTCCTTCAGTCATAATATCCTCCTTGCCATTATATGAACAAGTCAAGCACATTCCCACCTCAGGGCCTTTGCACCTGCTTTCCCTCTGTTGCTCCAGATTCATTCATGTGAATTCTATTTCCTCCAGCTGTTACTCAAATATTCCCTTATCACTGACACTCTCTCTGAATACTCTACGGAAATTAGCATCTCTCCCATATCTCTATCCTCTTCCCCTTCTTTTACTTCATATCCCCAGCCTTAACATGTAGTTATTTATTTATTATCTATCTTTCAGAATCTAAACTCCTTATGGGTCCCTCTCAGTTTTCATTTTTACCATATTTCCAGTGCCTGGAACCATGCTGAAAGAAGTAGTTTTTGTTGTTGTTGTTGTTGTTGTTGTGTTAATTTTTAAACTTCACAATATTGTATAAGTTTTGCCAAATATCGAAATGAATCTACCACAGGTATACATGTGTTCCCCATCCTGAACCCTCCTCCGTCCTCCCTCCCCATATCATCCCTCTGGGTCATCCCAGTGCACCAGCCCCAAGCATCCAGTATCGTGCATCGAACCTGGACTGGCAACTCGTTTCATACATGATATTATACATGTTTCAATGCCATTCTCCCAAATCTTCCCACCCTCTCCCTCTCCCACAGAGTCCATAAGATTGTTCTATACATCAGTGTCTCTTT
>NW_011494529.1:3732759-3736484 GCF_000754665.1 Bison bison bison
TTCCCACCCTCTCCCTCTCCCACAGAGTCCATAAGATTGTTCTATACATCAGTGTCTCTTTTGCTGTCTCGTACACAGGGTTATTGTTCCCATCTTTCTAAATTCCATATATATGCGTTAGTATACTGTATTGGTGTTTTTCTTTCTGGCTTACTTCATTCTGTATAATAGGCTCCAGAAACTGGAAATAGAACTGCCTTATGATCTAGCAATCCCACTGCTGGGCATACACACTGAGGAAACCAGAAGGGAAAGAGACACGTGTACCCCAATGTTCATCGCAGCACTGTTTATAATAGCCAGGACATGGAAGCAACCTAGATGTCCATCAGCAGATGAATGGATAAGAAAGCTGTGGTACATATACACAGTGGAGTATTACTCAGCCATTAAAAAGAAGTAGTTTTTAAATAAAGACTGAATAAATGAATGCTATTCAGACATTAAGGAAATGTTTAAGAACTATAGTGTATTTACGATGGAATATAAACTAGTCAAAATCAAGATGATTTTTAATAATATACAGAGATGTTCAGGCTATAATGTTAAGTGGAAAAAAGCAGGACACAAAATTTTTACCTTTGGAAAAAATTATAAGTTAAAAATATCAGGGAGAAAATTCAGGTCCCTCTCACTGGCAGCATTTGGGTGATTATTTTGTATACTTTCCAAGTTTTTGTCAAAGACTTCTATAATAAGTACATGAACTTTAAGAAAATATAGTAGCAAATAAATTATAGATCTAAGTTTTCACTTCTGGGGCAATATCTTATACGATCATATATTCTATAAAAATATTCACAATGTATGTCACTAGATTCTCCTGGACGACATGAAGACAAGGACAATCATTTTGTACTAAGATGGTTAGCTAATGTCACTGGAAAGAACAAATACACACAGAGTACTTGATAGGCTCCAGGTCCTAAGGTAGATAACTTGGGAGTTTAAAGTATAGGCAGGTATGATGCCCACCTTATTTACTGTGAAATATCTAGAACACACACAGCAAATTGCACAAAGTGTGTGCTAGATAGATAATTATTGAATACATGAGGAAAAATGACTTGGGGCTACCACGTTCAAGTAACTTAGACCAGCAGTCCTCAATCTTTTTGGCACCAGGGACTGGTTTCATGGAAGACAATTTTTTCACAGATTGGGGGTGAGGATGGTTTGGGGATGATTCAAGCACGATATGTTTTTTGTGTTCTTTATTTCGATTATTATTATACCAGTTCTACCTCAGACCATCAGGCATTAGATCTTGGAGTTTGGGGACCCCTAATTTAGATTAAATGAGAATTAAAATTCATAGCACTAAACTTTGCTTCTTTTTTACAAAATATATCACACTGACAATTACTTGTTTATGCATGCCTTTCTTCCTATTCTGTGGAGAAGGAAACGACAACCCACTCCAGTACGCTTGCCTGGAAAATCCCATGGACAGAGGAGCCTGGTAGGCTACAGTCCATGGGGTCGTGAAGAGTTGGACACGACTGAGCGACTTCACTTTCAATATTCACTTTCATGCATTGGAGAAGGAAATGGCAACCCACTCCAGTATTCTTGCCTGGAGAATCCCAGGGATGGGGGAGCCTGGTGGGCTGCCGTCTATGGGATCCCACAGAGTTGGACACAACTGAAGCGACTTAGCAGCAGCAGCTTCCTGTAAAGCTTGTGGTGGCAGAGGCCGTATCTATTTCGTTGAAATCTATGCTCATTACCTAGCCCAGGGCCTGCTACATAATTGGGGCCCCAATAAATATTTGTGGCACTATTGAGAGATGGTTAGGCCTAAAATTCCCAGCTAAGTAAGATGTATTAAAAGGCATAAAAGATACAAAGAGGTTTAGAGAATTTAAGGGAAAAGAATTTATATCTTGTTTAAAGGAATCTGCATAATACAAGGAAAAGAACTGGCATTGAGCATGACCTTAAAGAACAGATCAGAAATTTAAAGGTGCGATGAGAAAAGAGTCAAGTCTCATTTTAAGCAAAGGAGAATGATCAGATGTGCTACTGTGAGTTTTTGCTATTTGATGCCTTTTAAAAAGTTAATCCTATTTAAAGAAAGTTTAATTGTGGCGACCCACAGCTGGTACCTTAAGTACCAGATGCTGGTTTTGTTTTATAGTTAACAGTGGCAACACCGCTTAATTGTATATTTACAAGCAAACACATGTTGTTTCATGAAAACTACTTGATAATTACACAGCGACTACTGGAACCCCTGATAATTACACAGTTACATGTGTTACTGCTACCAAGTTATCTCCTGATCGCTGAGTAATTAACTTGTCAACTCAGCAAATGGGGCTGGAGGCATCTGAAACACTTGTTCCTTTTCCTACAGATGTGTGCGGGTTCATTCAGCACTTGTTGAATTTGATACCATCCTCCTCTCAGTCACTCGACAGTTAGCATAGTGGCTGAAACAATTTTTGCCTCCCTAACCTACCTAAACCTTTTCAGACTTCCAGTGATTTTAACACATTTTCCCTTGCTGCTAATTTTGGGCATATTCATCCATCAGTCCAGTCATTTATCCACCCATTAATCCATCCAGCCAGCCATCAGCCCCTCCATCCATTCATGCATGCATGCATCCATCTATCAGCCCATCCATCCAACATTCCAGAAACGCTTATTGAGCCTGCCCTATGTATTAGGTCTTGTCTGGGAGTCATTGTTACTGCTTCAGAAACAGCGTGATAGCCCAAAGAGCATGAATCAGGTTTCAAATTCAGGAACTGTTATTCTTCATGGCTGTGATATTGTGCCACTTTCCTGATCTATAAAATGGGTCTAAGAATGCTTAATAGGATGGTTATTAGCATGACAGATAATGAAAAGGACTGGCATAAAATAAGCACTCAATAAACTTTAACATCCAACCATGGCCCACTTCTTACTACCAAGCCCCAGTTAGTGTTAACTATTTCAAGTCTTCATCAAAATAGATCCCATAATAGCCTCTACCTGGGATTATGAATATGGTGAAAATTAAAATAGCTACATTAAATTTCTTTAATTCTCAAAATTCAGATTATTCACTAAATCAAAATGCCTTTATCAAAATATATTGCAATTAATTTTTCTAAGTGGCATCCCAAATACCTGAAATGATAGAGACAAGTAAGAAACACAAGTCTTATTTACTATTTTAGTAAAAACCAATGACCAAATCAAAAACATGAGCCATAATCACACAAAGCATATCCACTTAGAAGGTAGAATACAGGGGTCCTCAGGGGTGGGGTCCTGGTTATTTGAGACTTCTTAGGGCCCTCACTTCTGTTCCCTGCTTTAGAATTCCCTGTCTCAAAGCTACAATTCACAAGGAAGTAGCTCTCTATCTGGAGAACAGGGCCTCAGAACATGCAGCTATGCTATGCTAAGTCACTTCAGTCGTGTCTGACTCTGTGTGACCCCATAGACGGCAGCTCACCAGGCTCCCTTGTCCCTGGGATTCTCCAGGCAAGAACACTGGAGTGGGTTGCCATTTCCTTCTCCAATGCATGAAAGTGAAAGTGAAGTTGCTCAGTCGTGTCCGACTCTTAGCGACCCCATGGACTGCAGCCTACCAGGCTCCTCTGTCCATGGGATTTTCCAGGCAAGAGTACTGGAGTGGGGTGCCATTGCCTTCTCCGCAGAACATGCTGAGACACAGACAAAATAGAAGGTGAAAATACCACCTACTTCTGGGATTAAATATTACT
>NW_011494529.1:3736584-3747793 GCF_000754665.1 Bison bison bison
CCTTCTCCAATGCATGAAAGTGAAAGTGAAGTTGCTCAGTCGTGTCCGACTCTTAGCGACCCCATGGACTGCAGCCTACCAGGCTCCTCTGTCCATGGGATTTTCCAGGCAAGAGTACTGGAGTGGGGTGCCATTGCCTTCTCCGCAGAACATGCTGAGACACAGACAAAATAGAAGGTGAAAATACCACCTACTTCTGGGATTAAATATTACTGAGGCTGAGACAGATTAATGACTTGTCCATGTTAATGAAAGTAGGAGGTAGCACTGTAGTTCACACTCATCATTCTGACTCCTAACCCATGTCTTTTGTAGAACTTCACCCTGCCTAAAGTCAATACGTACGGTGCCTTGAAAAACTTTTATCCACTGCTTCATTATTTGCTTACATTTATTAAATGCCTACTACATGCGGATAAAATGGCAAGCCCTGAGAAAGAAAATTATGAATAACTAGCCTCTAGTCATTGCCTGCTATGCGGCAGACACAGATTTTCCATACATAGCTCATTGGATCATCTTGACAAAATTGTAGGAAAGATACTTCTTATCCTCACTAGATGCAGGAAGAAACGAAGGCATAGAATGCCTGTATAACCTGCCTGAGGTCACGTGCCATTAAGTGATACAAGTGAGATCTGAAGCAAAGCTGACTCTCTCTGAAGTCCACCCCAATAGCCTCCAGGACAGCTCCACTCTGTTTTGCTGAGATAGCTACAAGGCCCAGCACAGGACTGGAACAAGGGCATATGCTTAAACCCTGCACATGAAAAGCTCACAGTCTAACACTGAAGAGATACAGAAAAAAATACCATTCAATGTACTAGGTGTTATACTGTGTGCTTGTGATAGAGCCAGGATCCCAAATGCCTGCTTAGTCACTTCAAGCTCCTGAGAAAATATAACATAAAAGATGCCAACCATATGCATCCTGGTTATTCCTTGCCATGGCTTTCATCTGAATCCCCACTTACTCTAGGGAGCTGGAATAGGTTCCATATGGAATAAGGGAATCAAATGTAAATTTCAGGGAGGAACTCTAAGACAGAGCCCAGATAAAGCCCAAGTCATTAGAACTTAGTTTCCCATTTTCAGTCTCTCATGGTAGCCACCTGGTCCCTCCTAGCCCTCTTGGAAACTCCCTAGGAAAAGGTCTATCCAGCCTAAATTTTACATTCCAGCCACAGAGGAGGCTTCCCTGGTGGCTCAACTGGTAAAGAATCCACCTCCAGTGTGGGAGACCTGGGTTCAATCCCTTGGTTGGAAAGATCCCCTGGAGAAGGGAAAGGTTACCCACTCCAGTATTCTGGCCTGGAGAATTCCATGGACTGTTTAAGCTCATGGAGTTGCAAAGAGTCGGACATGACTAAGCAACTTTCACCAGGCAAGTAATTATTTTGACCCCTTTGTTCCTCCAACAGAAGGTCCTTCACACATGACCGAGCTCTCCTTCTGGCTATAGAAAGGGCGAAAACTTTGTGTCAGTACAACATAGAAGGGGTTCCCTGGTAGCTCAATGGTAAAGAATCCGCCTGCCAAAGGAGGAGACATGAGTTCAATCCCTGGTCCTGGAAGATCCCACATGCCGCAGAGCGACTAAGCCCATGTGCCACAATTATTGAGCCTGTGCTCTGGAGCCCAGGAACCACAACTACTGAGTCCATGCAGCGCAGCTACCAAAGACTGTGTGCCTAGAGCTTGTGCTCTGCAACAAGAGAATCCACAGTAATTAGAAGCCTGCACACCACAACGAGAGAATAGCCCCCACTCGCCTCAACTAGAGAAAGCCTGTGTAGCAAAGACCCAGCACAGCCAAAAATAAATAAGCATTTTTTTAAAAAACACAACAGACTGCTGGCAAAGGGCAGTAGAATCTCAGAGGAACAGTATGCACACTTGTTTGAGGAGAAAGAGCAGCTTCACAGAGGAGGGAATGTTTGGGGTATGACTAGGAAATGCCAAACACATGGGATAAAAGAGAATTCCTAAGAGTGGAAATGCATGGAGGCTCAGGATGGGAATGGTTAAGAAATCCAATGTGCAACTGGGCACCTGAACAGGGAGAAGGAGGCAAGTGATAAGTGCAATGACTTGAGGAGTCACTGGAATAGATAAGGAATTTAGCCTACTGAGTCAAGTAGTTCTCATGTTTCATGGGAGATCTTGAAACATGGAACTGGTGTGATTTATTTAACAAGACCAGGGTCAGAAAGACAAGTCAAGAGCCTATTTCAATTTTTCAGATTGTGGGTTTATGAAGAAGCCAGAGATGAATGTGGGGGCTATTCAAATAGTAACATTCAAGGCTTATGTCAGATATAGGGAGAGAGGAGGTGGGAGTTGAAGAGAATGCCTCAAAGCCTTCAACAGAAGGGAAAGAGACACAGAGACACAAACACTAAAACTCCATAACCCTATTCTTAAAGAATTGTGGTCACAAATTGACAAATAAATGAGTAAGCTTAAGCTTCATTCTCCTGTTCTCCTGATGGGTAGATAGTGCTAGTCACAGGTAGTAAGGCTGGAAAAGAGGGAAATTTAACTTGATTTCCAAGCATAGCTCTTCTGTCCGAGTCCTAATGATACCCCCACTGTGGGTATAGTGTTCATTATTGGTTTGCAACCCACCTATCTACACAGCTGAAACTCCAATACATTGGCCACCTGATGCAAAGAGCTGACTCATTTGAAAAGACCCTGATGCTGGGAAAGATTGAGGACAGGAGGAGAAGGGGACAACAGAGGATGGATGGTTGGATGGCATCACCGACTCAATGGACATGGGTTTGGGTGGACTCTGGGAGTTGGTGATGGACAGGGAGGCCTGGTATGCTGTGGTTTGTGGGGTTGCAAAGAGTCAGACACGACTGAGCGACTAAACTGAACTGATCTACACTGAATTTCCTACTAGTGGCTTTTGACTTAAATATCTGCTCTGAGCACCAGAATCTTAACTTTCAGACTGAATCTATACAGCCAAGACAGTTATCAAGAAAAATGCAGGAATATAATTTGTAACTCAAAGCATGAAATAAAAATATTATTGATAATGACTGAACCTATTCTCTGAAACTGCAATAGTTTAAATTATAGCTTACATTTGCTTAGAGCTTTCTTTGTTCTTTGCTCTGTACTAAGGTATTTATACACAGAATGCTAATGTAGCTGTGATGTAGCATAAATTTCTATTTTCCTTCCAAATTTTCTCCCTATATTTCTCCACAGCATTACCAAATACCATGGGAACAAAAATAGGTCCATTGCTTATTTGGTCCAAAATGCAATAGAACTTTTAAAGTTGGAATGGGAGGCAGTGAGGTATAATGGGAAATGCTTGGGGCTTTGAAGTTAGAGAGAATTGGCTTTGGTTCAGCTCAGTTCAATTCAGTGCAACAGAGAGATACTGAATCTCTACCATAGGAGTTTTCATAAATGTGTATGACTTTAAAGAAAGCACTGAGCTTGGAAGTGGGTATACAATAAAGAGGGAAGACATAGCACCTGCTCTTAAGAAGCTTACAAGTTACTGGGAAGAAGAGTCACATAAACAGATACTTTCAAAATAAAGTGGACAATATTAAGATCAAGGAAAAGAGAAAACTATGGGAAGAACACAAGGGAGAAACACTTAGCACAGCTGGAGTGTTTCCTAACATAGGTCTTAAAAGATAAGGAAGACATCCCAGCCAGAAATGGTGAGAGTCCAAATCTAGGCATTGATTACATTATGAGTGAAGACACGGGAAGGTAACATATATTAAAAATTATAAACAAAATAAAGTGAAAAGCAGGGCATATTGACTGTGCAAAACTGGCAAATTCCTTTACCTTTCTGAGCTCCAGTTTTCTCATCATAAAAAGATTATCAACAATGTCTCTGTCACGGTTGCTGCTGCTGCTGCTAAGTCACTTCAGTCGTGTCCGACTCTATGACTCCATAGACAACAGCCCACCAGAGTCCTCTGTCCCTGGGATTCTCCAGGCAAAAATACTGGAGTGGACTGCCATTTCCTTCTCCAATGCATGCATGCATGCTACATCGCTTCAGTCATGTCCGACTCTGTGCGACCCTATGGACAGCAGCCCACCAGGCTCCTCTGTCCGCAGGATTCTCTAGTCAAGAATACTGGAATGGGTTGCCATCTCCTTCTCCAGTCTCTGTCTCTAGCTGGTCGCAAAGATTAAAATGAAAACCAATAAAGTACTCAGAACACTGTTCATGTCAGAAATTCAAAGAAAGATAATTCATAAAACATTTCTTCTATGGGATGTTAATAGTTTTCTGTTAAGTTCCATAGTCGGTTATGATTTGGAAATACGGAGTGGACTAAGAACAAACTTAGAGCAGATTTCTTTAGAACTGGAGGCTTTAATATGCTAATTTTCATTGTGGACCTTTAAGGAAATGAGAAAATAAAAGCCTTTCCAAAACTTTCTTTTTTTATAACTAGGCATCCTAAAGATTCATGTTTCAAAATCACACTGGGAAATACTGGCCAAGACTTGCAGAACACACAGGATGCCCTGCACAGCTTCAATCCATCCTACCTTTAGGGAAACTGTGTTTCATTAGTTCATCACTACATTTGAAAGCCAGAATCTTTTTATCCTATGACAAGCCGAAGTCTGTGTCACAATGACCCACAGTAATGAGGGGTTCTGTGTGAGTAAAGACATTGAAGAGTTTCAGCCTGAGTACAGCTGGTTTGTGAGAAGAGCTGGGCTTTAATCTTTGGTCTCTTAAATATTTGAACTACTATATGAATGATAACCTTTTTCTTTATAAGCAAGCAGTCAGCCTGATACGGTAACTCTAAGCTCTACAGTGATGGGGAAAATCACTTTGATTCTCTGGGCCCATTTCCAATGCTTAAAAATGAAATATGTTACATTACTGACCAGACTGAGTATTCTCTAGGTTGATATAACATATGATATCAGTCCTTCTCTGAGATTCTACAATGGTATCATATCTTATATCAATCTAGAGAATACTTAGTCTCAAAGCACTAAATTTGGTAAGGAAGAAAGCCATGCCTTATTGAACAGAATTCCATACTTCTAGGTAGATTCCACACTCAATGATACCTGTTCAGTAACATAATGGTTCCCAGAAAGAATGAATGTGCCAAGAGAAAAGAGAATAGGATCTCCATCTAGATGAAGGCTTCTTGACAGAAAACAAAGGCTTCCCAGGTGGCACTAGTGGTACAGACCTAGCAGGTCAGTGCAGGAGATGTAAGATGTGAGTTCACTCCCTGGGTCGGGAAGATCCCCTGGAGAAGGGCATGGCAACCCACTCCATATCCTTGCCTGGAGAATCACTTGGACAGAGGAGCCTGGTGGGCTATAGTCCATAGGGTTGCAAAGGGTAGGACACAACTGAAGTGACTTGGCATGCATGCATGCACCCACATCTCCATTCTTACAAATGATGAAAATGTGAAACTCTGAAGGGGTCAATAATTACTCGAGGCCACACACATAATAAGTCCAGGAGTTGGACTTCTTGCCTATACTTGACTCCAAAGCTATGTTCCTTTGACTAAGATGTCTCCAGTCTGAGGACATCAGAGAGTTGCTACAGATGACACTAGAGCCCAGGGGTGTTAAGCTCTGGTCCTGGTGAGAGGCTGCTCCTTGTTCCACGTTGTGCTCTCTGTCACGAGTGAGCATCTCAGAAGTGCTGACTACTACTGGAAGGAAGTTATAAACTGTCAGGCAGGGGAAAAGATGTTAGGATATGGGTTTCTCAACTCTTTCATGAGATACATTGTGAACACTGCGCTTCCTATGCATGTCACCTGAGAGCCTCTTTTTCTCTCTCGCATACACACAGCTCATCCCACCTCCTGCCCTGTCTCACTCTCTTCTCCCTCCCTTCTCTGTCCCTCCCTCTCTGTCTATATCTCTCATGCATGCACTGAAACACACACCTTTTGCTTGCTTTCTGGGGACACTGGAAAACCTTTGCTAAATATATTTTGAGCGACCACACAGCTCAGTTTAGCTTACATTTTATCCACATTCACTCTCATTTATTGAACACCTATCATGATTTTTTGCTCTGCATGCCCAATCAAATGTAACTGTCACAACCCTCCTCTGAAACATGTTTATAAATCGCATTTTGGAGATGAGGAAACTGCAGCACAGCAAGTTTCAAAATTGGTGGTCGCATAGCTAGTTAGGATAAAGGGCTGGAGGAAAGACTACTCCCAGATGCAGATCCAGGTCTTCGGGCTGCAAAGCCTAGGATCTGGTCAAGGTGACTGGCTGTCTCAGTGGGCTCTGTTGGTGTGGTGCTGGGTAGGCAATTCTATCAAGACAGCTTTCTGGTGAAGAAAGGTAATTTTAAAAAATTACTGATGGCTCATTAAAGTGTTAGTTGTTCAGTCGTGTCTGACTCTTCACGACCTCATTGACTTCAGCCCGTCAGGCTCCTCTATCCATGGAATTTTCCAGGCATGAATACTGGAGTGGGTTGTCATTCCCTTCTCCAGGGATCTTTCCAGCCCAGGGATCAAAACCAGATCTCCTGAATTGCATGTGGATTCTTTACCATCAGAGACACCAGGGATCCCCCATTGCCTTAAACTTAACACTCCCGGCAGTTGGGAAAGTTGATAGCAAAGAGAGTTCTCATTCCTTCTCTTTGGAGCAGAAGAAAAAGATCTAATGAATGTCATTTCATTCTTATTCACCTGAATTATGTGAGGAAAACAGGAGGCATTTCTTGCTGCCAAAGACAAGGTCCAGAGGCCTCCCTCCAGTGCAGCAACACTGACACCCAGTGGCCAAGCCAGCCCTGCCCAGGCCCTCCCTGAATCTCTGCCCCTGGTGGGAGGTCCACTAGCTCTCTCACAACTCTGGAAGGGGGTGCTGTGGAGAACAGAATGGTGGAGAGAGAACCAACCACTGGGTTAGGACAGCTGCCAGTAGAGTCCGTTTCTGCTCTCATCAGAAGGCATATACTGCTGCAGGTAACCAACTGCGAAGCTAGTTTGTGGCATGGGAGAATAGAAAATTAGATTTTTTCCACCTACTTTCTGTATTTCACTATTTAACTGTTTATATATCCCTTAACTGTGCTCCAAATAGAGGCAACTTAAAAAGATGCATTGATGTTTAGTTAGGTAATCCATTTTATAATTTGGTAAGTAAGATGAAGCAAAGGTAAACAACGAGAAAAACAAACACACGGGTCTAGAAATGAAAACTATACAACATGCGTTGAAAAAAAAATGCAGTTGTGGGGTATGAATGGACCATATCATCTGGGTCTTCTGAAAATCAGTGGAAGGATGAAGGCCTCACTGGTTATATGAGATAAAACAAACCATAAGTCAAAGACACAACTATTTATTCCTAAAATAGGCAGCAAGGGGGGGGGGGAGGGGCGGGGAATAGACAACTCTCCTGATATCCTTACAGAGAGGGAAATAAGTAAAGGGCATGAAAAAGGTCAGTCCACAGATGAGCATTACTGGGCCAGATAATCTTTTCTGTGGCTCAGCAACTCAGAAAATACTAACTCTCTCACTCATCCCTCCACTTTTGCATCCTTAAAATAGCATAAGACTTTTGTTTTACATTATTGGGTTTGATCATGTATGTGTGTTTAGAATATTTTGTGCTTCCCCTTTAAATGATTGCTGCCAATTAGCTTTGTTTGTCTAAAATGCAATAAGATTCCATTTTAAGAAGTCAATGCAGGGCTTTTACTGAGAACACAATAAATTAATCATTAAATCAATTGTATTGATTGGACGTTGCAAGACATGAAAAATTGCAGTGCAAGGAATGTTTCCACCGAGGGGTAGGAAGAGACTTCAGCATCCTAGGGGAAGGTGGGTCAGTACTCTGATAGTCCTGCCTCATTCCTTCCTTAGGATCTTAGCTTCATTTATCAACTCTAAAATGAATGTGGAAACCACTTCATCTCAAACGTCTACCCTAAATAATAGCTTCCATTTTTTAAGTACTCACTAGGCACTCCACACTACGCTGAGGGCTTGTCTGCATTATGTCACACAATCCTAAGTAAACGTGAGAAAGGCATTCCTATCCCCTATTTGTGGACGAGAAAACTGAGGCTAATAGACACAGACCCTTGCTCCAGGTGACCCACTTAATGAGAAGCGATGCTAGGATTTGAACCCAGTTCTAAGTAAACCCAAAGTCTGTGCTCTTAGCACTCAATCACACCTTAAATTAACAAAGAATATCAAGGCAGGATGGAAGCTACACCATATTTTTCTACATATTGCTTGGGCTTCTTGTCTTCCTGAGTGTATCAACAAAGGTATGAGGAGATAGAATGTTGGTGCCAAGGCAGATTTTATTTGAAGGAAATAGTATTGGTTACCAACAGCAAGACTATGAGCAGAGGTCCAGGTGAAGTATTGAGGTACCCAGCAGACCCCAGTGTGGCGCACCAGGATGAAAGCTGCTAGAGACAACCACCAGGGAAGGGAGGGGGCGCTGAGGGAGGGCAGGGCACAACTGTCCACTCAGAGTGCTACAAAGAGCCCTGGGCACTTACCACCATGACTGGGGGTGGGGGGAGATGTGGGGCGGAGTATACAGACATCGTCCAACCTTGAAGTTTACATCGTGCACCATGAGCATGCACCTTGAAATCTCTAAGCCTCAGTTTCCTCAGCTATAAAATGGAACAGTCAGACTTCCATCATAAACGTTGTCATGAGATTTAAATGTGATGTATCTGTTAAGTCCTAAAGAGTCCATCTGGTAACAAATAAGTGGCTAGAAAAGGATTCCCCTTTTCCCCTTCCCTTAATCTCCCATAGCAGAGCCTCTATAAGGAACCTATTAACTAGATTTAGCAGCACAGTGTTTTTCTCCCAGACTCTTCTAATAGTTCTAGTCAATTTATCTCTTTATGCTCTAAATAGTAGGGACTACCCTGGTGGTCCAGTGGCTAAGACTCCATGCTCCCAATGCAGGGGGCCTGGGTTTGATGCCTGCTCAGGGATCTAGTGACTGATGGTGAAAGTAAAGTCCAATGCTATAAAGAACAATAATAGGATCCTGGAATGTTAGGTCCATGAATCAAGGTAAATTGGAAGTGGTCAAACAGGAGATGGCAAGAGTGAATATTGATATTTTAGCAATCAGTGAAGTAAAATGGACAGAAATGGATGAATTTAATTCAGAGGACAGTTATATCTACTACATCTACTATTGACCATTTTATCTAATATTGTGACCATTATATCTACTATTATATCTACTTCCATTAGAAGAAATGGATTAGCCTTCATAGTCAACAAAAGAGTCCAAAATGCAGACTTGGATGCACTCTCAAAAATGACAGAATGATCTCAGTTAATTTCCAAGGCAAACCATTCAAAATCACAGTAATCTAAGTCTATGCCCCAACCACTAATGCTAAAGAAGCTGAAGTTGAGCAATTCTATGACCTACAAGATATTCTAGAACTAACACCAAAAAATAAAAAATAAATGTCCTTTTCATCATAGGGGATTGGAATGCAAAAGTAGGAAGTCAATAGATACCTGGAGTAACAGACAAATTTGGCCTTGGAGTACAAAATGAAGTAGGGCAAAGCTAACAGAGTTTTGCCAAGAGAATGCACTAGTTATAACAAACACCCTCTCCCAACAACCCAAGAGAAGACTCCACAAACGGACATCATCAGATGGTCAATACCAATATCAGATTGATTATATTCTTTGTAGCTGAAGACAGAGAAGTTCTATACAGTCAGCAAAAGCAAGACCAGGAGCTGACTGTGGCTAAGATCATGAACTCATTATTGCAAAATTCAGACTTAAATTAAAGAAAGTAGGAACCACTAGGCTATTTGGGTATGACCTGAATCAAATCTCTTATGATTACACAGTGGAAGTGACAAATAGTTTCAAGGGATTATATCTGACAGACAAGTGCCTGAAGAACTATGGACAGGTTCATGACCTTGTACAGGAAGCAGTGATCAAAAATATCCCCAAGAAAAAGAAATGCAAAAGGCAAAATGGTTGTATGAGGAGGCCTTACACAGCTGAGAAAGGAAGAGAAGCTAAAGGCAAAGGAGAAAAGGAAAGATATACCCATTTGAATACAGAGTTCCAAAGAATAGCAAGGGGAGGTAAGAAAGTCTTCCTGTGAGATCAATACAAAGAAATAGAGGAAAACAATAGAATAAGAAAGATTAGAGATCTCTCCAAGAAAACTAGAGATACAAAAGGAACATTTTATGCAAAGATGGGCACAATAAAGGACAGAAATGGAATGGACCTAACAGAATCAGAAGATATTAAGAAGAGTTGGCAAGAATATACAGAAGAACTAAACAAAAAAAGATCTTAATGACCTGGATAACCACAATGCTGTGATCACTCACACAGAGTCAGACATCTTGGGGTTCAAAGTCAAGTGGGCCTTAGGAAGCATCACTAGGAAAATAGTGGAGGTGATAGAATTCCAGCTGAGCTATTTCAAATCCTAAAAGATGATGTTGTGAAAGTGCTGCACTCAATAGGCCAGCAAATTTGGAGAACTCAGCAGTGGCCACAGGATTAGAAAAAGTCATTTTCATTCCAATCCCAAAGAAAGGCAATGCCAAAGAATGTTGAAACTACCACATAATGGCATTCATTTCACATGCTAGCAAGGTAATACTCAAAATCCCCTAAGCTAGGCTTAAACAACACGTGAACTGAGAACTTCCAG
This sequence comes from Bison bison bison, assembly GCF_000754665.1. Classification (NCBI taxonomy): domain Eukaryota; kingdom Metazoa; phylum Chordata; class Mammalia; order Artiodactyla; family Bovidae; genus Bison; species Bison bison. The sequence goes on from NW_011494529.1 coordinate 3,747,304, forward strand.
ATGTACAAGCTGAATTTAGAAGAGGCAGAGGGACCAGAGATCAAATTGCCAACATCTGCTGGATCATGGGCAAAGCAAAAGAATTCTAGAAAAACATCTACTTCTGCTTCATTGACTACACTGAAGCCTTTGACTGTGTGGATCACAACAAACTGTGGGAAATTCTTCAAGAGATGGGAATACCAGGCCATCTTACCTGCCTCCTGCAAAACCTGTGTGCAGGTCAAGAAGCAACAGTTAGAACAAGACATGGAACAATGGATTGGTTCCAAATTGGGAAAGAAGTACATCAAGGCTGTATATTGTCACCCTGCTTATTTAACTTATATGCAGAGGACATCATGCGAAATGCCAGGCTGGATGAAGCACAAGCTGGAATCAAGATTGCTGGGAGAAATATCAATAACCTCAGATATGCAGACACCACCCTTATGGCAGAAAGTGAAGAAGAACTAAAGAGCCTCTTGATGAAAGTGAAAGAGAAGAGTGA
>NW_011494529.1:3747960-3760360 GCF_000754665.1 Bison bison bison
GTCTGTGAAGGAAGGTCCATCTATGGTTTTTCCAGTAGTCACGTATGGATGTGAGAGTTGGACCATAAAGAAGGCTGAGTTGGACCATAAAGAAAGCTGAACAATTGATGCTTTCAAAGTGTGGTGTTGGAGAAGACTCTTGAGAGTCCCTTGGCTGCAAGGAGATGAAACCAGTCAATCCTAAAGGAAATCAGTCCTGAATATTCATTGGAAGGACTGATGCTGAAGCTGAAGCTACAATACTGCAGCCACCTTATGTGAGAACCAACTCATTGCTGAGAAAGATAGAAGGCAGGAGGAAAAGGAGACGACAGAGGACAAGATGATTGGATGGCATCATCAACTCAATGGACTTTAGCTTGAGCAAGCTCCAGGAGATGGTGAAGGACTGGCATGCTGGGAGGCCTGGAGTGCTGAGGTCCTCAGGGTCACAAAGAGTTGGACAAGACAGAGCGACTGAACAACAACACAGGGAACTAGATTCTGTAGGCTAAGCCCTGGTGCAGCCAAATACATTTTTTTTTTAAAATATCATGCCATCAATCTATAATCTGGCTTCACCCCTCTACCCTCAAGGAAACCTACTACTCTTTGCCCATGACTCAGTGACCAGGTTATGGAAGGCTAATCTGCAAACAATCCTCACAAGTATGAGTAGGGCTGGTGATGGAGTGATCCTTATGACAGAGGTGTCCAGTTTGTTGCCTGACTCTGCTTATGTTCAAGAGATAAAGCCATCTGGTCTCAGAAAACTTGCTTTTCAAGGAAGCAAAGACAGAAAGAAACCTGTACTCATCTTTCCCACTACCTTCTCTCCTAGAAGTAGAAGCTTTCCTAGGTTTAGTGCCAGAGGTAACCTTTTCAGGACAATTCACTCAGAAACACTGATATGAAAGGCCGAAGAGGCACCACTGCTTGACAAAATACCAGCTACAAAAAAAAAAAAAAAAAACTCAAGTGACTTTTTATTTTGCTGAGCAAATTATTTCGACTGATACCTATTGCCCAGTTAAAAATAAAGGTGGTTATTTATTCATACCATCACTTCTTGAAGAGGTTACCGCAACAAGGAGAAAAAGAAAAGCCTTGATTATTGTTATAGTAATATTTAGAGACTGGCTGAGTATTCAGCTGAGATTTGAGCTTGAAATTCTGGTACCTGATACAGTTTAGGATTCTAGGGAGGAACAGGAAATGGCCTAACTCAGAGTATTCCTTTTCACTTCTTGAGTCCATTTATTTTATGGGTCTGACCATTTGCCAAAGCCATTTGGAGTCTTCGAGAGTTTAAATAGCAATGTCCAATTAATAAGGCATAAAACCCTGCAGCTTCCTCACCCCCATGCGTTTAGCCAGCCCCTCTCTGATCTGACTGTCTAATGGATAGGAGACACTTGCAGGCCTGTGTCTCTGCATCCAGGCCAAGGATGGAAGTAGTCAGCATGATCTCCAGCGTGGGTTTGTGTGTTTGGAACCATTTAAGCAGTCACGTCAAGACAAATTACAATTCCTCATGAACATGGTGTCTATGATTGGAATAGGATGAAAGTTCTGATAGTTTTATTTCTTTCTGAGACATTTTGGAACATTTTACCAATGAATTTGTTTCCTGGCTTTTTTGGACTGCAAACTCCCCACATATTATTTTAATAATGAGGCATTCTGCTGAGGGATTAATGAGATAGCTTTGCAGTGTTCAAAGTGACAATTAAAGCCCTTGTTTTTTCTCAGTGATGCATTCATCTCTTTCAAAATGATTATTAAAAAAAATAGCTCATGTTTAGATTTTAGATCTCACCTCTGCTTGAACAGAGTCAAACTGGAAAGTATATAGGAAACAACTTGGTTCCAGGAATATTCGATCATATTAATGGAAGAGTCTATTAAATCTTTCCTCTTCTGTGTTTTTTAAAATTGGTTTTATGCTATTGCAGGTACCCACTACCCAATTTAGAAAGGATAAAAAACTCTTCTTTTGGCTGAAGCTTTTAGTTTTGGGGAGGGGGGATGCAGAGAGGATCTTCAATCTCTTCCCTCCATAATTTGTAGATTACACACACCCTTCTGCTTTTTAATAGATAGTTCCTCGTTAGAGGGCACAACAGAATAAAATAATCATCCTCTATTATCCTTGGGAGGCAGGGCCAAGTTTCCCCCCAAAGACATTATCATATCAAACAACCACTTTAAACGCAATGCGGAATACAGGCTTTATGGGAAAGCTTTGGATTTCTTCCCCCTGCCAAAGGAGTTCTAAAAGATGAGTCCTTTTGTTATGGATGGCTCTGGAGTTTCTCTAATAGGTGTACCAGATGAAAGATGACTAAAGACTTCCCAGATGGGAGAGTTGGCTAACAGCAGCACCATAAATACCTGATGGATATACAAGCCTCTTGGCATGAAATATAGTCTTTGCTCTGATTTACACTTTTAGGGGATATTTTTAAAAATGCCATATTTGCTGGTGGGGGTATACATAAAAAGTGTTTTAGATTTGTGGGAAGATGGGAAGAGACCCTCTATTCCTTGACATTATTGTTTTTCTTCTCCAGAATCCTTTCTTTGTCTCTAAGGACATTTTTGCTTTTCTGAACAAGTTTTTCTGTTTGTTTGTTGATTGGTTTTTTGTTTTTGTCAGAGTGGGCAATCTCTGTTCTTCTAGATTGATTCTCAGGAGTTTGCTGAAATAAAAAGCTGTGATGTTATGGAAATAGAGTTCATCTTTGAGTCCAGATATAGGATTCTTTGTGTGTTGTCCCACTGTTGGCTACAGTGCTGTGTCTGGTGCTTCGTGGGCTCTTAATAAATATTTATTGTTTACCTGAGCCTCAAATTTCCCATCTGCAAAATGGGAACTAGCAATATCTATACCACAAGGATTCACCCCATATTTAACAAGAGCCTCTGTATGCCATATTCTTTGCTGAGCACTTTGTTAAAGAAACCTACTTGTACAAGAACAGGATGGAAAGGAAATGAATAAAAAACACACCACCATTTAAGAAGGTCATAACATAACAAAATCAAACAAATCTGCATTCAAATCCCAACTCAGCCGCTTGCTAGCTTAGTTACTTTGGGAAAATTACTTAGCCCACCTTGGCTTCCAATCATCGGTTTGTAAAATGGAATATTAATAGTTCCTACCTCATAGGGTTATTGAAAAGATTAAATAAGTTGATGCATTAAAACTCTTAAGAAATTGCCTGCATATAATAAGTACTCCATAAATCTCAGTCAGCAATTTGGCTGGACTTAATGAAACTGAGTACCTAGAATGGACTCTTCCAAACTTTTCCCTGTCAAACCATTGCTCAGGTGATATTTTTATTTTAGTACACCACACTTTAAACGGATATTTGTATATCCAAAAAAAATAATCCCTGAGACAGTGAAAGGTTTTGAAACCATTTCATATGAAAAATGGTTGAATAGCCTATTATCTTGGTTTAAGGGGGAAGAGTCCATCACATATTTGAAGAGGGATTCAAGTCCTGAGGGATGTTTAAGAGCAAAACTGGAACCATCTGATGGGGAGGTTGATACCACTTCTATTCAAAATATCACCTCCTGATATTTAAGGATTTCTGAAAGTAGAATTTTCTCTTTCATGTAGACAGTAATCTACCAATACAGTTAAACGAGTAGGCCTACCCTTGGTCTGACATGGATCTGAATATAAGGCAGAGGACAGGACCTCCTTCCACCTTAGATGTTCTGTGACTCTACGTGATGATTAGCATGCTGACTCTTCTAATATTATCTATTGAATGGCAAAAATCCAGAGAGATCTTGTCTCTCCAGCTATTTAGTGGTAAATGTGTGCTACAAATTCATTCTGCTAATTCCATTCCATTTATAGAAAGTCATCACTTTCCTGTAATGTGTCCTTCCTCAGGTACAAGGCCAAGCCCTTCACATTTCTTCTTGATTCTGTTCTCCCCCATAGGCTCTCAGTATAGCTCTTAAGCCTCTTCCTCTCAAATCTTTTGTGTCCTGCAAAAAGGAGCCAAATCTCAACCTGAAAATACGCTCTGAGATTTTCTATGTTCTTCTCTATCTAACACTTCATTTTTCATCTTTTATCTAAGTTGATAAGGTGTTCTTGCTGTCTCTGGGTACTCAACCCCCACTTACTCCTCAATCCACCAACACCCCCAACCCGGAACTGAAACAATTCCAGCAGTTTTCTCAAAGCTTTTCTATCACCAACCCCAGCAGATATCTTTCAAACCTTTGCATACTCTCCTCTTACTTTTTAAAAATCCTTCCAAAGTTTATTTATTTTCACAATCTTTAGCAATTATGTTTTCAAATAAATCAAACAGAAAAGGAAAAAAGTATGTAATGGTGTATATTTGGAAATCTCTGTAATATTCAACTGTGTTTTTTTCTTTTTCAAAGTGTATCATTTTATCGTCCTCATAAGACAGTTATAAACTTATCATGTGACAGTCACATGATTTCCTTAGTTAACCTCAAAATTTCCATGAGCATTCCAGGAGCTTACAGCTGGAGTAGTCCTGAGGTTCCGAATATTAAAACTTTCTTCATAGCCACATGTTCCTTTGATGTTTGGCTTATTGAACACAAAATCACTGGACTTCCCAGGTGGCTCAGTGGTTAAGAATCCATCTGCCAATGCAAGGGACAACATTGGTTTGATACCTCATCTGGAAGGATTCCACACGCCATGGGGCAACGAAGCCCGTGAAGTACAACTGCTGAAGCCTGTGCTCCAGAGCCTGTCCTCTGCAAAAAGAGAAGTCACTGTCATGGAAAACTCATACAGCAAAACTGGAGCTTAGCCCCTGCTTGCCACAACTTAGAGAAAGCCCATGTGCAACAACAAAGACCACGAAGCCAAAAATAAAATAAACAAATAAATATATATATATATATATTTTTTTTTTTTTTTAAGAATCCACCCATCAACTCAGGGAACATGAGTTCATCCCTGGTCTAGGAAGATTCCACATGCCCCGGAGCAACTAAGCCTATACACCACAACTAGTGAGCCCATACTCTAGAGCCCATGAGCTGCAACCACTGAGCCCATGTTCCCCTAGAGCCCACACTCTGCAACTAGAAAAGCCACCAGAACTAGAAAGCAGCCCCCACTTGCTACAACTAAAAAAAGCCCATGTGCAGCAGTGAAAACCCAGCATAGCCAAAAATAAATAAATAGATTTTTTTTTAAATCACTGATAATTGGACTTTAACCTTGTCCATTTTCTGTTCCTGAAAGTGGCAGCTATTTTTTTTTCCCTCCCAATGAGCACTTCTGATTCCATTTAGCACAACTTTTTCTTTTTCATCAGATTTAGGTGAAAGAACAGTTTGGGATGAATTTATTAATACTAGGGATTCTATCCAACAATTGAACAACAATAACAAAAAAGCAAACAACCAAATTAAAAATGACCTTCTCTTACTCTTATCTTTCCAGGGCTGTCTCTCTCTGCCCCCCACCCCTACAATTACCCATGTAGATACACTATGAGAACTGAGAGAACAGATTAGCAATAGTATCGTGGCAGGACATTCTGAAGACATATAAGAGTCATGATGAGTGGTTCATTTTGACTTACTTTGGGCTGAGTACAATGCTAGTGGTGGGGCCTAACAGAATTTTACAAGATCTTGAATTCCAAGATAAGAAATTGAGAATTACTTATATCTGAAACCAGAAATCTCTTCATTTTCCTCAGTAGAAAATTGTGATGGTCTTCATGACATACTAGATGACTAACTCAAGGTAGGAAAACTGCTTGGGAGGATCTAGATATTTTCTGCATCCTTCTCTGTTTCTTATCTAGTAACTTGTATTGTTTCATTTGGGAAAAGGATATTCAAAGTGAGCACTTGCTTGATTTCAGGACAGGACCTTATAACATAGCCACGATCATGATGAACTTGCCAAAGTATAGACATGGGATACTGATGGCCCAGGAAATGGTATGTGGTGGGTTAGAGAAAGGGCATTAAATAGCCTTGAAACACATGACAAGAATTTCAATTCTCTTTCAATCCATTCAGTGACACCGATGAGGAAAGCATCACTTTGGTGCTCTGCACCTTTAGAATCTAACACTTCACTAATCTTCATTTTTACAAAGTGTGCCTTAGTCACAGAGTCTTCTAGACCTAAGACTTTACAGCAGGAATTTAATAACACTATTTTGTTTTCATTTATTCATTTTTGTTATTACTATCTATTTAGGGCAAGTGAAATTGCTTTCCATTTATGTTGACATTATGCATCTCCCTTTTAAAATGCATTCATCTAACTAAAATCTAAGAAGGAATGGAGTTGATTTATAGAAAAATGTCAGATAAAAATATAGGGCTATGCAGTTATGGTGAAAATGCAAGAAGGAACATCAGTGAATAGAATTTAGAAAACCATAATTAGGTAGAAAAATGTGGAATTCAGAGTCAAACAAGATTGGCTTAATATCCAATGCACGCTGAATAATGTAAGACAATTTCGCTAAAAGCCTTAGTGTCTTCATTTGGAAAAATGAAGAAAATAATACCTTCTTAATAGGACTGTTGAGAGGAATTAAAAGAGGAAATATTTTTAAAGTGCTGAGTACAACACAGTGCATAAGACACACAATACATTTCAGCCCTCTCTTCCTTTCCTTTCCCTGCTGACCACTGGGATTGGCCACTATTCCCTGCTCCTAGGGTCCTCCTTTTCACAGAATACCCTGTGGGCAGGCTGTTGTGCCCAACAGCCTCTGAGTGAGTTCTCTCCTTGCCAGTTTCTCTACTGACAGGCTGGGGTGTCTATCAGGCTTCTAGGAGGTGGAAACGCCAGGTGGCAGGAACTCCCAGACAAGCTCTCCTCACAGGAATCCTCCTTCCTCCTCTTGGTCATGGAGTAGAGTCATTTGTTTCTCCTCCTCTCCCCTTCTATGTGCAAAGCAGTCAACAACCTGCCTTTCCATTGGTTCCCCTACGGAGGAACTCATGAACCCAAACTGGTGCAGTCAAAGCAGCAAGAACCAGCTGATCTCTGACTTCTTGAAGCTCCTTCACCAGACAGAAAGTCAGACCCTACTGCACCTCTTTCAAGCATGTGAAAAACACCTAGTTCCCCTTTCCGAGACACAATTTTCTTATCTGCAAGATGAAATTATTAAGGCCTTCTTTTTAGGGTCGTTGTGAGCAGGTATGGCAACCCACTCCAGTACTCTTGCCTGGAAAATCTCATGCGCAGAGGAGCCTGGTGGGCTGCAGTCCATGGGGTTGCGAAGAGTCGGACACGACTGAATGACTTGACTTTCACTTTTCACTTTCATGCATTGGAGAAGGAAATGGCAACCCACTCCAGTGTTCATGCCTGGAGAATCCCAGGGACGGCGGAACCTGGTGGGCTGCCATCTGTTTGATAGGTTACAGTTCTTAGTTACAAACTTGACTCAAATACTGAATTTAAGTCTGCCTTCATTTAATCCGTTGTCCTTTCTGGAGCAAGACAGGATAAAACTAAGATTTAATGACTTATCCATCAGTATGAATCTGTTTCCAGGTGGCTTCTAATCTTGTTATTTCTCCAACCTCTCTGTTTCCTGGGAAGGATTTTCCCATGCCAGTGTTCTTTCCTGGAGAATCCCAGGGACGGGGGAGCCTGATGGGCTGCCGTCTATGGGGTCGCACAGAGTCGAACACGACTGAAGTGACTTAACCTTGGGTTCTCAGTACCAGATAGCTTTTCTGTAACCTTCAGTTAGTCCCAGGAGACTCATTATGGCTATTCTGATGCAAAAAGAACCCTAAGACATCTAAACTACTTGCATTATTCTGGACTTTCTATCCAGCAAACAACAGTGCTTAACAAAGTAGCATCTAAGTGGGAAGATGACATGACTTGTCTTCAAAATCTAGAGTCACAGAAAGACTGAGGGAGGAGAGTACCCACATGGTGAGCAGGTGAACAACCACTGCACAGAACAGTGAATTCAGCAGAGCACGCCCGACAGGATGAGAAAGGGCCAAAATCATACAAGGTAGGAGCGGGAGAGCCCTTCATCTTGCTAGCTATTTCTTTCTTACATTGCTGGTGAGAAGCTGCAAGCTGTGATGGAGGAATAATATGTGCAGCCACACAACACATGAGTGAGGTCTCCCAGTTCTTTGATGCCTAATCTGCTCTTTCCCTGACACTACATCATCTCCTGCCTACCCACTAAATTCTCCTTCTCCTTCCTGATGACTGTCCTCAGCCTCAAAGTCACATTAGACCACAATCAATGGACCCCTTTTCAACTCTAAGAGTTTGCACAGGATTAGACCTCCAGCAAGGCTCCTGAAGACTTTAATCCTCAGAATCAAAGGATATAAAATCTTGAATCTGGGAAGTAGAATTTAGATAGTCTAATACAAGTTTTCATTTACAGAAGGAAAAGCAGAAAAGAGAAAAGAAAATAAGGCCTGATTTACTTTCTCAATATTACGCCCGTTGTTACCGACAGAGTTGGAATGTAAGTAATCACAGTAACTAAGTTTATTGAATGGTTATTGTCAGTCAGATAGAGTGTTATGACACTTACAAGCATTGCTTTATTTATTGCTCTCAACAACTGCCCAGTTTTGCCTGCATTTTTCAGATGAGGAAGCCAAAGCAGGTAGCACTAACCTATCTCCTGAGAGACATGCAGTTAGTTATGCGCAAGACATTGGGGATACAGAGGTGACTAAAACCCACTAACATCCACTTGGAGTACACAGCTTGGTCATAAAGACATAAACGTAAGCAAGTGAGGCTTGGGCACTGTGATGAGCGCAACAGTAAGAAATAAGGATAGAGGCTGCTCAGAAAACAAAGTAATCAATTTCCCTCTTGCTGACTTTACATACAAATTTGAATCCCATTACTCTCATTCCTAGCATTAGAATAAAGGCATTTTCCATGTATAAGAACTGATTTTTAAATAAGATCCTCATAATGTTTTATGAAACAAACTATCATTTACTTAAACAGAACGTGGTATTAGTTGCCCTGTGTGTCCAACTCTGCAACCCCATGGGTGGTAGCCTGCCACAGTCCTCTCTCCATGGAATTCTCCAGGCAAGAATATTGGAGTGGGTAGCCGTTCTCTTCCCCAAGGGATCTTCCTGACCCAGGGGATCGAATCTGGGTCTGCTGCATTGCAGGCACATTCTTTACCACCTGAGCCAGAATGGGGAGATTTATATAGAATTGTCTTATACTATTCTCTATTATAAATAACTCTTCAAAAAAAAATCTTCGAATACTAAATGTTTTCCCCCTTTTCCTTTGACCATAAAATTTAACTACTGGCTCGATATGTTTCAGTTTCCCCAAAACCACTTCCCTCATTTTTACATACAAGCAGTGAAGCACATGTCCAAGAGCATTGAACTGTTTGACTATGTTAAAATAATTAATAAGTAGTTGATCTGACCCTGGAACACAGGTTCATATAGTTTCCAAAGAGATGCCTAAAGTCTGTAAAAGAAGGGTTTCTCAACCTATTGATGATACTATTGATATTTGAGCCAGATAATTCTTTCTTGTGGAAGAGGTTCCTGTGATTGTAGGATGCTTAACAGCATCCTTTGTCTCTACCAGATAAATGCCAATGACACTTCCACACATATACCAGTTACAAAAAGCAAAACTATCTGCAGACAAATGTTCCTGGGAGGGGGGCTGGCAAAATTGCTCTCAGCTAAGAACCACTGCCCTAAGATCCTCACTGACAGCAGTGACAGTAAGAAGAACCTTTTCAATATTGAATAGACTTTGATTCACAACCATATGTGGACAAATGAATCAAGTGTAACCTACTTAGTAAGCCTCAGCAAATTCATGACAAGATACTTAAAGAGTTCTGAAGTAGGTTATCCCTCCATCCCCAAAAGAAGAAATATATTATTCTGAAAGGCTTTTAGGATTCCTGCTGGTGTCCAACAGAATATATGATCCACACAGACCATAAAATGAAGGAAAAGAACATCGAAACAGACATCATTCTACAATTATAAGGACTTCCAAGCTGTTAATCTCCTAGGATTTCTCTGAAAAAACAAACCATATAGAGAGCTTGTTACCTGGCACTTGTGTTTATGAGTCCTTGGGTAGTGATACAGAATCTTGGGAAGACCTGGCAGTCAATAAGATACACGGTAAGGGAATACCTTTCAGCTAATGCATAGTTATCTAGTTTCTTAGAACAGAGAATTAAGGGGGTCAAAATATTGTAACAAGTCTATATATGTGGCCACTGATTGCATCCCTTACCATTCTGATTTCCAAAGACCATGGTTAGAGGGTGCTACTAGATCTCTCCACTCATTCATCATAAAGTAAGCAGAATTTGGCATAATGTAAGCTTCACTTGAATTGGTGTCATATGAGTATTAAAAAAGCCATAACTGGGTAGAAAAGTGGCCTGGCAGTTTTCAAGATAAACCACCACCCTATGCATAGAGTCAAGGGTTTACTAAAGGAGGATTGAGCCATTATTCTTCCTCATGCATCTGTACATCCTGTGTCTTCAGTTTGATGACTTAAATGCCTGACTGATAACACACAGACTCTTAGGTGTAGCCGAGAGGAAAGTGGCTCCAGTAGTTACTAGCTGAGAGCTTACAGGCAGCTTTCTTCACTTCTCTGTTTAATTAATTGAATATACATTCCCAGATCTGGGGGAATTCAACAAGATATTATATAACTCATCTTGCATAGCATCTACTAGATGATAAACAATACATGTTGATTCTGTTTCCCTTTATTACTCTTCAATAGTCAGACTGTGGGCTAGCAAACATTCTTATCTTGAAGGTCATTTTGCTAAATAAACTCTTCAATTAAAATCCAGGATAGAGTTGGATTAACCTCCATGTGGGAAAGGAACACATCTCTTTTTCTGCTATATGAATGATACCTTAGTACATGGCATATATTAAGTGTACAATAAATCTTTGCTTGAGGAGAATATATAAAATAATAAACTGATCAGACAATAAAGTTTTATTAAGAAAGAAAAAAGTAGCATTCTTTAGCACCTACCCTGTGCTAATCATCTTTTGATATACACTCTCTAGCCATTAATTTAATTTTCTCAAATTTTATTCCTATTTTTGGAAGATGAAACCATGGCTTAAGTAACTTGGCTAAGGTCACTTTATTACTAAGTGGGTTTGGCTGAACTTCAAAGTCTTAACCCCTAGTACAGAATGTGAACTTATTTGGAAATAGAGTCATTGGAGATGTAATTAGTTAAGATAAGGTCACACAGCAGTAGGGGGGGGACCTTAAGCCAATGTGACTGATGTCCTTATAAGAAGAGAGGAAATTTATGCAGGAAGAATATGGCCATGTGATGATAAATGCAGAGACTGGAATATCTATGATCCCAGGATTGCCAAGGATGGCTAGCAAATCCTTGTAACTGAAGCTTGGAAGTCTTCAGGATACTAGACTGCTCAAAACTCCATTCTGAGTATGCTGTACACATGATTTGCATCTTGAATTGGCATTTTTAAAAAGTGGACTTTTATTTACCTTGATATAGTAATAGTGCCCGCCACCATCATTGGACACATGCGGTGCTCAACGCCAAGGTACACAGGAGGTAATCTCTGGCATGTCTTCATTGGCACCATAAAATGTGGCCAAGAAGACAGGCTCTCAGAGCAAGAAATTCACATTAGTGACAGGAAATTCGGGTTGGGAGTACTTTGGTCACCAGTACCAGTTATTTAGCATACGGCTCTCCAGTAAGACTTGTCTGTGTTTTTTGGGCAAGATGATACACTTTGTTTTATCTGCTAAATGCCATTGGGCATAGAATAAGCCCTGGAGAAGCCGCCTATTGCAAACACTATTAAATGTTGCAAAACATAGTGCGTGTGCATGCTAAGTCGCTTCTGTCATGTCCAACTCATTGAGACCCTATGCACTGTAGCCCCCCAGGCTCCTCTGTCCATGGGATTCTCCAGGCAAGAATACTGGAGTGGGTTCTGTGCCCTCTTTCAGGGGATCTTCCTGACCCAGGGATCAAACCCAAGTCTCCTGCATATCCTGCATTGGCAGGCAGGTTCTTTACCACTAGCACCACCTGAGTAGCTAAAATTAAATGCCACTTTTTCAGAGGTGAATTAATCAACAACCTGATCAAATTCAAAGCTTTTTGGTTTATAAAACTTCATAAATGGAACTAGTCCATCAATAGGCAAAGTATATTGAAAACCTGTCTAGATATTTTTATGGGGTGCATGTTATCCTGAGTGTTTTATTTACTCCTCAAATTAATAATCTTGGTCAGACCAGATCAGTCGCTCAGTCGTGTCCAACTCTTTGCGACCCCATGAATCGCAGCACGCCAGGCCTCCCTGTCCATCACCAACTCCCGGAGTTCAC
>NW_011494529.1:3760460-3771297 GCF_000754665.1 Bison bison bison
CATCTCATCCTCTGTCGTCCCCTTCTCCTCTTGCCCCCCAATCCCTCCCAGCATCAGAGTCTTTTCCAATGAGTCAACTCTTCGCATGAGGTGGCCAAAGTACTGGAGTTTCAGCTTTAGCATCATTCCTTCCAAAGAAATCCCAGGGCTGATCTCCTTCAGAATGGACTGGTTGGATCTCCTTGCAGTCCAAGGGACTCTCAAGAGTCTTCTCCAACACCACAGTTCAAAAGCATCAGTTCTTCAGTGCTCAGCCTTCTTCACAGTCCAACTTTCACATCCATACATGACCACAGGAAAAACCATAGCCTTGACTAGACGAAACTTTGTTGGCAAAGTAATGTCTCTGCTATTGAATATGCTATCTAGGTTGGTCATAACTTTCCTTCCAAGGAGTAAGCGTCTTTTAATTTCAATAATCTTGGTAGAGGCACACAAAGACCACCCAAATGACAACAGTTCAGTTCAGTTCAGTCAATCAGTCGTGTCTCGCTCTTTGAGACCCCATGCAGCACAGCCAGGCCTCCCTGTCCATCACCAACTCCTGGAGTTTACTCAAACTCATGTCTACTGAGTCAGTGATGCCATCTAACCATCTCATTCTCTGTCATCCCCTTCTCCTCCTGCCTTCAATCTTTCCCAATATCAGGGTCTTTTCTTTCTTTTTTTTAAATTTTATTTTATTTTTAAACTTTACAAAATTGTATTAGTTTTGCCAAATATCAAAATGAATCCATCACAAGTATATATGTGTTCCCCATCTTGAACCCTCCTCCCTCCTCCCTCCCCATACCATCCCTCTGGGTCATCCCAGTGCACCAGCCCCAAGCATCCAGTATCGTGCATCGAACCTGGACTGGCAACTCGTTTCATCCATGATATTATACATGTTTCAATGCCATTCTCCCAAATCTTCCCACCCTCTTCCTCTCCCACAGAGTCCAAAAGACTGTTCTATACATCAGTGTCTCTTTTGCTGTCTCGTACACAGGCTTATTGTTACCATCTTTCTAAATTCCATATATATGCGTTAGTATACTGTATTGGTGGTTTTCTTTCTGGCTTACTTCACTCTGTATAATAGGCTCCAGTTTCATCCACTTCATTAGAACTGATTCAAATGTATTCTTTTTAATGGCTGAGTAATACTCCGTTGTGTATATGTACCTCAGCTGTCTTATCCATTCATCTGCTGATGGACATCTAGGTTGCTTCCATGTCCTGGCTATTATAAACAGTGCTGCGATGAACATTGGGGTACACGTGTCTCTTTCCCTTCTGGCTTCCTCAGTGTGTATGCCCAGCAGTGGGATTGCTGGATCATAAGGCAGTTCTATTTCCAGTTTTTTAAGACATCTCCACACTGTTCTCCATAGTGGCTGTACTAGTTTGCATTTCCACCAACAGTGTAAGAGGGTTCCCTTTTCTCCACACCCTCTCCAGCATTTATTGCTTGTAGACTTTTGGATTGCAGCCATTCTGACTGGTGTGAAATGGTACCTCATAGTGGTTTTGATTTGCATTTCTCTGATAATGAGTGATGTTGAGCATCTTTTCATGTGTTTGTTAGCCATCTGTATGTCTTCTTTGGAGAAATGTCTATTAAGTTCTTTGGCCCATTTTTTGATTGGGTCATTTATTTTTCTGGAGTTGAGCTGTAGGAGTTGCTTGTATATTTTTGAGATTAGTTGTTTGTCAGTTGCTTCATTTGCTATTATTTTCTCCCATTCTGAAGGCTGTCTTTTCACCTTGCTAATAGTTTCCTTTGATGTGCAGAAGCTTTTAAGTTTGATTAGGTCCCATTTGTTCAAATGTGTCAGTTCTTCACATCAGGTGGCCAAAGTATGGGACTTTCAGCTTCAGCATTAGTCCTTCCAATGAATCAGGACTGATTTCCTTTAGGATGGACTGCTTGGATCTTTTTGCAGTGCAAGGGACTCTGAAGAGTCTTATCCAACACCACAGTTCAAAAGCATCTATCTTCAGTGCTCAGCTTTTGTTATAGTCCAACTCTCACATCCATACATGACCACTGGAAAAACCATAGACTTGACTAGAAGGACCTTTGCTGGCAAAGTAATGTCTCTTCTGTCTAGGTTGGTTATAACTTTCCTGCCAAGGAGTAAGTGTCTCTTAATTTGATGGCTGCAATCACAGTCTGCAGTGATTTTGGAGCCAAAAAAAATAAAGTCTCTTGCTGTTTCCACTGTTTCCTCATCTATTTGCCATGAAATGATGGGACCAGATGCCATGATCTTAGTTTTCTGAATGTTGAGCTTTAAGCCAACTTTTTCACTCTCTTCTTTTGCTTTCATCAAGAGACTCTTTAGTTCTTCTTTGCTTTCTGCCATAAGGGTGGTGTCATCTGCACATCTGAGGTTATTGATATTTCTCCTGGTAAATTTGATTCCAGCTTCTGCTTCATCCAGCCCAGGATTTCTCATGATGTACTCTGCATAGAAGTTAAATAAGCAGGGTGACAATATACAGCCTTGATGTACTCGTTTCCCTATTTGGAAACAGTCTGTTGTTCCATGTCCAGTTCTAGCTGTTGCTTCCTGACCTGCATATCTATTTCTCAAGAGGCAGGTTAGGTGGTCTGGTATTCCATCTCTTTCAGAACTTTCCACAGTTTTTGGTGATCCACACAGTCAAAGGCTTTGGCATAGTCAATAAAGCAGAAATAGATGTTTTTCTGTGACTCTCTTGCTTTTTCGATGATCCAGTGGATGCTGGCAATTTGACCTCTGGTTCCTCTGCCCTTTCTGAAACCAATTTCAACATCTGGAAGTTCACAGTTCATGTTCTGTTGAAGCCTGGCTTGCAGAATTTTGAGCATTACTTTACTAGCATGTGAAATGAGTGCAATTGTGTGGTAGCTTGAGCATTCTTTGGCATTGCCTTTCTTTGGGACTGGAATGAAAACTGACCTTTTCCAGTTCTGTGGCCACTGCTGAGTTTTCCAAATTTGCTGGCATATTGAGTGCAGCACTTTCACAGCATCATCTTTCAGGATTTGAAAGAGCTAACCTGGAATTCCATCACCTCCACTAGATTTGTTCATAGTGAAGCTTCCTAAGGCCTACTTTACTTTGCATTCCAGGATATCTGGCTCTAGGTGAGTGAGCACACCATCATGATTATCTGGGGTCATGAAAATGTTTTTTGTAGAGTTCTGTGTATTCTTGCCACCTCTTCTTAATATCTTCTGCTTCTATTATGTCCATACCATTTTTGTCCTTTATTGTGCCCATCTTTGCATAAAATGTTCCCTTAGTATTTCTAATTTTCTTGAAGTGATCTCTAGTCTTTCCCATTCTATTGTTTTCCTCTATTTCTTTGCAATGATTACTGAAGAAAGCTTTATCTCTCCTTGCTGTTCTTTGGAACTCTGCATTCAAATGGGTATATCTTTCTTTTCTCCTTTACCTTTTGCTTCTCTTCCTTTCACAGCTATTTGTAAGGGCTCCTCAGACAAACATTTTGCTTTTTTGCATTCATTTTTCTTGGGGATGGTCTTGATCCCTTTCTCCTATACAATGTCACAAACCTCCATCCATAGTTTATCAGACACTCTGTCTATGAGATCCAATCCCTTGAATCTATTTTTCACTTCCACTGTATAATTGTAAAGGATTTGACTTAGGTCATACCTGAATGGTCTAGTGGTTTTCCCTACTTTCTTCAATTTAAGTCTGAATTTGGCAATAAGGAGTTCATGATCTGAGCCACAGTCAGCTCCTGGTCTTGTTTTTGCTGACTGTATAGAGCGTCTCCATCTTTGGCTGCAAAGAATATAATCAATCTGATTCTGGTATTGACCATCTGGTGATGTCCATGTGTAGAGTCCTGTCTTGTGTTGTTGGAAGAGGGTGTTTGCTATGACCAGTGCGTTCTCTTGGCAAAACTCTATTAGCTTTTGCTGTGCTTCATTCTGTACTCTAAGGCCAAATTTGCCTGTTATCAGAACAAACACTGCTTATTGACAGTAAGAGAGGCTGCCACTGCCATAGTTTGTATTTGGCAGAGACCAAAACCATGGTAGGCAGAGAAGTTAAAAAGCTTGATGGTGGCAAAGGGGGAAGGTCCATCCTGATGGGAGGTTGTGCGTGTAGGGAAGGTGGAGGCAAATTGATGAGGAGATGGGCATCCTATGAATTGCTGAGCAGGAGCATATTTGGTGTTTCCCCATTGGTCCTAAGTGGGGGTTGTGGGCAAAAATGGCATGCTCTCATTTTAGTTCTAACTACTTGAGCCAACTGCTGCAAAGGTGTAGTTTGTCTTTCTGAACTGAACCCCTCCTTTGTTGTCTTCAGTCAACTCCATACGGGACGCAGTGCCCCAGAGCAGATACATTAGCTTCTGGCGGGAAACCCTGGGAACCCAGTTCCACGTCTGCTGTCATCCACAGCTGCACTAACCAAATGCATCTTTCATTGAACGTCCTCAGACAGTTGTTCTTCCTGGCAGCTGTGAGGTGTCTAGACTTTATCCCAAAAGACCATGGCTGCCTGTTCCTTGTGCCTTTTCCCTGAAGATCAGCCTCAGGACACTGCCTTCTCTTTCTGGCCCAGCCTAAAGCCAGCACAAAACCTACTCTTCTTACTCTGAGGCTGTGAATCCATCCAAGATATTTTGCATGGTAGGATACTTCCATGAGGTGAATCCCAGTTACCCAGGGAAACTACAAGACTTGGGGCACTTTCTAACACTTAACTAAAGGCATGGGAGTGAGCTAAGCCAGCCTTTGTCATGTTAGGAGGTTGGAGGGAAGAGCTTGTTAAAGCTGGAGGACCACAGCTCTGAGAAGGAAGACTGAATTCCCAGATACATACATTCTTGGAGAATAGAACTCTCCCAGTGGGGAAAAAGAATCTGAAGTGGAAAGGAGGCAAGGATAGGTGGACTTCCAGGATGGTTCTTTTGGAGGCAAATGTCATCTCAACCACTCAAGTGAGATGACAATGCCCATGCCCTCTGAAAGCTAGAAGCTTGCTCTGGCTCTAGGCCAGGATGCACTCTGGACAGTTTGGAAATAAGAAAACCCTTGGAGGTTTGCTATACTGTTTATCTATGTCTCCTGGGTCTTGCTATTGGGTGGGGAGAGAGCAGCCTGCTTGAGTTTCCTGGTGCCAAATTTTTGTTCCAAAGGGCTGGTGAGGCAGAGTAGAAGCCGCTTCTGTTTCCAACCTGGCAGATGGGTTGGAGGGCCAAGGGCAGGGCCTTCCACTGTGCTGACATCTGAGCCTAAACTTGAAAAGGTCAAAAGCTCAAGAGACTGACTTGTATCTCAGGACTCTTCTGAGGGAAACAGGGATTTAGTCATCAGCCACAACAGAGACAGAGTGCAACTGGATTCCCTCAGTTTGGTCTCAGTCTCCCACTCCTGCTGCCCAAACTTCATCCAGGTGGCCAGGCTGGTCAAGATGTTAGGTCAAGTCTCCAAAGGTCTTATGCATTTCCTGGTCTGCTCTTGGATCAGGGACTCAAAGCTGGGCTAGAAGGAGTGTAATCAGCTGTTTTAGAACCTCAGTAGCTCATCCAGGAGCTGTTTGATCTTGGTTTCAAGGTCATCCCATGCAAGCTGAAGCTCTTCTGGGGCCTGGTGGAGTTTGGGGAGCACTGATCTTGTCTTCTCCTTTGGCTGATACTTCTCCATCTTGTCCTGAAGTCACCTATAGTCCTACTCTATAGGAAGGCTGCTTCCCACCACCATGTTGAGGTTCTGGGAGACACTGTCAAACTTTTTCAGGGGTCAACCATGGTCTTTTGGATCTGATTAAACTTTCCCTGGCTAAAGGGATCCATCCACTTCATGACCATGTCCAGGATGGCCATCACATTCATAAAGTCCTGGTCTTACTGGAGAGGGGATTAGAGAGTAAGTCTAAGGACACCTCCACAGCCAATTTGATAGCCAAGTCAGCACTGGGGCTTCTCTTCATGTCCTTTTGCAGCCTCCTGGTCTGCTCTTCCAGTTGCTGGAATTTTCCATACACTGTTTCAAAGTCTCTCTCCACTGCTGGCCAATCTTGGAAGGAATTCACTTCAGAGTCATAAACATGGCCCTGCTGTCAGGGCCCTCAGCTGCAATTCAGTCCTCCTTTTATTTTCAAGGAGACTTGCTTTACTTAGAATGAAAAATTCTGCTAGGGATAAAGTCAACACAAACATATGTATGGTACACAAATATATGTATGGAATATTGCATATACAAAGAAAGCTTGTAGGGGGTTGTATCAATGCAAAAATAAGAAGTTAGGAGCAAGGAAAAATTTTGCCCTACAAGTTTCAGAAGGAGCATGGCTCTGCCAGTGATGGATTTCAAGCTTCTGGCCTTCAGAACTGTGACACAATAAACTTCAGTGGTTTTGCTGCTGCTGCTGCTGCTGCTGCTGCTAAATCACTTCAGTCGTGTCTGACTCTGTGTGACCCCATAGATGGCAGCCCACCAGGCTCCCCTGTCCCTGGGATTCTCCAGGCAAGAACACTGGAGTGGGTTGCCATTTCCTTCTCCAATGCATGAAAGTGAAAAGGGAAAGTGAAGTCGCTCAGTCATGTCCGACTCTTAGTAACCCCATGGACTGCAGCCTACCAGGCTCCTCCGTCCATGGGTTTTAAGCCACCTAATTTGTGGTAGTTTGTGATGGCAGCACTGGAAATGAATATATATTTTCTACACAAATGATTGCCTAGTATGCTATAGCTTATCTCAAAAGGATGTTCCTCTCTGTTGCTGGAGGTGCTCAAATACAAGTAGGAAGACTACTCAGTGGTGATGTTGTTGAGGAATTTAAATTATCACTTTAAGAGCCCCACCTAGCCCAGATTCTATGATCTTAAGACATGAAGAGCTTCAGTTCAATTCAGTCACTCAGTCATGTCTGACTCTTTGTGACCCCATGGACTGCAGCACACCAGGCTTCCCTGTCCATCACCAACTCCCAGAGCTTGCTCAAACTCATGTCCATCAAGTCGGTGATGCCATCCAACCATCTCATCCTCTGTCATCCCCTCCTCCTCCTGCCTTCAATCCTTCTCAGGATCAGGGTCTTTCCCAATGAGTCAGTTCTTCGCATCAGGTGGCCAAAGTACTGGAGTTTCAGCTTTAGCATCATTCCTTCCAAAGAACACCCAGGACTGATCTCCTTTAGAATGGACTGGTTAGATCTCCTTACAGTCCAAGGGACTCTCAAGAGTCTTCTCCAACACCACAGTTCAAAAGCATCAATTCTTTGGTGCTCAGCTTTCCTTATGGTCCAATTCTCACATCCATACAAGACTACTGGAAAGACCATGGCTTTGACTAGACAGATCTTTGTTGGCAAAGTAATGTCTCTGCTCTTTAGTATGCTGTCTAGTTTGGTCACAGCTTTTCTTCCAAAGAGGAAGAGTCTTTTAATTTCATGACTGTGGTCACCATCTGCAGTGATTTGGGGGACCAAGAAAATAGTCTGTCACTGTTTCCGTTGTTTCCCCATCTATTTGCCATGAAGTGATGGGACCAGATGTCATGATCTTCATTTTTTGAATGTTGATGTTTTAAGCCAGCTTTTTCACTCTCCTCTTCACTTTCATCAAGAGGCTCTTTAAATCCTCTTTGCTTAGAGGATGATCTTGGAGCTTGGAGAGGAATGATTCTGGGATTACATTACAACATTTGAAGGTTTACCCTGATGAGTGTTGCTAGTACAGTTAGATTTTTCTATATTTGTTTGCCCAGTCTTATAAGCTACAGCCATCAATTAGAGAAAAAGACTTTAAAGTGCTGTTCAGGTCTTTCTTAATGATTTATCCACTTTCAAACAGTGTTCATCCTCCAGGTGCATTGTGGATTTAATTGCTTTGTCTATATCTTGCCATTTTTCAGATCTAGGAGTGAAATTGTGTGTTTCAGATGTGAAATACTGCCTTGAACTAAGAAAGCAGGAGTGATTTAAGACACCCAAGCCCCTCACCACAGCCCTCAAAGTCTTTACTTTCTCTTAGAATTTCAGTATAGATACCTATGACTGTGAAAACTACCAAGGCTAAAAATAAAACAAATTGTATCAGTTTCAAAGATCTCCTATCTAAGCTCCTTGCTGGAGACAGGAATCCCTCCCCTTTCGTTGTTAAAAAGAGTCTCAGTATCTTTCTTGAGATTATCCCCTACTATTGGATATTGATTTATCATTTTCATAAAATTGCAAATGGGAGCCCACTGCCCAAGACCAGTCATAAATTATGAAAATGTGTTCAGCTCCTCAGTAGGGACTGATCTTATGGGGAGAATTTCCCAGAACTAAATTTAACTGCTTTGCATAGGTTTGCAAGGAGGTTTGATGTCCCTGGCCCTCTGATGAGGAAGGAAAAATAGAAAAGGACTAACATTTGTTAACAACCTACTAGGGACCAAATTCTTTATATGGTACTTAATTTAATGCTTTTAACACAATGAAGCATAATCATCATCTGCTTTGATAGAAGAAAAAATAGGGGCACAGAGCAATAGAAGACTTTCCCCAGGCTAGTGAAGGAACAGAGCCAGATTCAAACCTAACTTTGCCTCTGAAATTAAACCTCTTTTCACGTATTGCATTGCCTTTCTAAAGTGGAACAGTAATATCTCAGCTAGGGTAGATGGGGTGGTTTTTATTAACATCAACCTAAACCTTGTGTTCTTCAAGTTCTGATTGATTTGCTCCAAGGAGCCATTAAGAAAGGACACTGATCAGGGGCTATAAATTAACACCTTCTTCATACACAACTCTAAGCAGCTATTTAAAACCGGGGTAATATCTTCTTTAAAAAAAAAAAATTATCAGTTGTCTGGGTATTTATGCTCTATCACTCTTGATTTTTCATCCTTGACTCCATTAATAGAATTTTCCTTAATTCCTTTTCTCTTTTTATGGCTTTGCAAGGGGCTAATTTGCAGGCAAAACTGCTAATTTTACAGTTGCTTTCTGCTTCGTCAGCATGAGCCTGAATGAGGAGTTATTAAAAGAAGAATAGGATTCCCTTTTCATCCTTTTGCTCTTGACTGTTGTAGGAGGTGGGACAAAATCCATTATTTAATAACATTTGTTCTTCTTGAAAGGTCATCATTCCAGCCTTTCAGCTTCCACTAAAGCATAGCAGTATCAGCAGCCACTTTCTCTTCCTGAAAGGCTTCTGGAATTCCTCCAGGTTACACGGTTGGCATAAAACTGTCTTTGAGATCCACCTTGGGAGTGGGGTCCAGCTGGGAAATTCTCTTGGTATTTCTGCGCATTTTCCAAATAGTAATTTCTAGCCACAATTATTTTCAAGTGTTCCAGTCACCTATATTCCTAGAAAGGATGCTGAATTGGGGATATATCAGTTGAAAATTGTACTTGGTTGCTCATAGCAGATAATAGAGATAATAGTAGCATAAACAAGAAGAATTTATTTTTCACATAAAATATATTTTTAAAACAGGCATTTAGAATTGGTATGGTGACCTCACAATGCCATCAGGATCCCAGGGTCCTTATGTCTCTCAATTTTATTGTCACTACCATGTCACTTCCATGCCCATGGTCTAAGCCACTAGATTCATGACTCTAAATATATGAGTCTAATCAGGAATCAAAACATGTAGTAAAGGGCACTTTTGGGAATTTCCCAGAAGCCCTCACAGGAGATTCCATTTATATCCTCAAACTGTATGGAAGACTGGGAATTACACATAGTTTTCATCTGGGCACATTGTTCTCTCCATAGTATCTAGGGTTATCTTACTAAGATAGGGTAGGACAATATTACAGGGGCAACTAGGTTAGGACAATATTACAGAGGCACATAGTATGTTTGCTACATAAAACAAAAAGAATGACTAAATAAAATTGAGTCAATAAGCTCTTACTAAGCACCTATTTCATGTCTGGAAATGAAATAGAAAGATTAAATTAATTCCTTTAAGGAACAAAAGCTTAAATACCTTACATACACAAACCTCTTGCCTTCTTAGCCTAGAATGCTTTTTCCTTCCTTACTCACCTGGAAAACTTAGTTTAATTATTCAAGTCTGTTCTCCAATATCACCTGCTGTCTGATGCTTCCTTGGAAGATTCTTCCCAAGAATTTATCAATTGCCAGTTGCTCAGCTCTGTCCCTACCGCACTTTATCCTTAGCTCTACTTCGTCACTTGATTCCTCAGAGGCAGTATGCTGAAGTGAGGATAACATGAGAACTAGAAAATGCTGACTTCAACTCCCAGGTCTGTCACTTACTAGCATTAAGACAGATGCTTTTGCCCTTTGAGCCACAGTTTTCCTGCTGCAGAAGAGAGAATGCTCAATTTCACCTCAGGGGCTTTTCTGAAGATTTAATGAGATAATAAGTGCAAAGCATGGCTACAGGCAGTCCTTAAAATAAGCTAGTTTATTTTAGTATATTATATTATATGACTGTTAATGATTTACACAAAAGATAAATAAACCTCTATCTTATTCAAGCCACTGTTATTTTGTGAATTTTTTTAATCACGATCAAAAGAAGCTTAACATCTCCATTAATAAAGTCTTTGGAGATATATTACTTACATACGTTTCCTTAAAAACTCACTTAAGGATATACTTCATCCAAAGGAGAAAGATGTAAGAAGTCAATAGTTGAGAGTAAAGTTCAATATGAAAAGCCTGGCCATGAATACTAACCCATGCAACCTACAATTAAATCTAAGTAATTACAGTTACAATTGCAAAATTGTATCTTGAAAATTAAAATATATAAATATGCAAATGACAAGAAATAAGCCATAATAGAAAGGTATAAAATGTCCAGGTTATAAAAATAAATTATTTCTATATATAATATACATATTTATAA
>NW_011494529.1:3771682-3775418 GCF_000754665.1 Bison bison bison
AGAGGAGCCTGATGGGCTGCCGTCTACAGGGTCGCACAGAGTCGGACACGACTGAAGCGACTTAGCAGCAGCAGATATATATATATATGTATATAGTAAAAGAGCAGAAGTTGATGAAAATGAAACTATATTTTTTTGTAGTGGAGACAATAAAGAGAATTCTGTTGTTGAGGATGCTGTATTATTAAATGTAAGTCTTATCAAGTTACTTAAAACTATAAACATAGCTAAGAATGGAGCTAAAAGCAAACCAGACACCTTTCAAATCTCAAGATTTGATAAAAAGAACAAAGACAAAATCCTCAAACTATAGCTAAATATACTTTAAAAAAGAAAGAAAAAGAAAAGATATACTTTTAAAAATAGCAGAAAATGTAAAAGTCAGAATAAGACCATAGTAGCTTTGTTAAAGCAATAATTAGTAATTACAATAAAACTGATCATTAAAATCCTTTTTAAATGTTTAGATAAATCAAAATAAGAACTGATATGCATGAAACAAAACATCCTCAAAAGGCTGATAAAAAAAGGATGATGCAGAGAAGCCAGACAATTTAAAAAAAGAAATATATTCTTATTATTATTATCATATAGACTTCAAATAAACTGAAGCTTACTAAAAATACAACATATAATGAGGCTATGACTGTAATAACTTTTGAAGTATTAGAACCAAAGTGTCTGAAGAAAGATTCATGCAATTACAAGCTAAATAGTGAAAAGTTTGTCAGGCATAGAGCACTCAATGCAGTAAGTAATTTGAAATAATAAGTAGATATAAGCAAAGCTATATATATACATATATATGTGTATATATATATATATTTATTTATATACAGAGAGAGTGCCTGTGCTAAATCAAACCTTATCATCAGAAAATGATCATAGAGGACCCATAGAATAGTTTTAATAATCATTATACATTAGAAAATTTTTAAAAACTCAGTGAAATTTAGAAAATAAAATTATCACATACTATATTTTCTGGCATTCATCTCACATGCTAGTAAAGTAATGCTCAAAATTCTCCAAGCCAGGCTTCAGCAATACGTGAACTGTGAAATTCCAAATGTTCAAGCCGGATGGAACAACAGACTGGTTCCAAATAGGAACAGGAGTACATCAAGGCTGTATATTGTCACCCTGCTTATTTAACTTATATGTAGAGTACATCATGAGAAACGCTGGGCTGGAAGAAGTACAAGCTGGAATCAAGATTGCTAGGAGAAATATCAATAACCTCAGATATGCAGATGACACCACCCTTATGGCAGAAAGTGAGAAGAACTAAAGAGCCTCTTGATGAAAGTGAAAAAGGACAGTGAAAAAGTTGGCTTAAAGCTCAACATTCAGAAAACGAAGATCATGGCATCTGGTCCCATCACTTCATGGCAAATAAATCGGGAAACTGTGAAAACAGTGGCTGACTTTATTTTTCTGGGGCTCCAAGATTGCAGCAGATGGTGATTGCAGCCATGAAATTAAAAGATGCTTACTCCTTGGAAGGAAAGTTATGACCAGCCTAGACAGCATATTGAAAAGCAGAGACATTACTTTGTCAACAAAGGTCCGTCTAGTCAAGGCTATGGTTTTTCCAGGAGTCATGTATGGATGTGAGAGTTGGACTATAAAGAAAGCTGAGCACTGAAGAATTGATGCTTTTGAACTGTGGTGTTGGAGAAGACTTTTGAGAGTCCCTTGGACTGCAAGGAGATCCAACCAGTACATCCTAATGGAAATCAGTCCTGAATATTCATTGGAAGGACTGATGCTGAAGCTGAAACTTCAATACTTTGGCCATCTGATGTGAAGAGCTGACTCATTTGAAAAGACCTTGATGCTGGGGTCTTTTGATTGAGGGCAGGAGGAGAAGGGGATGAAAGAGTATGAGATGGCTGGATGGCATCACCGACTCGATGGACGTGAGTCTGAATGAACTCTGGGATTGGTGATGGACAGGGAGGCCTGGCGTGCTGCACTTCATGGGGTCACAAAGAGTCGGACACGACTGAGTGACTGAACTGAACTGAACTGATATTTTCCTGCAGAGGTGCAATAATACTAAAAATTAATAACAAAAAGACATGTAAAATTCATTTATAAAGGCAGACATGGTCTCTTAACTTGTATGCCAAAAACGAAGGTATCTAGAAAGTATCAATACTTAGAATTATCTGTCATAATCACAAAATGAGAACACTAATATCAAAATATATTAATTTTGCCAAAGATGTACTAAGAAGAAAATTCACAAAATTTAATTTAAATATATTAAATATATACCTAAATAAGACTTTTAAAATAAACAGTATAATTCCTAAATAAATTCAAGAGGAGTTCTCTTGAAGAAATAAATGAAATAAATCAACCATCAGTTGTTGTAAGAAAAAATAAATGGAAGAAAACAAAACATATAAATTTAGAAATGAAACAGAGATGAATGTCTAAAAGTTACAGGGGAAATTACTATAAATAATGTTTGTATAATCTGCTGTAATAAGTTTTGAAATTCTGGATGAAAGTGATTGTTTTCTATGTTTATAAGTAGATTCAAGAAACAAAATGTGTGATTCTGTTCTGCAAATATAGCACACTGGAAATACAATCAATTATCTCACTGTAAAACACCTACAAATAAGAACAAAAATTTTTAAAGGTATTTGTGAATGTAGAACTGAGATTACAAGACCATAAGCAAAATTCTTAATGATGAGATATGAAAGTATACAAGCATGAATTTAGAAAGGAAAGCAAACACTTTAAAAAGTAACTCTCCTTTGTATATTTATAGACCCAAATATTTATTACAACCTACTGTCTGTCCATGGGCTGCCCAGGTGGTTCAGTGGTAAAGAATCTGCCTGCCAATGCAGATCAAGACTTGGGTTTTGATCAGTGGGTCAGGAACAACTCCTGAAGGAGGAAATGGCACTCACTTCTGGATTCTTGGGAAATCTCATGGACAGAGAAGCCTGGCAGGCTACAGTCCATGGAGGCACAAAGAGTCAGGCACAACTCAGCAACTAAACAACAACACAACAACAGCAGCAGTATCTGTCCAGAGTGACATTATGAGACCTAGGGCCAGTACAAGGTGGAAAATAAAAATAAAGACACTGCAAGTATCTGAGATTCCTAGATCATTATATTATTAATAAAAATGTGAAATTTAAAAAAGGGAGTAAAGAAAACATCCCACATGGAAAATCAATTATTTTAGCATTGGAGAAAAAAATATTTCCCATATGAATTGCTGCCTGTATCAACAGTATCATCAGTTCTGAAGCCACAACCAGTTTCCCTGGTGGCTCAGATGGTAAAGAATCTGCCTACAAGGCAGGAAACCTGGGCTCGATCCTTTGGTTAGGAAGATCCCCTGGAAAAGGCAATGGCAACCCACTCCAGTATTCTTTCCTAGAGAAGTCCATGGACTGAGGAGTCTGGTGGGCTACAGTCCATAGGATTGCAAAGAGTCGGGCATGACTGAGCTACTGATACTTTATATCTATCGGCTGCCAAGATGCCTGTGCTAAAAGCTCAAAATTCTCCAAGTCAGGCTTCAGCAATACGTGAACCGTGAACTTCCTGATGTTCAAGCTGGTTTTAGAAAGGGCAGAGGAACCAGAGATCAAAGTGCCAACATCTGCTGGATCATGGAAAAAGCAAGAGAGTTCCAGAAAAACATCTATTTCTGCTTTATTGACTATGCCAAAGCCTTTGACTGTGTGGATCACAA
>NW_011494529.1:3775518-3779321 GCF_000754665.1 Bison bison bison
TATAGGCAGGTCAGGAAGCAACAGTTAGAACTGGACATGGAACAACAGTCTGGTTCCAAAAAGGAAAAGGAGTACACCAAGGCTGTATATTGTCACCCTGCTTATTTAACTTCTATGCAGAGTACATCATGAGAAACGCTAGGCTGGAAGAAGCACAGCTGGAATCAAGATTGCTGGGAGAAATATCAATAACCTCAGATATGAAGATGACACCACACTTATGGCAAAAAGTGAAGAAGAACTAAAATCCTCTTGATGAAAGTGAAAGTGGAGAGTGAAAAACTTGGCTTAAAACTCAACATTCAGAAAACGAAGATCATGGCATCTCGTCCCATCACTTGATGAGAAATAGATGGGGAAACAGTGGAAACAATGTCAGACTTTATTTTGGGGGCTCCAAAATCACTGCAGATGGTGACTGCAGCCATGAAATTAAAAGATGCTTACTCCTTGGAAAGAAAAGTTATGACCAACCTAGATAGCATATTGAAAAGCAGAGACATTACTTTGCCAACAAAGGTTCGTCTAGTCAAGGCTATGGTTTTTCCTGTGGTCGTGTATGGATGTGAGAGTTGGACTGTGAAGAAGGCTGAGCACCGAAGAATTGATGCTTTTGAGCTGTGGTGTTGGACAAGACTCTTGAGAGTCCCTTGGACTGCAAGGAGATCCAACCAGTCCATTCTGAAGGAGATCAGCCCTGGGATTTCTTTGGAAGGAATGATGCTAAAGCTGAAACTCCAGTACTTTAGCCACATCATGTGAAGAGTTGACTCCTTGGAAAAGACTCTGATGCTGGAAGGGATTGGGGGCAGGAGGAGAAGGGGATGAAAGAGGATGAGATGGCTGGATGGCATCACTGACTCGATGGACGTGAGTCTGAGTGAACTCCGGGTGTTGGTGATGGACAGGGAGGCCTGGCATGCTGCGATTCATGGGGTCACAAAGGGTCAGACAGTACTGAGTGACTGAACTGAACTGAACTGAAAAGTGGAAAATCTCAGTCCACGAGATACATGGTGATATATATATATACTGTGCTACTAAAAGGACAGAGGAGCCTGGGTGGCTACAGTCCACGGGATCACAAAGAGTCAGACAGGACTAAGTGAGTAACTTTCTTTTCTTTCTACAGCCACAACCTAACTATTAAAAATGAATCAGAAGGCTGATAAAGAGTCAAAAAGAAATTCTAAATGTTGCGGCAGTTTAGTCACTAAGTCAAGTCTGACTCTTGCGACCTCATAGACTATAGCCTGCCAGGCTCCTCTGTCCATGGGATTCCAGGCAAGAATACTGGAGTGGGTTTCCAAATGTTGGGTAAATAATAATTGAAATTTAAAATGTAAACAATACATTAGGAATCAGGTAAGATAACAAAAGAATGAATGAATGAAAGAAGCACCTAATGAAATTACCCACCATGCAATACAAACTGAGATATAGACAATGTAAAAGAGTTTATGAAATCTGGAGAAAAATAAAGAGGTCAAATATATTTCAAATTATAGTTCTCTCAAAATATGATTTAAAAATTGGAGGAGAGAAATATTTGAAGAGATAATCACTAAGAATTCTTTTCAACCTGATGATAGCAGACCAATGAATCCCATGCTGGATAAATACATTTACACTTATGCATCTCATAGTAATACAAAAATGTTACTAAAGAGGAAGACAAATTATTTTTTAGAGTATAGTTGATTTACAATCTTGTGTTAGTTTCTGCTATACAGCAAAGTGAATAAGTCTTAAAAGCAAATAAAGAATTAACTTACCTTCAAGGGAACAGTGATTAGACTGACAATTAGCTTCTCAAAAACCATAACAGGAGCTAAAAATCATGACAATAAAATGTAGTATCAAAAGCTAAGAGAAAATAACTGAAAACTTAAAGATTAGTACGCCCAGTGAAACTATTTTACAAGATCAATGGTAAATAGCTTTCAGGTAAATAAAAGTGAGTAGGTTACTACCAACAGATACTTAATAAAGAGCCCTATAAAGATGTATTTCAGGGAAGATAAATAAAAGACCAGTTTCACAAAGAAAGTTGTAGATAGAAGGGATAGTGAGCAAATAACATGACTAACATGTGGGAAATAAAAGCAAATATAGCCTATACAAAGCATAAATAATCATTTTCAACTTGTGGATTTAAAATAAGACTAGTTGAAACTAAAACATTATAAAAGACACAATGCAAGCCAAGAAGTAAACTGTTAGAATTAGTATATTTTAAGATGTTTATATCATTCAGGAGCAGGATAGAGGCATTAATATAATTCAAACTTTCTTAAGCATAAACATTTAAACTTCAAGATTGACCACAAAAATAATATAAACTAAGTATATCACTTCAAAATCAGGAGAAAAATGGTATGAGATTTTTAAAAAAGTCTGTCCAAAAGAAAGCAGGAAAAAGAATGAAATTACATAGAAATAAAATAAGAAGCACAAAATGCTAAAAATGAAAATACATCAGTAACTACAATAACTATGAATGAATTAAAATCTCTAAGTAAAAGCAAAATTTGTCAGATTGGATTTTTTTAAATGCCAATACTTTTTATTTATGAGTGATAGAAACATAAGGACACTGAAAAGTTGAAATGGAAAGAATGCGATTTCTTAGGAAAACACTATCCAAAAGAAATTCACATCAATTATGTCAAAGTTAAATAAAACTGTGAAAATCCAAAGCATTCTTTAAAACAGAAAATTATGCAATGTTGGAAAGATAGTCTCTTCAACAAATGATGCTGGGAAAACTTGACAACTACATGTAAAAAAAAAATGAAGTTAGATTATTCTTTGACATCATATACAAAAATAACCTCAATATGGGAAAAGACCTAAATGTGAGACCTTTAAAACTAGGAAAATATAAGCAGAACACTCTCTGACATAAATCACAGCAATATCTGTTTCAGCTCATCTCCCAGAATAATGGAAATAAAAGCAAAAATTAAAAAATGGGACCTACTTAAACTCAAAAGCTTTTGCATAGCAAAGGAAGCAATAAATAAAACTAAAAGACAACCCACAGATTGGGAGAAAATATTTGTAAATGATGTGACCGACAAGGGATTAGTCTCCAAAACTGACAAATAACTTATGAGGCTTAATAGCATAAAGCAAACAACCCAATCAAAAAATGGGCAGACCTAAATAAACATTTTTTCAAAGACTACAGATAGCCAAGAGACACATGAAAAGATGTTCAACATCACTAATTATTGGAGAAATCCAAATCAAACCTACAATGAGATACCACCTCACACCAGGCAGAATGGCTATCATCAAAAAATCCACAAACAATAAATGCTGGAGAGGGTGTGTAGAGAAGGAAACCCTCCTACACTGTTGGTGTCAATATAAATTAGTTCAGCCACTATGGAGAACAGCATGGATGCTCCTTACAAAATTAAAAACAGAGCTACCAGTTGACCCTGCAGTCTCACTCCTGGGCATATATCTGGAGGAAAACATGATTTAAAAGGATATGTGCATCCCATTGTTCATTGAAACACTATTTACAATAGCCCAGACATGGAAGCGATCTAAATGTCCATTGACAGAGGAATGGATAATGATGTGGTACATATATACAATGGAATATTATATTATAATAAATATTATAATATATATTGAAATAATATAATTTCAAAAAAAATGAAATAATGCCATTTTCTGCAACATGGATGCACTGAAAGAGTGTCATACTGAGTGAAGTAAGTCAGAGGAGAAATAGCAATATTGAATGGCATCCCTTATATGTGGATTCTTAAAAAAAAAAAAAAAAA
>NW_011494529.1:3779927-3800673 GCF_000754665.1 Bison bison bison
GTAGCCTGCAGTCCATGGGGTCTCTAAGAGTCGGACACGACTGAGGAACTTCACTTTCACTTTTCACTTTCATGCATTGGAGAAGGAAATGGCAATCCACTCCAGTGTTCTTGCCTGGAGAATCCCAGGGACGGGGGAGCCTGGTGGGCTGCCATCTATGGGGTCGCACAGAGTCGGCCACAACTGAAGTGACTTAGCAGCAGCAGACTTTATGAAAAACTGTCCTAGGCCATAAAGCAATCTTAACCACTTTCAAAGAACTGTCATCATACAGACCATATTCTCTGACTGTAATGTAACTAATGCAGTGAAAAGTACTCACAAAAATATAATTAAATATAAAATAAGAATGCTTTAAGTTTACTTTTAATATCAACCCTAGTTAAATAAAATTCTCTACCTACTCTTCATCATCCTCACAACAGAATTGACTGGAGAAAACCCAAACCCTGCTGATTGGTTTTGTTTTAAATTCATGATCATTAAACTCAAGCAGAACTTTAGGACTGCTTGATAATCATGTTAATTTCATTCATCTTCCTACTCTCTTATGTGACTATTCTACACCTTTTTCTCTTTCCCCAAACCATGACACCTGCTCCCATACTTCCTCTAAGCATGTAAAAAGTCTGGTAAACTGGAAAGTTAAACAGTTGTTACAGACAGATCTGCCTTTGATATAATTTCTGTACTATATTTTTTATTGTAGGAATTTATTTTTATTGAGGAAATATATAAATAACATAAAATGTACCATTTTAACAATTTGTACAAATTTAACATAAAGTATACAGTTTAGTGGCATTAAGTATATTCACAATGTTGTGTGACCATTACCACTATCTAGTTCCACAACTTTTTCTTCACCATAAATGGAAACCCTATATCTGTTAGTAATCACTTTCAATTTCCCACTTGCAGCTCTTTGCAACTACTAACCCCTCTCTGTCCCTACAGATTTGCCTATTCTGAAGATTTTATGTAAACAGATTTGCCTATTCTGAAGATTTACAATTTGTGTTCTTTCAATACTTGGCATCTTCTTTCGCTAAGCTTCATGTTTTTAACATTCACATACATTGTATTATGAGTCAGTAGTTCATTCCTTTATATGGCTGAATAATATTCCATTGTATGTACAGTCCACATTTCATTTGTCCATTCACCAGCTGATGAACATTTGGATTGCTTCTACCTTTTGGCTATTGCTGAATAGTGCTGATAGGAAACCATTTTAGATGCATCCAAATCTGTTTGGCAAATATTGAAGAAAGCGACAGTAACTTCACTTGTTTTCCAAGTGCCCTAGACCCCGCTCCTTTGCACAGGCTGCCAGCTCCACTCCCACACTGCCGTCAGTTTCAGTTTCATCTTCTCCCAGTCCCTCTTCTTTTACCCAATATAAACCAGCTACTCACCTTGCCAGCCTCTATCTCAGGCTCTTGCTTGTTTCCTTCTTTCATCATATTTATCACAATTTATGATGTGGTTGTCAACTGTGTTTAATGTCTGTCTCCTCTACTCTCTAAGTAAAGTCAACTCCTTAAGGATAAGAGACCCTATCTACTTGTTCACCAAGGAGTTGTTCTAATGGCACTGCCTGCCACATAGCACAGGTTTAAATAACACCTAGTAATGAAGATATTTAGCTAAATGAGTTTTTGAGATGTTATCAGACATTTTGCTAGGCATTATTTAAACACTTGGAGAAGGAAATGGCAACCTACCGTAGTATTCTTGCCTGGAGAATCCTGTGGACAGAGGAGCCTGGTGGGCTGCTGTCCATGGGGTTGCACGGAGTTGGACACGACTGATGCCACTTAGCAGCAGCAGCAGCATTTAAACACTGGAAATCAAATATTGTTGTTTAAACACCTTCTTGACTGGATTGGTAAATATTGTCTGGGCATTGTTAGAAGAGCTATTCTTTTTTTAATGTTTTCTACTGTGATAAAAGTCACATAATATAAAACATACTATTTTAACCATGTTTAACAGTACAATTCAGTGGCACTAAGTGAATTTACACTGTTGTGCAACTCGCACCATCATCCATCTCCCTTTTAACCTTCCTAAACTGAAACTCTGTCCCTATTAAACACTAACTCCCCATTCTCCCTCCCCTCCCACAATCCCTTAGCATCTGCCAGTGGACTTCTGCCTCTGTGAATGTGACCATTCTAGGCATCTCGCGTAAATGGAATCCAATGCCACCGTTTTGTTTAACTGGAGCAGATAATGGAAAATTTTTTCAGCCAGACCTCCTCTTCTTGGAATGTCCTTTCCCCAGATATTTATCTTCCTCACTCCCTGGATCTTTGCTTCATGGTCTTTCCTTCATGAGACATACATTAACTACCCTACTTCAAATTGTGATCTGGAGGGCCACTTTTCTTGCATGTCTTACCTTCTTTTTTGGACTTATTTTTCTCCTCAATGCTTATCACCACCTGACAAATCATCTTATTTATTGCCTGCATCTCCCTACTAAAATGTAAGTCCAGGAGGGCAGAAATTTTCCTGTTTCATTCACTGCTATAATAGTATCCTGCACAATTACCATGCATTGGTTCAGTTTAGTTCACTCACTCAGTCCTGTCCGACTCTTTGAGACCCCATGAATCGCAGCACTCCAGGCCTCCCTGTCCATCACCAACTCCCGGAGTTTACCCAAACTCACGTCCATCGAGTCAGTGATGCCATCCAGCCATCTCATCCTCTGTCGTCCCCTTCTCCTCCTGCACCCAATCCCTCCCAGCATCAGGGTCTTTTCCAATGAGTCGACTCTTCTCATGAGGTTGCCAAAGTATGGGGGTTTCAGCTTTATTTTTTTTAATTTTTATTTTTTTAAATATAAATTTATTTATTTGGAGGCTACTTTACAATATTGTATTGGTTTTGCCATACATCAACATGAATCTGCCACAGGTGCACACATGTTCCCCATCCTGAACCCCGCTCCCACCACCCTCCCCATGAGTTTCAGCTTTAGTATCAGTCCTTCCAATGAACACCCAGGACTGATCTCCTTTAGAATGGACTTGTTGGATCTCCTTGCAGTCCAAGGGACTCTCAGGAGTCTTCTCCAACACCACAGTTCAAAGGCATCAATTCTTTGGCGCTCAGCTTTCTTCACAGTCCAACTCTCACATCCATACATGACCACTGGAAAAACCATAGCCTTGACTAGACGGACCTTTGTTGGCAAAGTAATGTCTCTGCTTTTGAATATGCTATCTAGGTTGGTCATAACTTTCCTTCCAAGGAGTAAGCGTCTTTTAATTTCATGGCTGCAATCAACATCTTCAGTGATTTTGGAGCCCCCCAAAATAAAGTCTTACACTGTTTCCACATCTATTTCCCATACCATGCATACAAGTGCTCAGTTAAAATTTGGTGAATGAATAAACAAAAAATGAATGGAAAGATTTTTTCCTAGGTATATGGGTTGACACCACTTCCAGACTTAAGATTTTTCAGTCCCATCTAGAATGTATGAGATTCTATGGATCCTGGCTTTGAGTCACTAAGTCTTAGCAGTGACCCTACTCTTGGGTTTTATTCTGGCTTCCAAGGATCAGAAGCATTATCTGCTTCCCTACCTTTTACTTAAATGTTACTCTTCTGAGCTCCATTCTCCTCCCTTTTCAAAGACATATATAGTTCCAATTCCTGCAAATCATAGTATCTAGCACAGGCTTTTTCTATCTTCTCTAAATAGGTTGACCTGGACAGTCATACTGCTGCTGCTGCTGCTAAGTCGCTTCAGTCGTGTCCGACTCTGTGCGACCCCAGAGACGGCAGCCCACCAGGCTCCCCGGTCCCTGGGATTCTCCAGGCAAGAACACTGGAGTGGCTTGCCATTTCCTTCTCCAATGCATGAAAGTGAAAAGTGAAAGTGAAGTCGCTCAGGTTGTCTACTTGAAAGTTATACAGTTGTGTCCGACGCCTAGCGACCCCATGGACTGCAGTCTACCAGGCTCCTCCGTCCATGGGATTTTCCAGGCAAGAGTACTGGAGTGGGGTGCCATTGCCTTCTCCAGGACAGTCATACTAGGGAGTGGGAAATAATGTTTATTTTGTGCCAGGCATTGTGTAAGTTGTGCCTCATTTAATTGTGATAATAATCCTGGAGTTAAATGGGTATTATTCTATCCCTTTACAGATGAGGAAATAAACATCTATAATTAAGCCCAAAAGCAACCAGCATATAAGAAATGATGCTCAGGATGAATTCATATGAAAGTGAAAGTCACTCAGTCATGTCTGACTCTTTGTGACCCCATGGACTATACAGTCCATGGAATACTTCAGGCCAGAATACTGGAGTGGGTTGCCTTTTCCTTCTCCAGGAGATCCTCCTGACCCAGGGATTGAACCCGGGTCTCCCGCATTGTAGGCAGATGCTTTACCATCTGAGCCATCAGGGAAGCCCAAAGTGAAAGTTACTCAGTCATGTCTGACTCTTTGTGACCCCATGGACTATACAGCCCATGGAATTCTTCAGGACAGAAGGATGAATTCACATATGATTATAAATCTGCAGCTCAAACTATTTCCACCTTTGTATCTTGTATTGATTTTCTATTGCTGAAAAAAAAAAGCCCGTAGTACTCAGGAGTTTAACACAATGCCACTTCATTATCTCACAGCTTCATAGGGAAGATATCTGGTACTGTATGGCCAGGTTCTCTACTCCAGCTAAAATTAAGATATTAGCCAGCTGTGTTCTCATCTGGAGCTCAGGGACTTCTTTCAAGTTCATTTCTGTTATGAGCAGAATTCAACTTTTTTCCGGTCATAGGACTGAAGTCCCAATCACTTGCTACCTGTTAGTACAATCTATACTCAGCTTCTAGAAACCACCCACATTTCTCATCACATGGCCCCCTCAAGACAGTGGTAGGTCATGGAATCTTTCTCATACTTGTAATCTCTCTGAGTTCTCCTTCTAATACCAGCCACATAAAATTCTCTGCTTTTTAAGGGCTTATGTGATTACATTAGACCTATGCTCAAATAGCCTCCTTTGGCCATATGATCATATAACATAATCGTGAGGGTGATATTGCATCATATCCATAGCTTCCACTCACACTCAAAGGAGAGGCATTCATTATACAAAGATAAAGATTATATCAAGATCATTCTGAGAACTATGCTTCCCATAGATATTACAAATCTGAAATGAGCCCTAGTGTTTTATTAGCAGCCACATGGCTTCAAAGCAGGCACCAATATCCTGGTGGCTTTCCTGCAATCCACAAGATTCCTAAAACAGACAGGAGCAGATTTCTTTAAAAAAAAAAAAAAATCAGTCTCCTCCAATTCCATGAAATTCCTTCACTCTCTCCAAGTGTTAGCTGAGCTTGGCAAGGACTGAACCAGTAATAATTGTCTAATGTAAATAATGATGAAAAAGCAAACTTCTAAATACATTCATAAGTGTAGCTGGAAACTAGGAAAATCAAGAGCCAAAATTATTTTTCTTATCTTTGTGAAAGATACGCTTGGTACCACACTTCCTCCTATAGTATTTATCTTATTGTTGAGTGTCATGTAAACTCCAAGCTGCAAGAATGAAAGCTCTATGCTGGTGCCCCACACAATGAAATCTCAAGATAGTCTGAAATGGCGAGAATCAATAGGTGCTAATCATGATTCAACACTGAGGATAAGATGGTCTCTTCAAGTCAAACAAAAGTCACTGCTATTTAGAAAGCCACTGGACTCAGCTTTCCCCTCTCTACCCTAGGCATACAACTTGATGAGACAACACATCTGCCTCAGATCTCAATAAATGTCCCTGTGGGAGCATGCAGAAAGTAGACATTCTTACTTGAAAGAACAGAGGATCCTGTAACACTACAAAGTATAACAGCATGTCCTAATGGAACACTTTAACCAGTAGGAACTTTCTGTCTACCATAGGATTTCCATGTCATCTCTCAAACCTCCAAGAAAGAATTGAAAATTTACAGCTGCTGGCTTTCTAAATAGCTCTCAACTGCAGCCAGTCCCAAGATCCTGTGAGAAATCCCAAAGTTGCTTTGTTCTCAACTCTATTAGAACTTGTGAATGTTTTTAGCTTATATTGCCACTATTTTTCTTATCACTTTTGTAAGACTGTTACCTTCTTGATTGAGGAATAAGTACCGTACTGTATATTTTTATATAATTCAATATCTAGCACATAATGATTAATAAAATGTCTAGTGATGTACCACCACTAAATCACTTTCTGTTGCACTTTTTTTTTTCTTGAGTCTCTGTAAGGCTAGATATTTACAAGTTAGTGGTTTGAATTAGGGTACTGATTATTAATGCAAGCTAATATGAGCCATGCCATGTAGGGCCACCCAAGATAGATGGGTCATGGTGGACAGTTCTGACAAAATGTGGTCCAGTGGAGAAGGGAATGGCAAAAAAACTTCAGTATTCTTGCCTTGAGAATCTCATGAATAGTATGAAAAGGCAAAAAGATACGACACTGCAATATGAACTCCCAGGTTGATAGGTGCCAATATGCTACTGGAGAAGAGTGTAGAAATAACTCCAAAAAGAATGAAGAGATGGAGCCAAAGTGAAAGCAACACCCAGTTATGGATGTGACTGGTGATGGAAGTAAAGTGCAATGCTGTAAAGAACAATATTGCATAGGAACCTGGAACATTAGGTCCATAAATTAAGGTAAATTAGAAGTGGTCAAACAGGACATGGCAAAAGTGAACATTGACATTTTAGGAATCAGTGAACTAAAATGGACTGGAATGGGTGAATTTAACTCAGATGACCATTATATCTACTACTGTGGGCAAGAATCCCTTAGAAGAAATGAAGTAGCCCACATAGTCAACAAAAGAGTCCAAAATGCAGTACTTGGAAACAATCTCAAAAACGACAGAATGATCTCTGTTCATTTCCAAGGCAACCCGTTCAATATCACAGTAATCCAAGTCTATGCCCCAACCAGTAATGCTTAAGAAGCTGAAGTTGAACAGTTTTATGAAGACCTACAAGACCTTCTAGAACTAACACCCCAAAAAGATGTCCTTTTCATCATAGGGAATGGAATTCAAAAGTAGAAAGTCAAGAGATACCTGGAGTAACGGGCAAATTTGGCCTTGAAGTACAAAATGAATCAGGGAAAAGACTAGCAGAGTTTTGCCAAGAGAACACACTGGTCATAGCAAACACCCTCTTCCAACAACACAAGAGAAGACTCTACACATGGACCTCACCAGGTGGTCAATGCTGAAATCAGACTGATTATATTCTTTGCAGCCAAAGATGAAGACGCTCTATACAGTCAGCAAAAACAAGACCAGGAACTGACTGTGGCTCAGATCATGAACTCCTTATTACAAAATTCAGACTTAAATTGAAGAAAGTAGGGAAAACCACTAGACAATTTAGGTACGACCTAAAGCAATTCCCTTAGGATTATAGAGTGGAAGTGAGAAATAGATCCAAGGGATTAGATCTGATAGACAAGAGTATGAGAAGAACTATGAACAGAGATTCATAATATTGTACAGGAGGCAGTGATCAAGACCATGCCAAGAAAAAGAAATGCAAAAAGGCAAAATGGTTGCCTTAGGAGGCTTTACAAATAGATGAGAAAAGAAGAGAATCTAAAGGCAAAGGAGAAAAGGAAAGATATACCCATTTGAATACAAAATTCCAAAGAATATCAAGAAGAGACAAAAAAGAGTCTTCCTACATGATAAATGCAAAGAATTAGAGGAAAACAATAGAATGGGAGAGACTAGAGATCTCTTCAAAAAAATTAGAGATACCAAGGGAACATTTTATGCAAAGATGGGCACAACAAAGGGCAGAAATGGTATGGACCTAACAGAAGCAGAAGATACTAAGAAGAGGTGGCAAGAATACACAGAAGAACTATACAAAAAAGATCTTCATGACCCAGATAACCATGATGGCATGATCACTCACCTAGAGCCAGATGTCCTGGAATGCAAAGTCAAGTGGGCTTAGGAAGCATCACTATGAACAAAGCTAGTGGAGGGGATGGAATTCCAGTTAAGCTATTTCAAATCTTTAAAGATGAGGCTGTGAAAGTACTGAACTCAACATGCCATCAAATTTGGAAAACTCAGCAGTGGCCGCAGAACTGGAAAAGGTCAGTTTTCATTCCAATCCCAAAGAAAGGCAATGCCAAAGAAAGTTCAGACTACCACACAATTTCACTCATACCACATGCTTGCAAACCAATGCTCAAAATTCTCCAAGACAGTCTCTAAGACAGTCTTCAACAGTACGTGAACCATCAACTTCCAGATGTTCAAGCTGGTTTAGAAAAGGCAGAGGAACCAGAGATCAAATTGCCAACATCCATTGGATCATAAAAAAAAGCAAGAGAGTTCCAAACAAACATTTACTTCTGCTTTATTGATTACACCAAAGCCTTTGACTGTGTGGGTCACAACAAACTGGAAAATTCTTCAAGATATGGGAGTACCAGACCACCTTACCTGCTTCCTGAGAAATTTTATGCAGGTCAAAAATTAACAGATAGAACTGGACATGGAACAACAGACTGGTTCCAAATTGGGAAAGGAGTACATCAAGGCTTCATATTGTCACCTGCTTATTTAACTTGCATGCAGAGTACATCATGTGAAATGCTGGGCTGGATGAAACACAAGCTGGAATCAAGACTGCCAGGAGAAATATCAATAACCTCAGATAGGCAGATGACACCACCTTTATGGCAGAAAGTGAAGAAGAACTAAAGATCCTCTTGATGTAATTGAAAGAGGAGAATGAAAAAGCTGGCTTAAAACTCAATATTCAAAAAACTACGATCATGGCATCTGGTCCTATTATTTCATGACAAATAGATGGGGAAACAATAAAAGATGTGACAGACTATTTTCTTGGGCTCCAAAATCACTGCAGATGGTGACTGCAGCCATGAAATTAAAAGACATTTGCTCCTTGGAAGAAAAGCTATGACAAACTTAGACAGCATATTAAAAAACAGAGATATTACTGTGTCAACAAAGTTCCCTCTAGTCAAATTATGGTTTTTCCAGTAGCCATATATGGATGTGAGAGTTGGACTATAAAGAAAGCTGAGCACCAAAGAATCGATGCTTTTGAACTGTGGTGTTGGAGAAGACTCTTGAGTGTCCCCCAGACTGCAAGGAGATCAAACCAGCCAATCCTAAAGTAAATCAGTCTCGAATATTCATTGGAAGGACTGATGCTGAAGCTGAAACTCCAATATTTTGACCACCTGATGCAAAGAAGTGACTTATTTGAAAAGACCCTGATGCTGGAAAGATAGAAGGCAGGAAGAGAAGGGGACGACAGAGGATGAGATGGTTGAATGGCATCAATGACTCTATGGACATAAGATTGAGCAAGCTCTGGGAGTTGGTGATGGAAAGCGAAGCCTGGCATACTGCAGTCCTTGGGAGCATAAAGAGCTGGATATGACTAAGTGACTGAACTGAACCAGATAGATATAAATTCTATATCTGCTGGGAGCCAGTTGTAGTGTGAGCTTACTGCAAGCATCTGAGGTGGATTTACAATAATCTGGTGAAAGCAACACAACCACAGGAATTGATCAGCAAAGTTCAATCAGGGACTGGTGAATCCAGCCAGAAAAACACTGAACTCCAAAGGAAAGTTTAATATGGACACTGACAGCCTCTTGCACCACTCAGATCTCTTTATTTTCTCCTGTCCTAAGAAGCTCCAGGACTATAATATATATCTTTAAGAAAAAAAAAAAAAAATACATGAAGGTGTTCTCACTCCTTCTCTGAGAGGAATGTCCAATATTTCACATTCAATATGGTAGCCACTTGGGATACCCTTGAACATGAAAGCAATAGAATTTGAACAACAAGCTACAACCTACTCCTATAGTTTGTCTGAAGGGCAAAATTAACATTCAACTCCGTTATCAATTTTCCATCCTGGATTCCCCTCACTCTTGTCTAGCATGTTAGTTGGTCTGGGTTATCTGCCTAGTGGGGCAACTCAAACTTTAATACCTAAGAGATAGCAACTAAGTGCTCTGTCCTCATTCAAGTATGTTTGCTGTAGTTGACCATTACCAGGCATGGAAATATGAAGAGAGATCCCAGTGATTCCTCTGGGTTAGCATAGCAGTCATCCTTTCTCCTGATAGTGACAGGAAGATTAAATTGCCACAGCTAGTACAGTAATGCTCCTCTTAGAGTCCTGGTCTAATGACATATGAGGAGTCCAAAGTGACTCAGTAGTAGTTACAGCATCCAGTTAAGTAGAGCCCTACTTTATCCCCTGGAAAAATGTTTGTCCCCACCATAGAACTAGGTTCGTAACCTGACGGAGAATAAGATTAGAGAAATGGAAGCACAGATTCTGCAAGTGGATCAGAGGGCATGAGAGTTGGGATGGCCACTTTCACTTTCACCCCTTGTTTTCCAGAGCCATATATTTTAGTTAAATAGGACAAAGTACCACCAGTTCAAAGTATAAGCCACATCTTGAAAGACAATATCCCACCTGGGGTTTCCAGGCTTCTTGGTTGGATCCCTGGGTCAGGAAGATCTCCGGGAGAAAGTAATGGCAACCTACTCCAGTATTCTTGCCTGGGAAATCCCATGGACAGAGGATCCTGGTGGGCTACAGATCCATAGAGTCACCAAGAGTCAGACACACCTGAGGAAACTTAGCACGCATGCATCCCACCCTGCAAGCATTGCCCCGCCACCAGTGCCTTAGCTGAGCATTCACAGGCTGTTCCACTTTTTTATCAGGCTCACTGTTGCTAGGTGATAGGGTACATAATAAGACCATAAAACCATAAGCACAAGCCCACTATCACACATCACACTTCCTTTGCTATAAAATGGGTCTCTTCATCAGAGGTAATGTATTGGACTCAAACCAGTAGATGAGACTTCTATAAGCTTTCAGAAGGCACTGATGGAAACAGCTCCATAGGAAGGGAAGTCAAACTACTATCTGGAATATGTGTTCATTCCAGTAAAACATAAATAACAAAAGACTTTTGATATTATGATCTGCTAACAAATCTGCTTGGTCTCCTTGAGGAATTGTTCCTTGATATTTTCTGTTAGCAGATTTTCATTTAGCAGTGACGATGGTTAGAGCAGCCTTGATGAGGAGG
This sequence comes from Bison bison bison, assembly GCF_000754665.1. NCBI lineage: Eukaryota > Metazoa > Chordata > Mammalia > Artiodactyla > Bovidae > Bison > Bison bison. The sequence continues at coordinate 3,791,086 of NW_011494529.1, forward strand.
AGCTTAAATTGTTGAGCTGGTGTTTAACCTACATATCTGCCACCATGGTCTACCTTTTAATTGCACAAATTCTGGGTTATTAAGGAAAGAAAAATAGCTGACATCCTAAGCATAGAGCATCTGTTCTCCTGCACAGGATGCTGTCTGGTGGCACTGAATGTGAAACATAGAGATCTGCGCATCCCATTAGACAATTAGACAATACATTAGACAAATCCTGGGGCTTCCCAGGTGGCACTAGTGGTATAAAGAACTTGCCTGACAATGCAGGAGACTTAAAAGATGCAGGTTTGATCCCTGGGTTGGGAAGATCCCCTGGAGGAAGGTATGGCAACCCGCTCCAGTATTCTTGCCTGGGGAATCCCATGGCAACTTGCCTGGAGGGCTATAGTCCATATTGTTGCACAGGTCAGACATGACTGAAGTGACTGAGCACACACACACAGGATTTCTTTGGCTTAAGGATTTTCCTTTTCAGAATTAGGCTTGTACTTTTCTATCAGGGCTGTGCTGAGACCTACCTCTGATTATTAGCCAAGAGTTAAGGACAGGTGGTACAGCTGACTCTTGAGGTAGTCTCTTTATAATGTACATGATTAAGGCTAAATAGATACATGGTCTTTCGGGAAAGGGGGAATATTGAAAAGATGAAGGTGCTGCTCAAGAGAATTTGTGGATTCAAGAATCTCAGATTTGTTTATTCAAATGTTACCAACTCAGGTCTCATGATTCTACTCTTCTTCTATAAAGCCCAGTCTTTGGCATAGCAGACCTCCTGAGATTATGCACCAATCCCTTTTATAGCTCAAATACCCTCATAATGCACTCTTGGGCCTGATTTTCATCATGAGTGTGCCCTGAAACTGCAGGAGAGAAGACTGACCATTAGAGATTTAATAGAAACCTTTCAGTTTTTACATTCTTCCTTAAGTTAAAATGATTCTCCTTTCCTTTTCCTTTTTTTTTTAAACTAGGTCTATAATCCTACCTAAAGCACCTCATTTCACAGCTTTTATTAAAGAAACAAACCCACGTCAATTCCCAAGTCAATTAAGGGATACAACTCATTGGTCTCCCAACGCCTTGCCCTCCAACTGCACAACCCCAATTTTCTGCACATAAAAACTTAAGTGATTGCAATGCAATAGTAGCTTACTTCCAGCCACAGGTTGTACTGCTTCTAGACAAGCAGGCAATACAATGTTACACTCTTGTTCTCTAGAATCATTTCTTGGTTTAGCCAAGTTTCTATTAAGCAGTGCTTGAGTCAAGGATTGAAGTGGTGACACTTTATTTAGAAGAAGCAAACCTAGTGAAATGAAGATGAGAAAGAAAAGGGGGAATGAAGCAAGAAAATATGAGAAACAATGCAATATATTTTAGGACACTGGCCTCTTTTTCTCAATAAGCCAGGAAGACTTAACTGCAACTTTTTGTCAGATATGTTTGCTTGACCTGCAGGACTTCTTTGGAAGGTTTACAAGGAAATTTTTCAACTTAAAGAAATCCCCAAAAGATAAATGAGGTAGAGTTATCTGACTAGTTCCCTTCTACTTCTCATTTGTCATTGCTCTTGGTTTGCGCATTGGACTAGATCAACTTTTATAGTAAATATGAGTCACAGGATCCTGTTTGCAAAAATATATAATGCTGAAAGTGACCAAATTTTTAGAAGCTACATATAACAGTAAGAGTTCATGAAATAAAACAGGCACATCAAGCTGACACTTAAATAGTTATTGTGAGTAATTAATATTATTTGGAAAATAAAGAACCAATAGAGCTATTCGTAGAGAATGCTTGGGAATTTTCTTCTGATTGATATAAAAACATGTTTAGATATACATTATTATTTTAAAAACCAAGAAATAAAAATTATAATATACTTTATGTAATTCTACCCTAAAAATAAATTTCTTCTACAATTAAACAACAATGGCATGAAAATAAACATACAAAAATTTATTTAAATAGTTGGTGTATATTTTTTATCTTTAAAACAAGGAAAGCACTTGATGCAAAATGGTGGCAAAGGGACAGCCTAAGGAGTACTCATTCTTGAGGGACCTCTGAGTTTATACTAAAATTTATTTTATTTTTACCTAGAAGTATGGCCAGAAAAGCATATAGCTCCCCCTTTCATACTATTGTTACAAATGTTATCTAAAGACTACTGGACTGTATATTCTGCAAGAGAATGGATCATATGTTTTACTCACCCAATGGATATAGTATATCAAACTTGATAAGCATTTAATATTTATTGGATATTGCAATAAGTCAATTAATCAGTCAAAAAAAACTATATACTTTTTAATCTGTCATTTCTCATTGTTCTCAGTTCACCTCATTTGAAGTTTTGATTCTATGTCAAATACAAATTAAAGTTACTCAACTGTATTTGAATAGGCCTCCCCAATCTTTCTCATAACTCTTCTTCAGTGCAGTGAATATAAATATTAAAAACTGCATAAATTCATGGCTAAAAGATGAGCTTTCAGAATGCTGTGAGTTTTCTATTAATTTTTGAGTTTGATATTGAAACTTCAACTAAAAAAATCTTAATTTATCTACTAAAAAAACAATTGTAATATATAGCAGAATTATATGTAACCTTGTTCTGTATTTTTCAAGTCTCCTGTAATTGTGTATCATACTTTCATCATTTAAAAAAATAAAAAATAAGAAAGAATTCTATGAATTTAATACATGACTTGGGTATAGTTGAACTTTTATGGTCATCTGGGGTAACTTGGGTACCTTCAAGGGATTTTTGATAGTGTGTCATATCAATTTTCATAGATTTCTAGGATATGTTTATTTTCATTCTAAATGTACAAATAGACAAAACCCAGATTGTCTTTCTGTAGGCTTATATGACAAGTCACTCACCCTGGATTCACTAATTACCTGGGCCAAATTTCCCTAAAATAATAATTATTTTATTATTTCAAATAAGTTGAAAGCAACTTATTTCCCTGCCTTTATCTTTTTTGATATGCCTCAATCCTTGGCTAATCTCCATAGAAAAATAAACCTGAACTTTCATACTCATCATGGCCTCTAGTCTAGAGCATGGACGCATGCATGATTCTCTGTGTCATGAATAGAACCAGAAGTATGAACACATAATTGGCATGGGCTCAAAATAAAGCGTGTACTAAAAAGGGCATTATTTTTCTCCCTCAAAATGTAGGAGTGTCATTCTATTAGGTATTTCAGAAACTTCTTAACTATCCCATATTTCCATAAGTACTAGTGTTCAGGCAAAATGAACTAGAAACAGAAACAATCTGAAATAGAAGGAGAATCCACCAATTCTCCATCCTGGCAATATTCTTGTCCCATTAAACTGTTTCAAGACTGAACATTTTTAATTTATAAGTTGACTTTGTCAATTCCAACCAACCTAAAATACACTGGGAGTGTTGTTTATAGGAAGAATGGTCAGGGACATTCTTAGAGAACTTCATGGGAATAGAAAATGACTTCATGTTCAACAAAAATAACAAAGATATAAAGAAAAACAAGATATTAGCTATCAATGAAAAGAAGTATGTGCTTCTCACCTCTGGTGGCATCAGACATAAAGTTCCTATTATTTGTGCCTCAGGTGGCAATTGATGTTAGGCAAATAACAGCTAGTAGAGTCAATAGCTTTTTGGAAAGTGTAAATGGATCACAGCTCATTTTCAGTTAAATGGGAAAATGGTGGTTCAAAAGGGGGCACAGTTGAGTTTTGTTTTATCAAAAGCTGAATTCATATGGTAGGGTCTGGAGTAAGCTGGGAGTCTGAGTCTCCAAATTCCCATGCCTGCTCAAGAAAAGGAGTAGAGAATCAGTTGTTTGGGTCAGTTGAATGACTCTTGGAAAATGAAGTTGTCCAGCAATTATCAGAGCCTGGACTCCATTTATTCATTTTTCATTTAATTAGTGTTGTAAAGTATGATATGCTGATTAAATTCCTTAACATATCTTAGAGGTACGATCATTTACCCAGATTACAGATAGTCTCAGAAGTGACTATCCTGCTCACATTCCATGAAGCTAAACAACCTAGTGATGTCAAAGACAATCACACAGGTTAAACATTTTTTAAATTAATTTTAATTGGAGTATAGCCGCTTTACAACATTGTGTTATAAACTCTCCTTTTTAAGGTATAGACAGATCAGACTTTTAAAGACCTTTCCTTTTCTCCTGTACTTTTTTGTCCAATTGATTTCTTTAACACTGGATTTTTTCTCTCTATGTTATCAGAGAAATGATAAATATTCTTTCTCTCATGGACTGAGTAACCTTCAGGGACTCTCAAACTGCTGGTCTTCCTGTCTATGTCTCTGGAAGACAGTATAATATAAAAATAAGGAACATAGGACCAAAGACTGGCTATAAAAGCTACTGATCATAACTGTCACTAATTCGTGTTGTGACCTTGAACAAATCATTTTCCTTTTCTAGGTCACAATTTTCTCATCTGTCAAATGAAGGCACTCAATGAATAATTTGCAAGCACAATTTACAGCTTAATCATTCTTTAATTCCAGAGAAGGCAATGGCAACCCACTCCAGTACTCTTGCCTGGAAAATCCCATGGACGGAGGAGCCTGGGAGGAAAATCCCCAGTCCATGGGGTCGCAGAGAGTTGGACATCACTGAGCGACTCCACTTTCACTTTTCACTTTCATGCATTGGAGGAGGAAATGGCAACCCACTCCAACATTCTTGCCTGGAGAATCCCAGGGACAGGGGAGCCTGGTGGGCGGCCGTCTATGGGGTCGCACAGAGTCAGACACGACTGAAGCGACTTAGCAGCAGCAGCAGCAGCAGCATTCCTTAATTTAAAGCATAATTTGGGGTCTAGACTTCCCTACCACTTTTAGGCATTTCATTTACTCCAACAAAGATTAGACTTCCTGGGTGTTAAGTACATTAGTATATTTGATGTCATGAATGTGGAAAAAGTCATTGTTAACTTTGTTAAAATTTGTGAACTTTTCCAAGTTTACTTTGGGTAACTTTGAGGAATTCTGAAAGAACTAATTTGCATAGCCAACCTTAGTGGCCTGAGTGATTTGAAACATGTCTCTCAGGTGGACAAATCAATTCATTCTCACAAATAGGTCAGTCCCTTCTGGTTCTCTTTGGGAATAGCCTTTCTGCCTAAGAATATTTTAAGAAGGAAATGGAAGCTATTCAACGCCTTGTGTCTTTCACATTCTGCCTCCTAGGTCCAATGGACCTTTAACAAGTACCCAATCTTAGAGAGAATCAGGGGGTAACTAAGGCATTTGCAAAAGAGTATCCATTTTGACTCAGTAATTAGTGATTCTCAATCTTTTATTATCCTCACTATGGCTGATTGAATGTGAATTCTTCACACATATAGTTACCTATTGGTTTTTCTTTTTTGTTCTACAGACCCTAAGATATAAAACATAGAGCTATATGAAAGGATCCCTCAGGAAGTTTAACTCTTCCTATATTGAGGAAAATGCTTTGAAGTTGGCAAAAGACCAAATGCTAGAATCCTTTAGAATACTGTTTAAAGGAGAGAACTGACATGATATCAGACACAGCAAGCTCTCAGTTCATATCTACAACTGAGTATGTTGTCAATAAATGTTTTCCTTTAGTAGTAGTAGTATTATATTATTCTCCTAAATAATATCAATACCCCAGAACTGGCATTCTACTTGATGTAACCCTTTTCTCCAGATGTCCTCACCAGTACTCTAAAGGTGGAACTGAATATGTATGATGTATTGAATATCATATGTTTCTCCTCCATATCCACAATTCTGTACCACATGATCCAGGAGACCAGTCCATATGAATAAATGAATGGAATAACCTGCTTTCTAACTTCCACTTGAGTTTGATCAATGGGTAATACTAACAAGAAGTCGGAAGACAAGAGTAAGGAGGCTGTTTATTGCCCTGCTCCCTCCCATTATGATCGGTTAGTTGTCATCAACTAAAGGCTTCATCCCCTATCAGGGCAGTTGTCTTCACACAAGTTATGTCTGTCCCTAGTAAGTAACTGGTGTCCATCAAGCTAGTGCTTTCTTGTAACCAACCAGAGAATACTGTACCATTCTTTTCGGTATACTGAACCCAACCACATCTTGGTAAATAGTCTCTTTGTCACATTTTCTTCAAATTATCCAGTTAAAGTGGGGTATGACTTTCCTGGAAGGACTCTATAGTACATATTGTCTGTAGGCTATCAGTTCCATGAGGACAGGGATCTCTGTTTTGGGTTGTTCATTGTTGTATAGCCAGCACCTTAGCACAGTGCCTGGCATATATTACACATTCAGTATAACAATATTTGTTGAATGAATGACTGTTCTCTAAATAAGGCTTTAGAACAAATTTTATGGAGGCAAAAACTTTTTGGGTGGACTCCAGGAGTTGGTGATGAACAGGGAGGCCTGGTGTGCTGCAGTTCATGGGGTTGCAAAGAGTTGGACACGACTGAGAGACTGAACTGAGCTGAAGGCTTTCACAATTTTGGAGGCTCACTTTAAGAAAAAGAATATATAAATATGCCAGTGTTGCAATGCTTACAAAAATATATGTCCTTATTGCTAAGGCCCCTCAAGACCTTGAATTAGCCCTATGCAAATTAAGGGCCCTGAAACTTAAGTTTCTCTAGCTTCTCTAGCTTCAACCTGCTTCTTCTTGAATCTCAACTCAGAGTTGCAATTCATAGAAATGTGAAAGAACAGCATGATGTAATGGAAAGTGCATTGTCTTAGGAGTCAGATACACAGATGGGAATTCCAGCTCCAATGTTTATGTTACCTTCCAAGAGGCGTGGTCTACTCCATCTGTAATAGAGGGATAATATTCTTTCAGAGAACTGTTGCGAGGATTATCTGATACAACTATGTAAAGGTTCTGGCTTACAAGAAGTGCTTAAAGACTGGTCAGTCTTGCCCTGAGCAAGGTATTTTCCCAGCAGCCTCTGTTCAAGCCTTCCCTGGGCCTCAGTTCAGTTGTCCAGTTGTGTCTGACTCTTTGTACCCCATGGACTGCAGCATGCCAGGCTTCCCTGTCCATCCCCAACTCCCAGAGCTTGCTCAAACTCATGTCCATCGAGTTGGTGATGTCATCCGACCATCTCATCCTCTGTTTCCCCCTTCTCCTCCTGTCTTCAGTCTTTCCCAGCATCAGGGTCTTTTTCAATGAGTCAGTTCTTCGCATCAGGTGGCCAAAGTATTGTAGCTTCAGCTTCAGCATCAGTCCTTCCAATGACTATTCAAGACTGATTTCCTTTAGAATTGACTGGTTTGATCCCTGGGCCTGCTTCCTATCTATTATGATATAATTGGATCTTCCTGGTGAGTCCTCTGAGAGTCAATACAAGCAGATGCTTCTTCAGGACCAGACTATGACCCTATTCACACTGCCCTGGAGTCAATATTTGCACAGTGGAAAGTCTAACATCTAGCAGAGTTTGCCTCCAGCCAAACATATAGCCCTGTTTGCCAGGGATTCCTCATGTCACTGGCTATAACTCAGCCAGGTCTCTGAGGAGCCATTTAAATGCTCTAAGCAAACTTTTCCATTGCTTTCTCAGAGGAAAAATTCTCCCCATATTTAATTTTCTAAGTGAACCTCAAAGGCATGTCAGATGCCTTCTACATAAACATTTTATTATAGGTTTCAGCACGCTACATTTTCAAGCCTGGATTATCTTTTTTTTAATTCTATGTGCTCTGTTACTAATATTCTCCTCTTTCAGTCACTCAAATATGGATTACACCCAAATCCTTGCTTAAACAATGCAAAAGATAGGGATGGTAACATTTTACTTATCACTGTATTCTCAGAATATAGTGCCTGGCATGTAACAGATACTCCATAAATATGTTTGAATTAATAAATGAGTGATTGAGTATGTCATGGGGAAAAGAAAGTAGGATATGACCTAGGGGATGTGAATTATAAGGGTAAACTAAGAAATCAAGTATTAACAATACTGTACATTGTATATTTACAAGATACCTTATGAGACACTGAGTTATTCATTACCAGAGGTGCTTAAGTAGAAACTGGTGATCATTTTTCAAGAATTCTATGAAGAAAATGTTTGCCTTAAATTGAAGGTAGATATCGATTACCTCTAATTTCAGTACCAACTCAGAATTTATGATTTCCCTAAATTTATACTGCCAAGTGTTATGTAGAAGTTTGTGATAATTTAGGGGCCTAATTGACCTTGGAGCTAATTCTAGTTCCAATATACTAACTTTGGTACCTTGACCAAGTCAACTTCCCTGAACCTTAGTCTCTGTATCTGTAGGATGAATATATCATACTGATATTTCACAGGATTCAGTTCAGTTCAGTCACTCAGTCATGTCCGACTCTTTGTGACCACGTGAATTGTAGCACGCCAGGCCTCCCTGTCCATCACCAACTCCCAAAGTTTACCCAAACTCATGTCCATCGAGTTGGTGATGCCATCCAGCCATCTCATCCTCTGCCATCCCCTTGTCCTCCTGCCCCCAATCCCTCCCAGCATCAGAGTCTTTTCCAATGATTCGACTCTTGGCATGAGATGCCCAAAGTATTGGAGTTTCAGCTTCAGCATCATTCCTTCCAATGAACACCCAGGACTGATCTCCTTTAGGATGGACTGGTTGGATCTCTTTGCAGTCCAAGGGACTCTCAAGAGTCTTCTCCAACACCACAGTTCAAAAGCATCAATTCTTCTTGCTCAGCCTTCTTCAGAGTCCAACTCTCACATCCATACATGACTACTGGAAAAACCATAGCCTTGACTAGATGAACCTTTGTTGGCAAAGTAATGTCTCTGCTTTTTAATATGCTAGCTAGGTTGGTCATAACTTTCCTTCCAAGGAGTAAGCGTCTTTTAATTTCATGGCTGCAATCATGATCTGCAGTGATTTTGGAGCCCCCAAAAATAAAGTCTGACACTGTTTCCACTGTTTCTCCATTTATTTGCCATGAAGTGATGGGACAAGATGCCATGATCTTCGTTTTCTGAATGTTGAGCTTCAGCCAACTTTTTGACTCTCCTCTTTCACGTTCATCAAGAGGCTTTTGAGTTCGTCTTCACTTTCTGCCATAAGGGTGGTGTCATCTGCATATCTGAGGTTATTGATATTTCTCCTGGCAATCTTGGTTGCAGCTTGTGCTTCCTCCAGCCCAGCATTTCTCATGATGTACTCTGCATATAAGTGAAATAAGCAGGGTGACAATATACAGCCTTGACGTAGGAACCAGTCTGTTGTTCCATGTCCAGTTCTGTCGCTTCCTGACCCACATACAGGTTTCTCAAGAGGCAGGTCAGGTGGTCTGGTATTCCCATCTCTTTCAGAATTTTCCACAGTTTATTGTGATCCACACAGTTAAAGGCTTTGGCATAGTCAATAAAGCAGAAATAGATGTTTTTCTGTGACTCTCTTGCTTTATCAATGATCCAGCAGATGTTGGCAATTTGATCTCTGGTTCCTCTGCCTTTTCTGAAACCAGCTTGAACATCTGGAAGTTCACGGTTCACGTATTGCTGAAGCCTGGCTTGAAGAATTTTGAACATTACTTTACTAGCGT
>NW_011494529.1:3800785-3811512 GCF_000754665.1 Bison bison bison
TGCTGGCATATTGAGTGCAGCACTTTCACAGCATCATCTTTCAGGATTTGAAAGAGCTCAACTGGAATTCCATCACCTCCACTAGCTTTGTTCATAGTGATGCTTTCTAAGGCCAACTTGACTTCACATTCCAGGATGTCTGGCTCTAGGTCAGTGATCACACCATTGTGATTATCTGGGTCTTGAAGACCTTTTTTGTATAGTTCTTCTGTGTATTCTTGCCATGTCTTCTTAATATCTTATGCTTCTGTTAGGTCCATACCATTTCTGTCCTTTATCGAGCCCATCTTTGCATGAAATGTTCCTCTGGTATCTCTAATTTTCTTGAAGAGATCTCTAGTCTTTCCCATTCTGTTGTTTTCCTCTATTTCTTTGCATTGATCGCTGAAGAAGGCTTTCTTATCTCTCCTTGATATTCTTTGGAACTCTGCATTCAGATGGGTGTATGTTTCCTTTTTGCCTTTGCTTTTCAGTTCCCTTCTTTTCTCAGCTATTTGTAAGGCCTCCTCAGACAGCCATTTTGCTTTTTTGCATTTCTTTTCCATGGGGATGGTCTTGATCCCTGTCTCTTGTACAGTGTCACGAACCTCCGTCCATAGTTCATCAGGCACTCTGTCTATCAGATTTAGTCCCTTAAATATATTTCTCACTTCCACTGTTTAGTCATAAGTGATTTGATTTAGGTCATACCTGAATGGTCCAGTGTTTTCCCTACTTTCTTCAGTTTAAGTCTGAATTTGGCAATAAAGAGTTGATGGTCTGAGCCACAGTCAGCTCCTGGTCTTGTTTTTGCTGACTGTTTAGAGCTTCTCCATCTTTGGCTGCAAAGAATATAATCAATCTGATTTCAGTGTTGACCATCTGGTGATGTCCATGTGTAGAGTCTTCTCTTGTGTTGTTGGAAGAGGGTGTTTGCTATGACCAGTGCCTTCTCTTGGCAAAATTCTATTAGTCTTTGCCCTGCTTCATTCTGTACTCCACAGCCAAATTTGCCTGTTACTCCAGGTGTTTCTTGACTTCCTACTTTTGCATTCCAGTCCTCTGTAATGATAAGGACATCTTTTTGGGGTGTTAGTTCTAAAAGGTCTTGTAGGTCTTCATAGAACCATTCAACTTCAGCTTCTTCAGCATTACTGGTTGGGGCATGGGCTTGGATTACCGTGATATTGAATGGTTTGCCTTGGAAACGAACAGAGATCATTCACAGGATTACTGTAGACTAAATGAAATATTAAATTTAAGAGTCCTCAAGCACCACTCTAAACATCTACTAACTTCTCATAGGTATTAGATGTCTTTTAATCCGCCAAGTTTATGCTCTTAATAAAACTAAACTAGTTAAAGAACTCCTCAAGAATGAAATGTAAAAAAGAGGCTGGTACTACAATTCATAAGACCTGCTCTCTTGGTCTATCACTGGTCCTAATTACCTCTGTGACTGTCAACAAATCCAGCACCTCTGATGCTTTAATTATAACACGAAGGCTCTTGATTAAATTCTGCCTTAGGTTCTCTCAAATCCTGAAGCTGTGGTATGTCTTCAGAAAGCCCAGTTTACCTACAGAAATGCTCAGAACAATATTAGATAGAAACAACCATACTTCCTTGTTGATTTTTCTTACCTTGATGGGTAGAATCCAACTTGGTCTCATGGGTATGTTGTTGTGTACTTTTTGAGCTTTGTGAAATACAGTAAGCCTTATGTAATTTATTAGCCATAATCAACCTATCTTGACAGAGATGAAGGCATCCTTTCTAAGGCAAACCTCTTCTACAATAAATTCATTTCTTCCTGGAATGAGACTGAAGAATTAATACACTGCAGCTATTAGGATAATATTTCAATTTTTCAAAAGGAAATGTTCTTAACACGGTCTGGTATCCCTCCTGCTGTTACACAATAGAGCCCTCCCCATAAAGCCCAGAAAACTCATTCTCTGCTAAAAGAATACTTACAAAACCCCAGTTAGGAAAAGATCTTTTTTAGCTTCCTGCCCAGAAACTCTACAGCACACAGGTGTGTCTTCCTAAAATTTGATTAGTTCTTCAAATAAAAAGCCTGATACCTTTTCATTATATTCTTCTCCCTCAAGGGAATAATTTCGGGAAAAAAAAATAGTAATATGAATAATAAAACATTAAAATGGGGTATGCTATTCAATGGAGATAAAGAACAGGGGTCAAGAAAAGACTCTTTTGCCTCTAACTGGGATATTAAACTGCCCTCTCCGTTTTGGTTATAAAGGAAAGAAAAAGATTTCACTCAACTGTGAAGGCAAAAGATTTGATTGATAGAGCTGTTATCCTTGGTTAGCTGCATAATGACTTACTTTAGATGGGTTGATTTTTAAGAAAAATTGATTTCAAAAATATGCCTCTGCCTCCCTGTCTTTATTTAAGTCACAGCCAACCCCCTCACCACCCCCATAGGATGTATTCATAGCACGTTCATCATTAATGAGTAGTGTTAAGTTCCAGATGATTTCAGGCCTAGATCTACTGACGCACTGAAAGATCCTGGCTGTGTTAAGTTTTGAAATGTTCTTATCTAGAGATTTCAATGAGAACCCCATGTTCTGCCACTTGCTCTAATTCCAGTAACTCACAAGATCTGCTACTCTGAGAATTTTCAGAAACTCTCTACAGACCCAAGTTGCCCTGGCTCGAAGGATGAGTTTGGAGATGACTGGAGCTTAAGTCCGGAGAAGACAATGGCAACCCACTCTAGTACTCTTGCCTGGAAAATCCCAGGGACAGGAGAGCCTGGTGGGCTGCCATCTATGGGGTCGTACAGAGTCAGACACAACTGAAGTGACTTAGCAGCAGCAGCAGGAGCTTAAGTCAAAAAGCACAGGAATATTGTGAACTAAAGAAAGAGCAGAGAGGGGGTCACAGTATAGACACCACACTGAAAAAGGTCCCAGGAAAACAACCTCAAGGTGGAAATCAGAACAGCAAGTTTCAAAACCAATGAATACTGACTTAAGAGCCCTGTAAAAACTGGGGCTGTTTCACATTATTTCAATATCACATCTACATTTTAAGGAGTAATTATTAACTCTACTTATAATGAGGGCATTGAAGCTCTGAAAAATTACATGACTATCTTAAGGTCTCAAAATTATGGTGGAGTTGAAATTTGAACTCATCTCTGGAGTCTGTTACTAACTGCCTCTCAGAACCAAAAGAACAGAATTAAAATCCCTCTTTGACCAAGATTAAAACTACTAATCATTAAAGTGAAAGTATTTTCTAAGTACTATGATCTCATTTTTCTGAAGACCATGGTTGTCCATAGCTTTCAGGATAGAGTTCAATGTTCTTACCATAACCCGTAAAACTCATAAGGTTCTCCATCACCTTTCTTCCTAGCTGTTTGCTTCCTCTCTTCTTAATCCCTGGAAGAATATCTTACTCTACAGCATTGCCCTCCACACCTGACAGTAATTGCAATTTCCCGGTACATGTCACTGCTCCACACAGGGGGGCTTCTCCCCCTTATTTATCCAATTAACTCAAATATATCTTTAAAAATCAACTCTACAGTCTCCTCTGATGCTAGTCTTTCCTGATGCTGGGAAAGATTGAAGGCAAGAGGAGAAGGGGATAACAGAGGATGAGATGGCTGGATGGTGTCACCAACTCAACGGACATGAGTTTGAGTAAACTCAGGGAGATAATGAAGGACAGGATAATGAAGGACTGCGTGCTGCAGTCCAACAGGTCACAAAGAGTCAGACACGACTTAGCGACTGAACAGCAACATGGTCTCCTCTTCTGAAAAGCATACCTTAATCTCAGCTTAATTTAGATGCCTCTCCTCTGTGTCCCCAAACACACCATGGGAACCGTATTTCTAGCAATTCTCCATAATAACCCATTGACTTGCTTTTCTCCTTTATCAGATTCAGAACTCCCTAAGAACCAGACTGTGTTGAATTTATCTTGTATCCTCAGCATCTATCACAGCAATTGAGGCATAAAAAGTGACTAATGATTCTGAGTGAGTAAATTATTAAAAACAAGATTGATCAGGAAATGACTAAAAAGATATATGGGAGACAATTTCAGAGAAGCCAAATTCTTTCAACCACAGCATAACTTGACCTATCTATACAATTTTACATATCCCTCCCAGTTAGTCCCTTCCACCTCCCCACATCTTATACTGGAGGAGATGTTTTCCAGTATACAAATTTTCTTATAAGTATATACTATAATTTCTGTTGACCTAAAACAATTAGACTGTTACTTATTTCTCAGGATCAGCACAGAATTGCTATTTGAGGTCTGAAACCATGATGAGCCATGTGCAAGTCCCCAGCAAAAATGCAGAGAACTCCTTTACAGAGGGGAAAGGGAACTTGGGAGGGCTAGAGTGAACAGAGAGCCCACAGATTTTCACTGGCTGAGTTCTGACAGCACTGGGAGCTCTTGCCAAGAAGAGAAGAGGAAGTCCTTTTCTTACCTATTGGGCTCTGCCTATTGTCACAGGGCATGAGAACCCATTCTGGTCTCCCAACTCTGTTTAACTGAAGTTTCTGTTTACTCACTTTTTACCACCCATTCATGATTATCTTTGATATTTTAAAGTTCAGCATTGTGCTTTCAACTTTCATTGACATTTGGTATGAAAAATAACCCCAAAACTCAGTGCTGATTCTTATGGATTTCTATTTTGGGGAATTCTTAGAAAATTTAGCCCTGGAAGAGCTTAGTTTCCCCTTAATGCATTTGGTTTCCTTCTTACAATGTAAGCTATGTAACCAAGTATGATTTTATATTCACTTTAGCTTCTAGGAAACTTAAGAGTCAAATTTCTTATCTAATTATAACAACTATACAGGCCCTGTGATTTGCAAGTTTCTATTTTTATTTTACTTTCTGGTCTCTACTTCAATTCAGCAATATTTTTGAAAGCTTATTGCATGCATGGAAGTGTTCTGGGGGCTTAGTTGCATATTAATTAACAAAACAGAATTAAAATTCTCCCCTCATCAAGCTTACCCAATTTTGAGGTATATTATTTTTTACGTACGTCATACAAATCAAGTCCAAAACTGATCTAAAGTTAATGCTTATATTTATTCAGTACCTGTTTCCTTCTTTTATAATATATTTATTATAATTCTTTCAGTTAAATTTTGCGAATGCTGACATTCACAGATTTGAAACCTCTAAGAAAAACATAAAATGCTGCTGGAATTAGAATCAGCTCATTTCAGACTTTCTTAAATAATGGTAATAGAAAGTTTATAGGCAGCTTCAGTAATCCCTAATCAGCACTTTCTAACACATTAGCAGTTGGTGTCTGGAGTCTGACATTTGCTGTGAATGAGGGCCTGACAGTTTTTGTCGTAAGTTTGGGCTTCTTTTGCCTAGTAATTTACTCCCTGCTGTCTAAGGGGAGGGAACTTTACTTTCCAAGATATCCTACAAAGTGTCAATGTGAATCTCCCAACCCACCCCAGAGCTCACCACTTCCCACCAACACCAGTGACCCTCACCTGAAGGTTTCCTAGCTACATACCAGATATGACTTGTATTGGGATTGGGAGGGCTTCCCCGGAGATGCACCTGCTGCTCTTCAGAATATCTGGAGAGTTTCTTAGTATGCAAGATCTTACAGAGACAACCAGAGCATCAGTTGAGAGCTGAATCTCCTTCATGGACTAATAGTATTCAGTTTGTAATACAGTTAACAACAACAAAAAAAAAACACACTTTGCATTGGATTGTACATACTGTATACAATGGGAACATGATATCTATGTCTTACTCAACTTCCCCAAAGGGTCAGAGAAAACCTTTAAGTGAAATGGCTAAGCAAATGGGATGTACTATATCTGCCACTTGCCCTATCATTGTTGAAATTCTTCTCCTGGACTTCATACTGTTTTTGTCCCACATTGCCTGTTCTGTCAGAGGATCTGACGAATGGGATCCTGAGCTGAAAATCTATTCCTCAGTGGGAAGAAAACTGGAACTCCATTCACTAAACCTGGTTCCACTCACCCCATCTCTATCTGACTACTCCACATTCTGAGTAGCATTTAGCTACACATACAACCATGCTATATAATCCAGCCTATAACCAATAATTTAGTGAATAACTATTAAATATGCAAAATATTTAAATAGACCGAGAACGACTATGGCAGGGACTTGGATCTTCTACAAGGTCACTTCTGCTTATGTGCTTGAAGGATATTGTCACATGTTGGCCCAGAACTCACAGTTTTTTCTTTGTTTTTCATATATTGAGAAATGTGACCTTTATACTACAGCAAAGCAAATCATAGCCTCCCTACTTCACCACATATGTTTGTGATTCCATTTTCTTTTAATAAGTATATCACATTGCCAACAGCTTATAATCGTTTCCTTTCAGAGAAATGATTATTTTACTTTGCAGGAAAATGAGCTCTCAAGCTATGGAAACACAAAACATCATCAACAAATCATAAATGCATTTTACTGGACAAAAGAAGTCCCTCACCAAAGATGGCATACTGTATAAATCCATGCATACAATATTCCAGAAAATGTGAAACTATACAAATTGAGAACAAATCAATAGTTTTAAAAGTCAAGAGGTGGGCGCTGGACTTACCTAGAAAGAAACAACATAAGGAAATTTTGGCATAGAAAGATGAATTGGTGTCATGATTTTAGAAGTTACACGACTCTGAGTATTTATCAAAACCTACAGAGTTGTATAGACAGGAATAATTCTACTTTAGATAAAATAAAAAATATCAGTGTGTTCAATGAAAAGAACTCCAGTTACATGTCCAATAAGTATAAATTTGTTACCCTACCTAAGATATATACTTATATTTTAGCTATGAACCTTTAGACTTAGAATGTCCAAAACAATACTAGACTTTTTATAAGATAGATCCAAGTATTTACATATCCTATAATCATCAGATCAGATCAGATCAGTCGCTCAGTCATGTCTGACTCTGCGACCCCATGAATCGCAGCATGCCAGGCCTCCCTGTCCATCACTAACTCCCAGAGTTCACTCAGACTCACGTCCATTGAGTCAGCAATGCCATCCAGCCATCTCATCCTCTGTCGTCCCCTTCTCCTCTTGCCCCCAATCCCTCCCAGCATCAGAGTCTTTTCCAATGAGTCAACTCTTTGCATGAGGTGGCCAGAGTACTGGAGTTTCAGCTTTAGCATCATTCCTTCCAAAGAAATCCCAGGGCTGATCTCCTTCAGAATGGACTGGTTGGATCTCCTTGCAGTCCAAGGGACTCTCAAGAGTCTTATCCAACACCACACTTCAAAAGCATCAATTCTTCGGTGCTCAGCCTTCTTCACAGTCCAACTCTCACATCCATACATGACCACAGGAAAAACCATAGCCTTGACTAGACGAACCTTTGTTGGCAAAGTAATGTCTCTGCTTTTGAATATGCTGTCTAGGTTGGTCATAACTTTCCTTCCAAGGAATAAGTGTCTTTTAATTTCGAGACCAAGAACTTGATTGGGCTTTGGTTAATGGTAGGTGACCATGCTTAAATCACATAATTTTTTACATTTTACTGTGGTACATCTTATATACAAAAAAATCCACACGTATTTGAAGTGTGTAATTTGGTAAAAAAAGCCTTGAAAAAAAATTTCCCTTGTGCCTCTGGGTATAACAATGAGTAATGTTAAAAAGAAGTGGTCTAAAGTGGTCGTTTCATTTGCTCCTCATATTCGGGGAAAGTATTCAATCCTCTCCTATTAAGTAGGATGTTTGCGTTACAGCTTTTGGTAGCTGTGGTTCATTATATTGTGGTTGTTTTCTTCTATGCTTTTAGTGCCAAGAGGGTTTTGTTTGTTTGTTTTTGTCTTTTTTTTCCTAGTCAGTATTGAATGTTGGGTATCATTGAAGGAGTTTTCTGAATCTACTGAGATTATTCCATGTTTTTCTTGTTAATCTGGTAATTTAATGGTAACTTACCTGGAAGATCCTTTACATATATATGTAAAGAATATATATATGTAAAGAATATATATATATGTAAAGAATATATATATATGTAAAGAATATATATATGTAAAGAATATATATATATGTAAAGAATATATATATATGTAAAGAATCTTCCAGGTAAGTTACCATTAAATTACCAGATTAACAAGAAAAACATGGAATAATCTCAGTAGATTCAGAAAACTCCTTCAATGATACCCAACATTCAATACTGACTAGGAAAAAAAAGACAAAAACAAACAAACAAAACCCTCTTGGCACTAAAAGCATAGAAGAAAACAACCACAATATAATGAACCACAGCTACCAAAAGCTGTAACGCAAACATCCTACTTAATAGGAGAGGATTGAATACTTTCCCCGAATATGAGGAGCAAATGAAACGACCACTTTAGACCACTTCTTTTTAACATTACTCACTGTTATACCCAGAGGCACAAGGGAAATTTTTTTTCAAGGCTTTTTTTTACCAAATTACACACTTCAAATACGTGTGGATTTTTTTGTATATAAGATGTACCACAGTAAAATGTAAAAAAATTATGTGATTTAAGCATGGTCACCTACTATTAACCAAGTTCTTGGTCTCTTCGTAATCTGACAATATTGGATCTTACAAATAGTCAGGAAGTCACTAGGTGGACACAGGTTTGATGTTTGGGAGATGGCTAAACAATATCTCCTGAAAAAATGCAGTAAAATATATCAGACTTCCAGAAATCTTGTTCACTAGGAGCATACACTGTGAGTTCTAACCTGACTGAGAAATAGAAAAGATAGTATAAAAGACCTAGAGTTTTGGAATCAGACAGATTTCAAATCAAATTCTAATTTACCAAATCTTGTTTGTGTGACTTTGATATGTTTATTACACTTTCTGAGCTTCAGTTCCTATATATATCTATATGTCCTTCAGTGATATATATTTAATATTTAATAAAGATCATGTAAATTCCCTTTCTCTTCTCCAAAATCCTTTATCTTTTCTGCCTTTATCTTTCTTTCCAAAACCTTGTAAATAATTGTCCCATTATTTAAATATTTTCTCATAATAATCCCAGTGCTGCATAGTGAGTTATCCTAGAAGAACCAGGCATGGCATTTATTTAGAAACAACTCATAGTCTATTCAGGAAGACCAATGTATGTCCTGCAATCAAAGTAGGTACTACAAAGAGTAGAATAAGTCCTACAACAAGTAGAGTGAATACTTTTGCTCTGATGGCTCAGGTAAAGTTTTTCCAGGGCAAAAAGCATGTCTTGAAATATGGATGAGAGCTAACTAGATTCGTGTAGATTTGCACATGAGGAAATGCATTTCAAGCTGAGACAAAACAAGGTATATAGTACCTTGTACATTCACAAGCTTTACTAACAAAGTGCTTTTTGTAGCTTGTACTTCATGACATAAGTCTGAATCCATACACATTGAGACCAACTTCAAGTGTCATCAAGCAAAAAGCCAATTAACATTTCTCCAGCACAAGCTCACACATCTCCACTCTTAGATCATCCTTTGTTTCTGAAACAAAGTCCATCTCATTCTATTGGCATGAGCCATACCCAGCAGAAAGACCCTTGTTGGGGCCAGACTTGGGAAGGTCAGTAACATAGGGTCTTCAATAGCAAGTGTTTAGACGCATGGCAGTCTGCCCAGGAATTCCATGGCCCACCCATTCTAAATGTCCTTCAAGACCTGGTCCAGCCCAGGCTTTGGGAAAGTAAACAGAAGAGGCCCAGAGTATCAACAGTCTATAACTTGGAAAAAGATGTTGTGCTTTCTAAGTTCCTCATCAAGTTTGTCTTTATCACAACAATTGCAACATTTAAATGTTTCTCCCTATTAGGCTATAGGAAGTAGAGAAATTGCAAACCCCTTAAGCATATCAGATATAGACATAAACACTGGATGTTGGTTTTCCAAACTAATTGCAGAGGGAATGAAATAAATTATCTGCATCTTAAGAAATTGCTGAGTACCTTAGAGAAAAGGCACCAAATAACCATATCACAACCAGCAAATCTAAAACATCTGGAATCAGATCCTTTGTAATACATATCAGAAGTTATATATTGAGTAGATCAAGGGAGTATTATCCTGAGCTAGATGAGTTAATTTGACTTAGAATCACAAAAAGTAAACTGTTCTATTTCCCTTACCATACCATTCAATCTATTTTCATGAAGAGTATTTTAATACACTGCCTTGATTTGAAGTTGCCCAGATGAGACACATCATGAAATCCTTTAGGTACCAAATTCTTATTTTCAAGATTTGTGCTCATTCAATGTGCTGCTTCTGAAAGAATAAGTATGCCATTCTCCTCTCCCTACCATACCTTTTAGAGGGATCTTATATAAATGAAACTCATTCAGGATTATTCAGTTTTCATTGGGGTTCAGGTATATGATGAGTCCAAGGATAGTCAAGCTTTGAATTGAATGCCCTACAAAAAACAGTGATTCAGCACAGTTCAGTCGCTCAGTCCTGTCCGACTCTTTGCGACCCCATAAACCGCAACACGCCAGGCCTCCCTGTCCATCACCAACTCCCGGAGTCTACCCAAACCCATGTCCATTAAGTTGGTGATGCCATCCAACCATCTTATCCTCTGTTGTACCCTTCTCTTCCTGCCCTCAATCTTTCCCAGCATCAGGGTCTTTTCAAATGAGTCAGCTTTTCACATCAGGTGGCCAAAGTATTGGAGTTTCAGCTTCAATATCAGTCCTTC
>NW_011494529.1:3811612-3815426 GCF_000754665.1 Bison bison bison
ACCACTGGAAAACTATAGCCTTCACTAGATGGACCTTTGTTGGCAAAGTAATGTCTTTGCTTTTCAATATGCTGTCTAGGTTGGTCATAACTTTCCTTCCAAGGAGTAAGCATCTTTTAATTTCATGGCTGCAGTTACTATCTGCAGTGATTTTGGAGGCCAAAAAAATAAAGTCAGCCACACAACAGTATGTTTCTATTGTTTCCCCATCTGTTTGCCAGGAAGTGATGGTACCGGATGCCATGATCTTAGTTTTCTGAATGTTGAGCTTTAAGCCAACTTTTTCGCTCTCCTCTTTCACTTTCATCAAGAGGCTCTTTAGTTCTTCTTCACTTTTTGCCATAAGCGTGGTGTCATCTGCATATCTGAGGTTATTGACATTTCTCCCAGCAATTTGATTCCAGCTTGTGCTTCTTCCAGCCCAGCATGTCTCATGATGTACTCTGCATATAAGTTAAATAAGCAGGGTGACAATATTCACCCTTGATGTACTCCTTTTCCTATTTGGAACCAGTCTGTTGTTCCATGTCCAGTTCTAACTGTTGCTTGCTGACCTGCATATAGGTTTCTCAAGAGGCAGGTCAGGAGGTCTGGTATTCCCATTTCTTTCAGAATTTTCCAAGGAGAAGATAAAAAGAAGTAAATTAAAAGGAACTACTTATGTGCTTTGAGCTGTGCTAAGGGCCTGATGTTGAAGCTAAAACTCCAATACTTTGGCCACCTGATGCAAAGAGCTGACTCATTTGAAAAGACCCTGATGCTGGGAAAGATAGAGGGCAGGAGGAGAAGGGGACAACAGAGGATGAGATGGTTGGATGGTATCACCGACACAATGGACATGGTTTGGGTGGACCCTGGGAGTTGGTGATGGACAGGGAGGCCTGGTGTGCTGCGGTTCATGGAGTCACGAAGAGTCGGACGTGACTGAGTGACTGAACTGAACTGAAGGACTTAATCTGGCAACAGATTAAGTGACTCAGTGGCAATGAAACTGCCTGCCAATGCAGGAGACATAGGTTTGATCCCTGGGCCTGGAAGATTCCCTGGAGAAAAAAATGGCAACTCACTTCAATATTCTTACCTGGGAAATACCGTGGACAGAGGAGCCTAGCAGGCTACAGTCCATGGGGTCACAAAAGAGACAGACATGATTTAGTGACTAAACAACAACAAAAACAATAAGAACTTCATCACAGGCTGTGATAGCTATTACATATCTATTGTAAAGATAAATAAATTGAGGCTTAGTGAAGTAGTGAAGGTGGTCACAAAGCCACAGTTTTTATTCTCATCAAAATAAACTTATTCAAATGGTACTTGGTATTTTTCAGTATGTTGCTAAATCCATTCTTTCATTTGCTCCCATTGTCATCTGTATGAAAAATGCATCTGTTCTGATTTCTATTTCATACCTGATCAAAATGAGGCACAGAACTTTAAATTCTTTGCCTAATTTACTGCTGGGGAAAAAAAATCCACCAAACCAAAGCTTACAATAATAACAATTTTTATATCTTATGATTCTGCACATAAGGATTTGAGCAGGGCTTAGCTTTATGATTCTTCTTTTCCATGTAGCATTAAAATCCCTTGGTGGTATTCACCTGGCATATGGGCTTGTTTGGAGGTTTGAAGATGGCTTCACTCTTGGCTAGTGCCTTGGCAGGGATATTTGGTAGGATAGACACAGCTAGGACTTTTTTTTTTCAATTGTATTGAGATATAATTGATTAATATCATTGCTTAGATTTAAAGTGTACAATGTGATAACTTGACATATAAGTACATTGTGGAATTATTACCAAGATCAAGTGGACTTTTGACCACATGGCCTCTCCAGCATGATGGTCCTAAGTTAGTTCTGGAAGAGGGTGTTTCAGTGAACTAGGCAGAAGCTGCGTGACATTCATAATCTAACTTTGAAAGTCACATAGCCACTTATCTCAGATTTTATTCATCAAGGCAGTCATAAATACGCAATTCAAGAGGAAGGAATGTAAACTCCATCTCTACATGGAAGGAAATGGCAAAGACCTGTGATGATTCTTTAAGACTGCCATAGGTGCACAGGTATTATTGGAAAGACAATTTAAACCCTCAACTTTCATGTGACATCCCATTCCGTTGATGCTCTGCCTGAAGAACCAACAATAAGTCACAAGCCTACAGGGTTGTCAGGGAAGAGCAAAGGGGCAGTCAGGGCAACTTAGAAAGCACAGAATCAGGGTTGAGTCAAAAATCCATTGCCAGTTGTATTAATCTATCTGTGGAAATCTAGAAATTTCCATGTTTTGTGTGAAATCTCCCATTTTTTAATCATTAAGAAATAATTCCAGGCTTCCCTGGTGGTCCAGTGATAAAGAAAGCACGTTTCCATGCAGGGGACATGTGTTCAATCCCTGGTCTGGAAAGGTCCCACATGCCACAGAGAACTAAACCCATGCACCACAAAAACAGCCCACATGCTAAAACTACTGAAACCCTCATGCCTAGAGCTCATGTTCGGCAACAAGAGATAACATCACAACGAGAAGCCCAAGCACCACAACAAAGAGTAGCCCCTGCTTACCACAACTAGAGAAAGTCCACGCACAGCAATGAAGACCCAGTGCAGCCAAGAATAAATAAAAACGATTTAGAATTTTAATATACTATCTAAATTAATTTTGATCTCTATATCACACAATTTGAACTTTTCTGTTTTGTTTTCATGTCTGAAGGGAAATGAGGTAATTATTTGTTTCTTTTGCCAACTAAAAATTGGCACTTGCCATCTACCTCTATAAGGATTAAATCATGAGCCACTTCAGCTGCTGACTTTCAATACCCCCTAAAAGGAGTTTAGGGTGGAGAATAAGAATGAGGTACTCTGTGCTCTGGGAAAAACTGGCAGAACAGGTCTTCTGATAGTTCAGGAGATTTTGAGTTCAATTATTGCATCTCATGTCTAGAAAATCACTAAAATTATTAATGGGGAAAAGTGTTCCGCATGACTGGCAGCAAGCCTCTGCCAACATGTGTCCTTGACTGCACATACCATCCCCCCTTCACTACAATCATCTATAACAACACTGACCGTCCCCCCTACCTCTTTGGAGCACTTTCTCAGAGTTATCTGAAAAGCTGTCTCCCAGGCTATAGTCCTTATTTTTGTCCAAAACACTCTTGTGCGTTTTTTTCATTCAAAACTTCCAAAGTAAGATGTATAGGTTGGGGAGGAGCCAAGATGGCGGAGGAGTAGGACGGGGAGAACACTTTCTCCCCCACAAATTCAGCAAAAGAGCATTTAAACGTCTAGTAAATTCCACAAAACAACTTCTGAATGCCGGCAGAGGACATCAGGCACCCAGAAAAGCAACCCAACTCTTCGAAAGGAGGTAGGAAAAAATATTAAAAACAAAAAAAAAAGAGACAAAAGAGGGAGGGACGGAGTTCCGTCCCGGGAAGGGAATCTTAAAAAGAGAGAAGTTTCCAAACATCAGGAAACCTTCTCACTGCCGAATCTGTGCCGAGCTTTGGAAGCACAGAGGGCAACATAACAGGGAGAAAAAATAAATAAACAATTTAAAACTCGCAGATTGCGAGCCCTACAGTAACTCCCCCAGCAGAGAAGCAGCGCAGACGCCTGCATCCGCCATTAGCAAACCGGGGCCGGGCAGGGAGGCGCGCCGTGGGCTGCATCTCTGAGAGTAAGAATCTGGCCTGAATACCCTGAGCGCTATCTGAGCGAAATAATTTGGGCTAGCAAACCAGACTGTGGGATACCTACCACGCGAAAAGCCAGCCCTAACCTAAGACCGCCAGGCCCGCGCAC
>NW_011494530.1:714-2268 GCF_000754665.1 Bison bison bison
CACCCAGATAGACTCGTTTTTAGACTTTGAGTTATACTCCACGTTGCTTTCTCAAGTTGTCCAGCGTTGGTTCCTGTAGCCTTTCAGTTGCCTCTGTGTTCCTTTGTCACGCCCCTGGCCTGTCACTGTGGGTTTGTTTTCGGTTTGGCTTGGTTTTGGTTTTGTGTTAGCACATTCTTTCTGGCACTTGAGCCTGCTCAAGGCAGTCATTTCTCCAAAGATTCTAGGTTCTTCTTATTGGGAAATTGTCAGGAAGCATTTAACAGGAGGCTTCCTGTGTGCTGTTTTGGATCTGTCAGGAATTCTCTGTTCCTTATTAATTCCTAAATATTCAGGAGTTAAGAGAAGAGGCAAGCCTCTCCTGGGGGCTGAGGAATCCAGATATTTAAGTACCCTCTTCCTTTTTATGAACCATATAGTAAAAGTGATTATTTACAACCCTCTCTCTTTCATATGGATGACCTCTTGTTTCCTTGTAAGTTTTGATTTTATCTCTACTGAAAATAGCTGTCTTGTAAGACAGTATAAATACCTACACAATGTTGAATAAAACACCTTTGCTCCATCAGAGCTTTGGTCCCCGTGTCTTGCTTTCTCTCTCTCTCTCCCTCTCAGGCTATTTCTTTGGAGTGCAGAGGCACTCTGAGTTCACATTCCTGCACGGGCTTCTAAGACCCTCTCAAGAAGGCGCTGTGTGCCTTCACCCCATCGAGAGGGCGCCTGAGGCCTCCGTGAACAGAGCAAGCTCTGTTTCAGGGACTTTATTGGCTTTCTGCATAAACCAAGGAATATCAGCCTCTTTCTCTCTCCTTCACTTTCTTATCTGTCGACTCTGGACCACCAGGTTCCGGTCCATTAAAGGACCTCCACAGGAAATGGTGTGTGTCTCCCCACTCCTACAGTAAACAGCCCTGGCTTCTATCATCCACTGTCTGTTTACTTGTTCAGTTTCAGCATACATGTACAGCAGTATCAGAATTTGTAACCTAATCTACCGTGCAAAACAGATCTATCCCTTGGAGCAGTGCTTAGGTAGTTTTCTGTCTGTAGACTTAATCCATTTTTAGACTCCTGCAATCTCAGAGTTAGTTGGACAAATTTTTCCCCTCACTTCTTTCTTTGAGGTTTTTTCATATATTTGAGATTTTTTTTTCATTAATTTGTAATAAGACATATTATTTTAGAAAGATCATTGTTACGGAATTCCCTGGCAGTCCAGTGGTTAGGACTCCCAAGTTTCCAACTGCAGGGGACCCAGTTTTAATCCCTGGTCAGGGAACTCTGATCCCCCAGGTCTAGTGACACGGCCAATATATATATATATATAAATTATCTAAATAGATCATTGTAATGAACGGTACAATTAGAAGTGGTTTAAGGAGAAAGGCCCTTTAGGATGAAGGTGTGAAATACAGCAGAATCAGTAGGAAGAGAAAATAATAGATTTAACTTCAACACAAAGGAATTAGAGATTAGAGGGTGAGATTTTTAACAATAACTCCTAGGTTTATTTCCTTCAGGGGATCTTCCCAACCCAGGGATTGAACCCACATC
>NW_011494530.1:4805-8613 GCF_000754665.1 Bison bison bison
CTAGTGGTTTTCCCTACTTTCTTCAATTTATGTCTGAATTTGGCAATAAGGAGTTCATGATCTGAGCCAGTCAGTTCCCGGTCTTGTTTATGCAGACTGTATAGATCTCCATCTTTGGCTGCAAAGAATATAATCAGTCTAGTTTCGGTGTTGACCATCTGGTGATGTCCATGGGTAGCGTCTTCTCCTGTGTTGTAGGAAGAGGGTGTTTGCCATGACCAGTGCGTTCTCTTGGCAAAACTCTGTTAGCCTTTGCCCTACTTCATTCTGTACTCCAAGGCCAAATTTGCCTGTTACTCCAGATATTGACTTCCTACTCTTGCCTTCCAGTCCCCTATGTTGAAAAGGACATCTTTTTTGGGTATTAGTTCTAGAAGGTCTTGTATGTCTTCATAGAACCGTTCAGCTTCTTCAGCATTACTGGTCGGGGCATAGACTTGGATTATTATGATTATGAGTGGTTTGCTTTGGAAATGAACAGAAATCATTCTGTCATTTTTGACAGTGTACCCAAGTACTGCATTTTGGACTCTTGTTGACTATGAGGGCTACTCCATTTCTTCTAAGGGATTCTTGCCCACAGCAGTAGATATAATGGTCATCTGAGTTAAATTCACCCATTCCAGTCCATTTTAGTTCACTGATTCCTAAAATGTCACTGTTCACTCTTGCCATCTCCTGTTGACCACTTCGAATTTGCCTTGATTCATGGACCTAACATTCCAGGTTCCTATGCAATATTGCTCTTTCCAGCATCAGACTTTACTTCCATCACCAGTTACATACACAGCTGGGTGTTGTTTTTGCTTTGGCTCCATCTTCATTCTTTCTGGAGTTATTTCTCCACTGATCTCCAGTACCATATTGGGCACCTACCGACCTGGGGAGTTCATCTTTCAGTGTCCTGTCTTTTTGCTTTTTCATACTGTTCATGGGGTTCTCAAGGCAAGAATACTGAAGTGGTTTGCCATTCCTTCTCCAGTGGACCACGTTTTGTCAGAACTCCACCATGACCCATCTGTCTTGGGTGGCCTACACAGCATGGCTCATGGTTTTATTGAGTTAGACAAGGCTCTGACCATGTGATCAGATTGGTTAGTTTTCTGTGATAGTGGTTTTCATTCTGCTTGCCCTCTGATGGAGAAGGATAAGAAGCTTATGGAAGCTTCCTGATGGGAGAGACTGACTGAGGGGGAAACTGGGTCTTGTTCTCATGGGTGGGGCCGAGCTCAATAAATCTTAATCCAATTTTCTGTTTATGGACAGGGCTGTGTTCCCTCTCTGTTATTTAACCTGAGGCCAAACTATGGTGGAGGTAATGAAGATAATGGCAATCTCCTTCCAAAGATCCCATGCATGTACTGCTACACTCAGTGCCCCCAACCCTGCAGCAGGCCACCTCCGACCCACACCTCTGCCAGAGACTCCTGGACACTCACAGGTAAATCCGGGAGAGTCTTGTGGGGTCACTGCTCCTTTCTCTTGGGTCCTGGTGCACACAGGGTTCTGTTATGCCCTCTAAGAATCTATTTCCCAGTCCAGTGTATGTTCTGACGGCTCTATGATGGGGTTAATGGTGACCTCCTCCTGAGGGCTTATGTCATACCCAGGTCTGCTGCACCCAGAGCTACTGACCCGTACCTCCACAGGAGATGCTCAAACACAGTTCTGGCTCAGGCTCCATGGGGTTCCTGGGTCCTGGTCTGCACAAGGTTTGTTTGAGCCCTCTGAGCGTCTCTGGCAGAAATGGGGTTTGATTCTAAACATGAATTAGCCCCTCCTACCGTCTTGCTGGGGCTTCTCCTTTGCCCTTGAACATTGGGTATCTCCTCACAGCCGCTCTAGCACCACGCAGCCGCTGCTCTAGAGCCTAAAGTCTTGCTGGGGCTTCTCTGCCCTTGGACGGTGGTAGTGCTAGATGGCAACTGCCAATTTGTAGTTGACAAAATCTAAAATTGGCACTGCCATTTCTCTATTAGTGTTTAGTGTTTTCTTTCTTAGTATCAAGTGTATTCATTATTGTGAAAAGATAAATGTAGTTAATTGAGCTATGAACTTTCTTGATAAGGACCTCTGTAGGGCTGATGGGCTATTAATAAGAATCTGCAGAACTAAATGAAAGTAAAAGCCCCTTGGCAATTAATTTGTACTTTGTTGGCCTTATTTGGCATCTAGAATCTGGCCTTATCATTTGGGAGTTTTCTAAATCTGTATTCTTAGGTATAAATCATTGGAAAACAATGTTCATCAGCAAATAACATTACTGTAACGGGGTGTCCAGGAGCTTCGGGTGGAGGCATGGGTCAGCGGTGGCCTGCTCCAGCATTGGGGGCGCTGAGTGTAGCAGTGCATGCATGGGACCTTTGGAAGGAGACTGCCATTATTTTCATTACCTCCACCATAGTTTGGTGTCAGGTCAAACAACAGGGAGGGAACACAGCCCTGCCCATCAACAGAAAATTGGATTAAAGATTTACTGAGCATGGCCCTGCCCATGAGAACAAGACCCATTTTCCCCCTCACTCAGTCTCTCCCATCAGGAAGATTCCATAAGCCTCTTATCCTTCTCCATCAGACAGTAGACAGAATGAAAACCACAATCACAGAAAACTAACCAATCTGATCACATGGACCACAGCCTTGTCTAACTCAGTGAAACTATGAGCCATCCCGTGCAGGGCCACCCAAGATGGACAGGTCATGGTGGAGAGTTCTGACAAAATGTGGTCCACTGGAGAAGGGAATGGCGAAAGTCAAGTGATACATGGAGTAGCAAGCAAATTTGTCCTCGGAGTACAGAATGAAGCAGGGCAAAGGCTAACAATTTTTCCCAGAAAATGCACTGGTCATAGCAAACAGCCTCTTCCTACAACACAAGAGAAGACTCTACCCATGGACATCACCAGATGGTCAAGACTAAAATCAGACTGATTATATTCTTTGCAGCCAAAGATGGAGAAGTTCTATACAGTCAGCAAAAAGAAGACCAGGAGCTGACTGTGGCTCAGATCACGAACTCCTTATTGCCAAATTCAGGCTTAAGTTGAAGAAAGCAGGGAAAACCACTAGAGCATCTGGGTAATGACCTAAATCAAATCCCTTATGATTATACAGTGGAAGTAACAGATACAAGGGATTAGATCTGACACAGTGCCTGAAGAACTATGGATGGAGGTTCATGACATTGTATAGGAGGCAGGGATCAAGACCATCCTCAAGGAAAAGAAATGCAAAAAGGCCAAATGGTTGTCTGAGGAGGCTTTACAAATAGCTGAGAAAAGAAGAGAAGCTAAAGGCAAAGGAGAAGAGGAAAGATATACCTATTTGAATGCAGAGTTCCAAAGAAGAGCAAAGAGAGATAAGAAGGCCTTCCTCAGAGATCAGTGCAAAGAAACAGAGGAAAACAATAGAATGGGAAAGATTAGCTATCTCTTCAAGAAAATTAGGGATACCAACTGAACATTTCATGCAAAGATGGGCTCATTAAAGGACAAATGGTATGGACCTAACAAACAGAAGATATTAAGAAGAGGTGGCAAGAATACACAGAAGAACTATATGAAAAAGATCTTAATGACCCAAATCACACCCATGGTGTGATCACTCACCTAGAGCCAGACATCCCGGAATGTGAAGTCAAGTGGGCCTTAGGAAGCATCATGATGAACAAAGCTAGTGGAGGTGATAGAATTCCAGTTGAGCTATTTCAAATCCTAAAAGATGATGCTGTGAAAGTGCTGCACTCAATATGCCAGCAAATTTGGAAAACTCAGCAGTGGCCAAAGGACTGGAAAAAATCAGTTTTCAT
>NW_011494530.1:9102-13618 GCF_000754665.1 Bison bison bison
AAATGAAAAAGAAAAGTGAAAAAGTTGGCTTAAAACTCAACATTTAGAAAACTAAGATCATGGCATCTTGTCCCATCACTTCATGGCTAGTGGATGGGGAAACAGTGGAAACAGTTACAGACATTATTTTGGGGGACTCCAAAATCACTGCAGATGGTGACTAGCCATGAAATATTTAAAAGACGCTTGCTCCTTGGAAGAAAAGTTATGACCAAACTAGAGAGCATACTAAAAAGCAGAGACATTATTTTGCCAAGAAAGGTCCGTCTAGTCAAAACTATGGTTTTTCCAGTAGTCACGTATGGATGTGAGAGTTGGACTATAAAGAAAGCTGAAGAATTGATTCTTTTGAACTGTGGTGTTAGAGAAGACTCCTGAGAGTCTCTTGGACTGCAAGGAGATCTAACCAGTCCATCCTAAAGGAAATTAGTCCTTTTTGTTCATTGGAAGGACTGATGCTGAAGCTGAAACTTCTTTGGAAAATACTTTGAAACTTCTTTGAAAATACTTTGGCCACCTGATGCGAAGAAGTGACTCATTGGAAAAGACCCTGATGCTGGGAAAGATTGAAGGTGGGAGGAGAAGGGGGCGACAGAGGATCAGATGGTTGGATGGCATGACCAACTCGATGGACATGAGTTTGAGAAAGCTCCAGAAGTTAGTGATGGACAGAGAGGCCTGGCGTGCTGCAGTCCATGGGATCGCAAAGAGTCAGACGTGACTGAGTGACTAAACTGTAATGGGATGAAAGAAACCATAAGTTAAAAAGAATTATTAGTGCATTAGGCAAATAAATTCACTCATTTCAGTCATGTAAAGCTAAGATTCTTTGTGAAAAGAGTGCCTGTCTCATCAAATACAGGGAGAAACACTTAAACCTGAGCTTTAGTGTTTTAATGAATCAAGGACCACATGTAAAATTATTGTGTTATAAATTATAGGTCGCTTCTTCCAAACAGAGATCTGTAGCCATGCATGCGTGATCTTTTGTATATTACTATGCTTTGTCAGGTCATCTTAAGGCTAGGTGTCTTAATATTTCTTTCTCCCAAGGAATTGTTCTGTGTTGGTAGTTAATGAAATTTGTAGATTTTATTAAAATTTTTGATAAGATACAAAAGTTTGTGACCACCTTTAAGTATTGTAGCCATTCCTTTGCTTATTTTATGTCATTTAAGGAGGCATTTTTTTTAGCCACTTCTTATGTGCTGGGGATAATTGACCAAACACGTGGGCCTCTGCTTCCAGAGAAATTTCCATCAAGGAAAGCAAAAGGTCATCAAATAAAAACTATGCTAAAGATAATACTGTAAAGAGTGCTTGTGAGAGCATATTTGGTAGATTTTAAACATAGATTTTTGGGGGGGCAGACACCAGCGTCCTGAAAAAATGGGCAGGATTTAACCAAATAGAAGAGGGAGGAGAAAGAGATGAAAAGACCTGGAATTGAGGGATAACGATGGTCTCAAGAAAACTCTTGTTAGTCTGCTGAGCCCTCAAGTTTTCTGTCTTGTCCTCGCCCCTGAGCAAACATCCCAGCCTTTTGGTTTTAGGTTACTCTAGATTCTAGTACATTGTGGTGGTACTAGAATACGATCATTAGAAGCTCTGCTGATGTTCCCTTGTAAAGTGCTTTAATCTAGGCCAAATCTGATCATTAGCTCATAACTAGAATTGGCAAATGCCCCCAGGGAAGTAATCAGTAGTTGTCAGCAGTACTTGGAGAGTTTTAGTATTGAATACATTTAGTCTTCACTGCTTCCACAGCTTTTTGATATTTCTAAAAACGTGCATTCAATGAATTTTTTTCTAGTTGTTCGAACTGCAGTGATTGCCTACCAATACCTACTACCTATATCATTCCTGGGAGTGTGGAAGTCCATATTGAAAGGTTTGCTGAGTGCAGCATGATCACATTTAGGAAGTTCACTTGGGCTGAAGTTACTATAATTGTAGTACAATAGGGGAAAGGAAGTGGGTGATTTGAAAGGAAGTTGTTACATCATTTAAGTGAAAGATATTGTTGGCCTGAATTCAGAATAACTGCCCTTGGTATTGACAGAAGTGGATGAATATAGGAGTTACTGAAATGAGAGGAAACAGAGCAGATGACGCACTCACATTAAAAAGCAACGACAGCACAATGATTAAAATCTATTATAGTACTGTAATTATTTCTGACGTTATTGTTTTACTAAACCCATTTCTATACTTTGAAAGTTGACTAGAGGAGAAATAATTGTTTTCTTGTATCTCATTTCCATGTATAAACTTGAAAGTTTGAAAGTCAATTGATAGTTTTAAAATTCTGAGCTAATAAACACCAAAATAGCCCATGTATGCTTCTGTAAATTAGTGTTATTTATGTCCTCAGAATAGAAAAAGTAGTAAATTCCTAAGATACAAAAAAAGTTTCTATCTTTGAACTTCATTGCATCCTGAACGTTACGGACTTTTCTTCAAAATGAGAACAGCATTACTGTAGTTCTTATTATAAGAAATTCTTAAAGCAATACAGAAAGGTGCAAAGAGTAAAAGCCCAGAACCCCAGTGTGAGCTCTGTGGGTATTCAGTGTGGCGTCTTAGCCTTTACTTTTCTCAAGATTTCATTTCCTAACTCAAAAATAACTCATGGACAACTTACAGTAAAAAGGAAAACTGTTTCAGTCTTACGGTTATTATACTGGAAGTTAACCAGTTTCCCATTGATGAATATTTAGTTTACAGTTTTACTATGATGAAATGTTGCAGTATGTATCCTGGTCACATATATTGGCATTCTTTACAATTTTCCCTAGAATAAATTTTTAGAATTTCTAAATTAAACCATATCCCTACCTTTCACATGCTTTTTATTGGTTTACTTCTATGTCATTCAACATAAAAACATGTTTAAATGATGAAGGTATTGTAATAGAAATTCATGGCTTTTCTAAGTTTGAATTTAAAAGTCAATAATAGGGTTTGCAAATGATGTGACTCATAAGGGATTAGTCTGCACAATTTATGAGCAGCTATGTCACTTATTAGCATCAAAACAAACACTCTTAAAAAATGGGCAGAAGACTTGAATAGACATTTCTCTAAAGAAGAGACATGAAAAGGCACATAAAAAAATGATCAAAATTGCTAGTTATTAGAGAAACGGAAATCAAATGAGATAGTGACCTCATACCACTCAGAATGGCTATCACCAAAAAATTCACAAACGACAAATGCTGGAGAGGGTGTGGAGACAAGGGAACCCTCCTTCACTGTTCGTGGGAATATAGATTGGTGCAGCCACTGTGGGAGAGCAGCATGGGGGTTCCTTAAAAAACTAAAAATAGAGCTACCCTATGGCCGTGTAATCCCACTCCTGGGCATGTATCCAGAGAAAAACATGGCCCCGAAAGATACTACACCCCAATGTTCATTGCAGCACTGTTTACAATAGCCAACACATGGAAACAACCTAAATGTTCATCAATAGAGGAATGATTTAAGAAGATGTGGTGTATACACACATAGGCACACACCCTGAAATATCACACAGCCGTTAAAAAGAATGAAATAAGGCCATTTGCAACAATATGGATGGACCTAGATGGGGTCAAACTGAGTGAAGTCAGACAGAAGAGAAATAGCCTATGACATCCCTTAACTGTGGAATCGAAAAAGAAATACAAATGAACTTACAAAACAGAAAGAGACTCACAGACTTAGAAAACGGATTTGGTGGATGCTGGGGGGGGGGGGGACAGTTAAGGGCTCTGGGAAGGTCATGTACACACTGCTATATTTAAAATGGATAACCAAGAAAAACATATTGGATAGCGCATGGAACTCTGCTCAGGGTCATGTGCCAGCCTGGATGGGAGGGGGTTGGGGGGAGAATGGATGCATGTGTACATGTGGCTGAGTCACTTCACTGCACACCTGAAACTATCACAATATTGCTAATTGGCTACATCCCAATGCAAGATGTTTTTGGTGTTGGAAAAAAATAATAAAAACCAAAATTTTTTAAGTCAGTAATAGGAGATTCCCTGGCAGTTCAATGGTTTGAATTCAGCACTTTCACTGTCAGGGCTCAGTCTTGATCCCTGGTCCTGGTTGGGGGAACTTAGATCCCACTACCCCCACAGCAAGGCCTTAAAAATATATATAATAATAAAACAGGCAGAATCCCTGCAGATGGTGACGGCAGTCATGAAAGTAAAAGATGCTTACTCCTTGGAAGAAAATTTATGACCAACCTAGACAGACAGAATATTAAAAAGCAGAGACATTACTTTGCCAACACAGGTCCATCTAGTCAAACCTATGGTTTTTCCAGGAGTCAGGTATGGATGTGAGAGTTGGACTACAAAGAAAGTTGAGCGCCGAAGAATTGATGCTTTTGAACTGTGGTGTTGGAGAAGACTCTTGAGAGTCCCTTGGACTGCAAGGAGATCCAACCAGTCCATTCTGAAGGAGATCAGTCCTTTTTGTTCATTGGAAGGACTGATGCTGAAGCTGAAACTCCAATACTTCA
>NW_011494530.1:13736-24927 GCF_000754665.1 Bison bison bison
AACATGAGTTTGAGTAAACTCCAGGAGTTGGTGATGGACAGGGAGGCCTGGTGTGCTGCAGTCCATGGGGTCGCAAAGAGTCGGACACAACTGAGTGACTGAACTGAACTGAATAAAACAGGCAAAACATTTGTAACTAGCAAAATATTTCCTTGCTATTTCAAAAGTATTCTTATGAGAATCTCTTAGCATGTGGACCACTGAATAGGATATGCTTAGGGAAAAAACTTTTTTTTTTTTTTTTTCCTTTTTGCAGGGGGATGATTCTTTGAGCTGGGAGATAGATAAATGGGAGTTTATTGTATGTTCTTTATGACAGTGTAAGTCTGACAAGGAAGTGCTGTTCTGGGTGTAAAGTACTCAGATCAGGCACCATCCTCTTCTAGAGTGTTTTGTTGTTGTTTTGCTTTTGTTTTTTTAAAACATATCTGAAATGTAACATGTAAATTTAAAGTGTAAAATGTTAATTTGATACATATTGACATTCTAACATGATTGCCATTGTAGTGATAGTTAACACCTCTATCACCTTAGTATCCTTTTTTTTGGAAGTTGGAATAAATTCTCTAACAATTTTGATGATTGTATTATACTGTCAGTTCAGTTGAATTGCTCAGTCATGTCTGACTCTTTATGACCCATGGACTGCACCATGCCAGGCTTCCTTGTCCATCACTAACTTGCGGAGTTTACTCAAAGTCATGTCCATGGAGTCGATGATACCATCCAACCTCTCATCCTCTGTCATCCCCTTCTCCTCCCACCTTCAATCTTTCCTAGCATCAGCGTCTTTTCAAATGAGTCAGTTCTTCGCATCAGGTGGCCAAAGTATTGGAGTTTCCACTTCAGCATCAGTCCTTCCAATGAATATTCAGGACTGATTTCCTTTAGGATGGACTGGTTGGATCTCCTTGCAGCCCAACAGACTCTCAAGTGTCTTCTCCAACACCACAGTTCAAAAGCATCAATTCTTTGATGCTCAGCTTTCCTTATAGTCCAACTCTCACATCCATACATGACTACTGGAAAAACCATAGCCTTGACTAGATAGAGCTTTGTTGGCAAAGTAATGTCTCTGCTTTTGAATATGCTGTCTAAGTTGGTCATAACTTTCCTTCTAAAGAGTAAGTGTCTTTTAATTTTATGGCTGAAATCACCATCTGCAGTGATTTTGGAGCCCAAAAAAATAAAGTCTGTCACTGTTTCTCCATCTATTTGCCATGAAATGATGGGACCAGATGCCATGATATTAGTTTTCTGAATGTTGAGCTTTAAGCCAACTTTTTCACTCTCCTCTTTCACTTTCATCAAGAGGCTCTTTTAGTTCTTCCTCACTTTCTGCCATAAAAGTCGTGTCATCTACATATCTGAGGTTACTGATATCTCTCCTGGCAATCTTTATTCTAGCTTGTGTTTCCTCCAGCCCAGCATTTCTCATGATGTACTCTGCATATAAGTTAAATAAGCAGGGTGACAATATATAGCCTTGACATACTCCTTTTTCTATTTGGAATCAGTCTGTTGTTCCATGTCCAGTTCTAAGTGTTGCTTCCTGACCTGCATATAGGTTTCTCAAGAGGCAGGTGAGGTGGTCTGGTATTCCCATCTCTTTCAGAATGTTTCACAATTTATTGTAATCATCACAATTTTGATGATTGTATTGTAATATACTGTAGCATGCATTATATCTCGAGATTTTTGACTATTTATTGTAAATTTGTACCATTGCTTTAACTTGTTGAGTTAATCACCATTTTATTGTGTTTCTGCAAGTTTGACTTTTAAACTTACAAACGTGAGTGATAACATATAGTACTCATCTTTTTCTGTCTGACGTCTCAGGTAGCATACTGTGCCTAGGCCATCCGTGTTTTCACAAATAGCAGTATGCCCTCCTCTTTTGTGGCTGAATAATATTCCATTATATGTGTATTAAATAGCATGTTTTCTTTATTCATCCATTGATGGACACTAAGTTTTTTCCATATCTTGGCTGTTATAATCTGGCCATAACCTTTGGAGTACACATATCTTTTCAAGTTATTGGTTTCACTTTGTTCCCAGAAGTGGAACTGCTGAGTCATGTTAGTCCTTCCTTTAATTTTGGGGGGGAAGCTCCATACTGTATAGGGGCTTCCTTGGTGGCTCAGAGGTTAAAGCGTCTGCCTGCAATGCAGAGACCCAGGTTCAATCCCTGGGTTGGGAAGATCCCCTGGAGAAGGAAATGGCAACCCACTCCAATAATCTTGCCTGGAGAATCCCATGGATGGAGGAGCCTGCTAGGCAACAGTCCACAGGGTTGCAAAGAGTCGGAGACGACTGAGCGACTTCACTTTCACTTTTCCATACTGTATGCCAAGGATTCCCTTTTCTCCACATTCTCACCAGCACTTGTTATCTCGTTTTTTTAATAATAGCCATTTTAACAGATATGAGATGATACCTCATTGTAGTTTCATTTGCATTTCCCTGATGATTATTGATATTGAGCGTCTTTTCACGTACCTGTTGGCCATCTGTATGTCTTTGGGAAAATGTCTGTGTAGGTCTTCAGCCTACTTTTATTTATTTTTTTTAGTTTATTAATTTTTTAATTGGTGGATAGTTGCTTTACAAATTTCTGTTGGTTTCTGCTCTACAATAACGCAAATCAGTCATAATTATATAAATATATATATATATAAATACACACATAAATACACACATATATTCCTTCCTTCCTGAACCTCCCTTCCCTCCCCTCATCCCACCCCTGTAGGTCATCACAGAGTACTAGGCTGGGCTTCTGTGTTATTTAGCAACTTCCTACTATCTGTTTATACATAATAATGTATATATGTGCCTTTTCATGGGATCCTGCCCATTTTTAAGTCAGATTATTTGCATTTTTGTTCCTTAGTTATGTGAGGTCTCTCTATATTTTGGATATTAACCCCTTATCATAAATTGATTTGCAAAAACGTTCCCTCATTCTGTAGGTTGCCTTTTCATTTGGTTGTTTTTATTATTCTTTTCTGTGTAAAATCTTTTAAATTTGATGGAGTCCTATTTGTTTATTGTTGTCACATCCAAAAAAATCATTGCTAACACCAGTGTTGAGGAGTTTCCTTCCTATGTTTTCTTCTAAGAATTTTAAATTATCAGAACTTATGTTTAGATCTTTGACATATTTCAAGTTACAAGTGGTATAAGATAATGGCTCATTCTCATCATCTTTTCATTTTATGGTTTCCATTGCTGTGCAGCAGCTTTTAAGTTTAATCCATGTCTTTATTTTAGTTTTTATTTTCATTACTCTAGGTCGTGGACTGATAAAGATCTTGCTGTGATTTATGTCAGTGTTCTGCCTGTATTTTCCTAAGAATCTTATGGTATCCAGCCTTACATTTGGGTCTTTAATGCAAAGAGTTTGAATTTATTCTTGAGTAAATTTGAGTTTATTTTTATGTATGACATTGCTGCTCCTGCTAAGTCGCTTCAGTCGTGTCCGACTCTGTGAGACCCCATAGACGGCAGCCCACCAGGCCCCCCATCCCTGGGATTCTCCAGGCAAGAATACTGGAGTGGGTTGCCATTTCCTTCTCCAATGCATGAAGGGGAAAAATGAAAGTCAAGTCGCTCAGTTGTGTCTGACTCTTAGCGACCTCATGGACTGTAGCCTACTAGGTTCCTCCATCCATGGGATTTTCCAGGCAAGAGTACTGGAGTGGGGTGCCATTGCCTTCTCTGATGTATGACATTAGAGTGTTCTAATTGCATTCTTTTACATGTAGCTGTCCAATTTTTCCAGCACCATTTATTGAAGAGACTATCTTTTCTCCATTGTATATGCTTGCCTCCCTTGTCATAGATTAATTGACCATAAGAACATGGGTTTATTTCTGGGGTTTCTATGCTGTTTCACTGACCTGTGTGTTTTGTCTGTTTTTTTGATACTACCATACTATTTTGGTTACTGTAGCTTTGTAATATAGCCTGAAGTCAGGGGATGTGATTGTTCCTGCTCTGTTCTTCTTTCTCAGATTGTTTTGACTATTCAGGTTCTTATGTGTCCATACAAACTTTCAAATGATCTGTTCTAGCCAGAGCAGGAAACCCTGGGTTATAGAAACAGGATGGTGAAAGTGGGCCTCCTTGCCTTGTTTCCCCGATCTTAGAGGAATGGCTTTCAGCTTTTCTTCACTGAGTATCTGTTAACTGTGGGTTTGTTATCTATTGCCTTTATTATGTTGAGGTATGTACCTCTATACCCAGTCTGCCTAGGGAGTTTTAATCATTAAAGGATGTTGTATTTTATCACATGCTTTTCTGCATCTACTGAAATAATAATGCAGTTTTTATCTTTTATTAATGTTATGTATTACATTTATTGATTTGCATGTTGAACCATCTTTGGATACAAGGAATAAATCCCATCTGATCATGATGTGTAACCCCTTTGTGTCTTAAGATTTTGTTGAATGTTTTTGTAGCTAAACTCCTTAGGGATATTGCTCTATTGTTTTCTTTAAGTGTTCTTTTCTAGCTTTAGAATCAGGGTAATTAGAGGCCTCAAAAAATGAATTTGGAAGTGTTTCCTCCTCTTCACTTTTTGAAAGACTTTGAGAAGGACTGATATTAATTTTCTTTTGAATGTTTGGTAGAATTTGCTAATGGAGCCATCCAGTCCCGGGAGTGTGTTGGGAGGCTTTTGATCACTGATTTAACCTCTTTGCTTGTTACTGGTCTGTTCACATTTTCCACTTCGTCCTGATGCAGTCTTGGTAGTTTGTGTTTATAGTTTATCCATTTCTTCTAGGCTCTCTTGTGGGCATATAGTTGTTCATAATAGTCTCATATGGTCTTTAATATTTCTGTAGTGTCTTCCTTTTCATTTCTGAGTTTTTTTTTCTAGTCTGGTAAAAGGTTTTGTTGGTTTTGTTTATCTATCAAAGAGTCAGCTCTAATTTTGTTAATTCTATTTTCCCCCCCTCTGGTCTCTATTTCATGTATTTCCACTTTGATCTTGACTATTTCCTTCCTTCCTCCTGATAACTTTTTCTAGATCTTTGAGGTATAAAGTCAGGGTTTTTTTTGGTTTTGTTTTTGTGTTTTTTTTGAGATTTAATTAATATATGAACTTATTTGCTATAGTCTGTCCTCTTAGAACTGCTTTACCTGCATCCCATGATAGGTTATATTTCCATTTTCATTTGTTGTGAGATAATTTTTTTCCCCTCTGACTCACTGGTTGTTTAGTAGGAGTGTCTTGTTTGTTTTCCATGTATGTGTAGATTTTCCAGCTTTCCTCTTGTGGATTTCTAGTTTCACACCATTGCTATCCAAAAAGACAGTTGTCATGATTTCAGTATTTATTGAGATGTGTTTTTGCTTTCATTTCTTTTCATATCATATGATCTATCCTAGATAATGTTCTGTGTGCACTTGAGATGTATATTCTGCTGCTCATTTCAAATCTTATATGTCTATTAAGGTCATTTGTTACAGGTATGGTTAAATTTCAGTATTTGTTATTGATTTTATGTGGATTATCAGTGGTCACTTATCAGTGTGATATTGAAAGCCTCTAGTACTATTGCATTATCTATCTCTCCCTTTTGCTGTGTTAGAATTTGCTTAACAAGTTTCATTGTACCAATGTGGGGTTTATATTTATGACTGCTGTATCTTCTGGATGTTTTGACCTTTTTATCATTATACAGTGACCTTTTGTCTTTTAT
The DNA here is from genome assembly GCF_000754665.1 of Bison bison bison. Taxonomy (NCBI): domain Eukaryota; kingdom Metazoa; phylum Chordata; class Mammalia; order Artiodactyla; family Bovidae; genus Bison; species Bison bison. The sequence goes on from NW_011494530.1 coordinate 19,457, forward strand.
TATTTTTGGTATCAAGTCTGTTTTGTCTGGCTGTACCTGCTTTCTTTTGCTTTCCAATTGCACGGAATATCCTCTTACACTCAAATCTTTACCCTGAGCCTATGTGTATCTTTAGAGCTGAAAAAGTTAGGTCTTTGTAATACATCCAGCCACTCCATGCCTTGACTAAAGAACTGAGTTTATTATAAGTAGAGTGATTATTGCTATGTAAGTACTCCTTCGGAGAAGGCAGTGGCAACCCACTCCAGTACTCTTGCCTGGAAAATCCCATGGATGGAGGAGCCTGGTAGGCTGCAGTCCATGGGGTCACTAAGAGTCAGACACGACTGAGCGACTTCACTTTCACTTTTCCCTTTCATGCATTGGAGAAGGTAATGGCAACCCAATCCAGTGTTCTTGCCTGGAGAATCCCAGGGACGGGGGAGCCTGGTGGGCCACTGTCTCTGGAGTCACACAGAGTCAGACACGACGGAAGTGACTTAGCAGCAGCAGCAATATGATTTATAAATTTTTATTTCATAAGTAATACCTTTTATTGCCCTTTAAAGCTTCTGATTGTAGTCAGTGTGCCTGCCTGCCTATGAGGGTTCATCTGATTTTGATTCTCTTTTTGGCAAAATAATTGAATAACTAAGCTTTAGGAAGCTTTCATCTTAGATTACCCACAATTCTGAATCATTAGGCCCTTCATGAAAGTTTGTACAAGCTAGTATGATTCTGTTCAACAGGACTGAGTATGAAGATTTGTGGCAACTACAGCAGACCTGTGGACAACATAGGTTTCAACTGCACAGGTCTGTTTACCTGATTTCACTAAATACATGCAACAGTCCTTCACGAATGCATGAAGTTGGTTGAATGCATGCATGCAGAAAGAAGGATATGGAGTGACCAAACTGGCAAGTTACACATGGATTTCCAATTGCACAGAGTCAGCACCCCTAACCCTCATGTTCTTCAAGGGTCAACTATTTTCACCTGTCAGACATATTATTCAGTAGGGTTGAAGCTATCAAAAGCATGGCTATTACACTTTTCTTTACCATTTGTACTCCATAATGATTTCACAGAAGGTGAGGCAGCAGGAGAAAGGCAGGGAGGGTGTAAATTTAGCCACAAACTCTCCATTCACAGAAGGATTTTTAAAGCTTAAAAATGTATATATTTATATATGTGTATATACATATATATCAGTATTACATGCATATTTATATAATTTTATTTTTAAATGTTAAGATAAAGAGAAAGCAAGCTAGGAGACAATTCAATCACTTTGCTTTTAGGAAAAAAATTGATGTATTCTGCTAAATTTTAAGGTATTTGTTAGATCTGGTAATGCAGAGAGAAAGGTAGAATCCCAATGTTTTTTTTTCAACAACTGACTTACTAAAAATTATGAGAAAAGATGGAAAATGAAGCTATTCCAATTTGCTTGCCAGATTTTGTTTATTGGTAATAACATTTATCATTGTTATACATTTTAAGTGTACAATTTGATGAGGTTTGACAAATGTGTATACCTGTGTAAACATCACCCAGATCATGATAGAGAAAACTCCCATAATGCCAGAAACTTCCCTCTGTGCCACAAACCTCCCTGACCCTTATTTGACCCATGCAGTCAATGATCTAATTTCTAATACCATAGATTAGTTTTGCTTCTTCGTGTATTAAGAAGAATCTCATGCTAAGCATTCTTTTGCGTCTGGCTTCTTGCCCTCGACAATGTCTGCCAATAATGTTACGTGGACTGGCAATTCTTTCATTTTATTGCTGAGTCGGTGACGCCATCCATCCATCTCATCCTCTGTCATCCCCTTCTCCTCATGCATTCAATCTTTCCTTACAGTTATTTGCACATTAAGCTGCAACAAACATGCTAAGAGTCTTGGTGATCATGTTTTTACTTTCCTTAGTAAATATCTAGAAGTAGAATTTGAGCTATAAGTATATATTTAACTTTATAAAAAAGTGCCAGACTGTTTTCTGAAGTGGCTGAACTGTTTTACATTCTAGCCAACAATGTCTGAAGAGTTTAAGTTCCTTGCCATATTTTATTTTAGGGAATTTTCATTTACTTTATCTCTTTTTCCATATGCATGCATGTCCATGCTCAGTCATGTCCTTGGATTGTAGTCAGCCAGCCTTCCCTGTCCATGGTACTTTCCAGGCAGGGATACTGGAGTGGGTTGCCATTTCTTACTCCATTCTACTACAAATGATGAAGTTCTTTGGTTTGTTTTATTGGATTAGCACTTTGATGATGAAGTTTTAAATTTTCAGAGCCAAAAATCTCTTTACAGATGAACAAGCTGGAAGTCTAAAGTCAAAACATGACATGAAAAGCAAAATTTTAGCATGCTCTGGCTTCATGTGTTAACAGAAAGATGGATTTTATCCTCAGACTTTTAACGGCAGCCAGTTACCTGAGACTTTACTATAAGAATTCTTTCAGAGTCCCTGCCGCTGCTTGGATTGTAAAGGCTGCAATAGAAATGTGTTTCTTCACTTCTTTCCAGGCTGAATGAGGATCTGCTTTATTTTCAATATCAAACATAGCATCAAAGATGCCAGGAAATGATTCACCAGCATATTTGTTGCGGCTGCTTGGAGCAAAGATGATGTGCCTAGCAGAAAAAAACACAGAGAACAGGCTGAGCTAAAGAGTACTCATACATTACATTTCACATGCTTTTCCTTTCTCTTTTTGTGGTGTCTTTGTTAGATCTCATTCATAATGAAATATTGTGTCTCCTCCTGATATCTGCTTTTGTTACTCCAAAGTAAAACCTTATGTTGTTGTTTGAGACACTTAGGCAATGGGACAATTTTAAGCAAAGAAAGGAGTTGATAAGATCCGTCTAGTGAATCATATCACGTTATCAACCCAAGCAGCTGGAAATAAGCAGATATTTTCCTGTAAATTACAGGCATTAGTTGTCTAACTGCCTACACATCCACAAAGCATGGATAATTTATGGATATTTTTTAATAAGAGATTAAAAAAATAATTACATTTGTGTTGCCTTTTTTAAAGATTCCACAAGAAGGACAGTTATTCCCAATACTCTTCAGAATTAAAAAGAAACAAGCAAAGTAGCATGTATTTCAAAAATATCATAATTAGTAAGGATAACGAAGCCCCTTCCACAAAGGCAAAGCAGCTATATATGGGTTGCCAACAAAGACACACTTATTTCTGATCTAGAAGGAAAGTCTGGACCTGATTTCCTGCTTCATCTCGTAAGTAACTCAGGAGATCAAGCCACTTCTCTCCCCACTGCATGTAATTCTACCTTGCAGAAAGGGACATATTGGATTAATCACTCTTATCAGGAATTCGGCCTGGACTTCCCTGGTGGTCCGGTAATTAAGGAAATCCAGGGGACATGGGTTCAAGCCCTGGTCCAGGAAGACACCACATGCTGCGGGACAACCCAGCCCGTGTGCCACACCTACTGAGCCCACACTCACTCCTGAGCTTGCACAGCCCAGAGGCCACGCTCCACAACGAGAGAGGCCGCCGCAGCAAGCCCAGGCACTGCAACCAGAGTGGCCCCCCTCACCGCAAGCAGAGAAAGACTGCTCGCAGCAATGATGACCCAGCGCAGACAAAGTAAATTAAAGGCAGCTGCGGGCGGCCGGGGGCAGTGCTTCAGATCCCTTCTTTTTTTAAAAAAAAAAAAAGGAATTAGGCCTAACAGTCAAACCCTAGAGCTTCTTCAGAATGTAAAGCTACTATATGACAAAATATAGAAGTCTCTGTAAGTATTAATGATCGAAGACATTTATAATGTCATCATTTAGATATCCCAGAGTATATCAGGATTTATTGCTTTGGCTCTTGAATTTTAGTATGGTCTTAAGTGGGTCATCCTTAATGAAACAAGTATACATGCTGAACTGTTTATAAATATTAATAGTCTGACCTATATGTAAGCTGAGATACTAGAGATACAGGTCACAGATATTACTTAGTACATATGCCATCTTCTGGAGAACTGTAGAGGGAGAGTATTGTACAATATTATTGATTCAGGAATCAAGAAAACCTGATAAAATTGTAAATGAGGTGTTTCCTTAATTTTTCTTCTTATCATCAGTATATAGAAACACCATAGGTTCCTGTACATGGATTTTTGTGTCCTATAACTTTACAGATTTCATTTATTCTAACATTGGGTTGGCCAAAAAGTACATTTGAGTTTTTCCATAGACCTTTCAGAAAAACCTGAATGAACTTTTTGGCCAACCCAACACTTTATTTGTGGAATCATTAGGATTTTCTTCTGCAATAGTGACAGTTACTTCTTCCTGATTTGGATGTCTTTGTTTATTTTTCCAAACTGCTACAGCCAGGACTTCCAATACCGCGTTGAATAAAAATGGTGAGAGTGGGCATACTTGCCTTGTTCCTGATCTTAAAGGAAATGCTTTGGGGTTCTCACCATTGAGCATAAAGGCAGCTGTGGTTTTGTCATATATGGGCTATGTTATATTGACACACATTGCCTCTGTATCCAGTTTGTTGAGACTTTATTTTTTTAAATCAGCCTTGCCATGGCACGCAGAATCTAAGTTCCCTGATGAGAGATCGAACACATGCCCCCTGTAGAGGGAGCATGAAGTTTTAACCACTGGGCCACCAGGGGAGTTCCACTGTTCTGTTAACACCTTTCCTGACATGTTAATGACAGCTTGTCTTAGGGTGGGTATCTTTTGAGTTCATCTTATTCGCACTCTCTGGGTTTCCTGATCTGGATGTCTGTTTCCTTCCCCAGGTTAGGGATGTTTTCAGTTCCTTCTGGAACCTCTATAAGACACACATTGCTTCACCTGATGTTGTCCCAGAGGTCCCTTCAACGGTCATCACTTTTAAAAAACCCTTCTTACTTTTTGTTGCTCTGTGAGTTCCACTGCCTGTGTTCCAAGTCACTGATTCTTCTGCTTTGTCTAGTCTGCTAGTGAACCCATCCAGTGCATTTCTCAGTTGCATTAAGGTATTCTTTCTTTTAACTCCGTGCCTTCTATTTGGTGCCTGTGTGCCAAGTTACTTCAGTCGTGTCAAGCTCTTCGTGACACTATGGACTGTAGCCTGCCAGGCACCTCTGTCCATGGAATTCTCCAGGCAAGAATCCTGGACTGTTACTGTGCCCTCCTCCAAGGGATCTTCCTGACCCAGAGACTGAACCCACATCTCTTGCATCTCCTGCCCTGGCAGGCAGGTTCTTTACCACTAGCACCACTGGGAAGCCTAAAACCCCGTGCTTTGGGATGAAGCTCTAAGACAAGCCAACAGGCCTCTTTTACAGAAAGACGGGCTGTGTTTCAGTCTGCCATCTGTGCAGTGACTGCAGGCGGTAGCCTCCCGCGCACTGACTCTGAGATCATCGTAACCCTGTGGGACCAAGGAAAGCAATCCTGTCTGGCCACCAGAGCCACGGGATCAGGGCACCACTCGGGCAGCAGCC
>NW_011494530.1:25027-31394 GCF_000754665.1 Bison bison bison
CAGCAGCCACAGAAGCTGAGGCACCAGACATCTCTAAGAGCTCCCCCAAGAGATGCTGGCTTCCCGGACCATGGCAGAGAGAGAGTGTGAAGACAGCACCGCCCTCCTGGGTCTCTCTCTGCTTTACAGCCAGCACTTACATGGGTGGAATCAGAGTCCTGCCCCTCAACCTGGAGCTGTGCTTACAGGATTATGGGCCTCCTTCCCCAGAAGACAGCCCCTGGGTCTGTTGCCTCTCTTTTCCTATCTATCCCCTTGAGAGCTGCAAGCATACTTCCCTCTGGTCACCAGAGTCAGAAAATGTAGAGGCGTCCCCAGTAGCAGCTTCAAAAATTGGAGGACCAGAAAAGGGTATAAGCTCCCTTCTGAGAGAGGGTCAAGCTGGAGTGAGGCAGAGGAGAAGCAGAGAGCGCTTCCACCAGCCTTCACTACCCAAGGGCAGCCCTGCAGACTTCTAGAAGCATGTTGGAGTGAAACCCTGCCCTTCAGGCTGAAGCTCTTGGCCAGGCAAAGGAGCCTCTTCCTCAGAAAGACCTGGGGTGTGTTTCAGTCTGCTCTGTGGCAAGAACTGGCTCTCCAATTGTTACAGCCCCATGGGATTCAGGAATGCAAGCCCCCCTCACCCTCCCAACCTCGAGCCAAGCAATCAAGGAGTGTCTGCCGGCGACAGCTGGAAAAACCAGGACACCAGGTGCAGAAGCCAGAGTACCACCACATGCAGATAAAAGCTTCCCTCTGGAGATACTGGTGCTCTGGAGCTCAGCAGAGGGACTGCATGAAGACCATCGCCTTCAGGAAAGAAGAGGGGAAAGATGGTGCCCACAGCCTCAGCAAGGCAGAGGAAAGCAGAGTACCCACCAGCCTCCACCCCAGAGAGGGTTCTAACCAGTCCCTGTCCCTTGAGCCAGTGCTTTAAGATCAACAAATGAACCTCTTTCACGTAGAATCTGGGGGATACTCAAGGGCTGCTTCTGTGCTGGGGCTGGTGATCTAGCAGAGTTCTTTTGGCCCAAGCTATTTCTAGCTTCTGTGCATCCCTTTGGTCTCATGGAGGCAGCCTCGTTGGTTCTCAAAGCCAGATATTGGGGAGGCTCACCCTCAGGCACAGGTGAGGTGGCTCATTTGGGGACAAACCCTTTGCTCCCCAGAGGGAAGCTCTGGGTCTGTGAGCTCCCTCCTGACGGCTGGTTGCTACAACCACACAGTGGAGTGGGATTTGCGGTGAGACTGGTCAGGAGCCTCCTCTACCCCTTTCACACCCACATGCCTTCTCCTTCACCTGACATGGAGGACTTGCTCACTTAGTTTTCAGGGTTTTGTTTTCTTTTTTCCCAGAGGAAACCATTCCATCTGTGGCTGTCGATTCTGTGTCTGGGAGCGGTGAGGTCTGCATCTCCTCGTCTTGAACTGCCTCTCCCTCACTTTAGAATATAGCCTTCGTGTTCAATGAACAGTTCCCAATACATATTTTAAGTTGGAGGACAGTTTGTCAGCTACTTAATCAAATTTAAAATGTGTTTAGCCTTTTGACCCTGAAATCCCAGGTACTGATTATAGAGATATTAAATGTTCAAGTAGGTCTTGGGGACATTTTATAGCAGTACTTTTCTAATAGTAAGTAATTGAGGGAAAAAACAAGTTAATTAAAAACTCAATAAGGAAAAATAAATAAAAAATAAAAACTCAATAAGGACTAAAAATTTACACATGCAAGCCATATAATGGAAAACAATGAAACAGATGAGAATAGCTAAAAGTATATATACTGACACAGAAAAACCTCTAAGATAAATTGTTACCCAAAAAGGCAGTTGCAAGGTGATATATGATTCCATTTATGTAAATATAAATGAATAAATAAACAACCAAATGTGTACATAACTGCATTCAAAATTTAACACCAAACTCTCATCTCTGATTTTCTCTGAAGGAAATAACAGACGCATCTAGGTGTTAGAACTGCCCCTTTTTATTCTGTGGAACTCCATAGAGCCTGAATTTGAAAATGAGATATTCTGCTTATAAATCATATAAATTGAAAAAATATATATAAAGATGGACTCATAGGCAAAAAAAGATTAATCTATAAATTGGCTTTCAATCTTTGTTTTATGTAAATACTTAACTGATGGCTGCTGTTTTATTTGTATCAATAAACATTTATCTTTACAATACGTAAGGTTTTATAAAAACAGCAACTATTGTGCTCGCTTCCACAACACACATACTAAAAACAGCAAGTATGTACCCAGTGTATCCCTCTCTGAGCTAAATCCTCTGCAAGCCTTAAATCTATAAACCTATGGGGTATAAGCACAGTAATCTCCATCTACGGCTGAGGAATCTGAGTCTTGGAGAAGTAATTTGCCCAGCTGACACTTGGTATTTGGCAGAGATGGGTTCTAAATGCCTAGGATTATAATCAATTAAATGTTAACACTAATTACTAATATTTATAAGAAATGCAATATGTAGAGCTATCTTTTGTTTGTGTCACTTGACTATAAACAGCCTTGTAGAATAGCTTGTTATCACCCTCTTAATTCAGATGAGCAAGCCCTAGATATGACTTGCTGTAAATCACACATGTGCCAAGTGAACTAGAACATAGATTTCTGACTCTAGGGCCTTTCTAATTTTTACCAAGGAACCACAGCTTAAAAGGCACTTTGACAAACTGGAGACTATCCAAAAGCAGCCAAGACACTGGGAAAAAATACAATTCGTTACGAGAAACTATGGCACCCATCTTCTGAAACCCTAAACGCTATATGGAAATAGATCGAGACTATTCTACTTGACTTGGAGAGCAGTACAAGGTCAGAGGGAGAAAATTATGGGGAAATATATCTTCATGATGAAAACTTTCTATTAAGTAGATCTTTCTTATAATTGAATGAACTTTCTCATGTGGTAGCAAGTCTCCCATCATTGGAAGATTCAAACAGTGTCTGGATAACCACTTTCCTGAAATCCTACAGAAAAGATTCATGTAGAAAGTTGAACCACATGAGCTATAAGATCCCCTTTAAGATTCTGTCTTTTAGATTTTGTCACAAAGAGTCTTTTTCAACTATCATTTGCCATTTATATCTATAGCAAAGCAATACAGGATATGAAATTAATTTTTCTGATATTACAGATTACCCTGTTAAGGGACTTCCCTGGTGGCCCAGTGGTTAAGAATTAGCCTTGCAATGAAGGGGACAGGAGTTCAATTCCTGGTGGGGGAACTAAGTTCCCACTTGTTGTGGAGCAACGAAGCCTACGCACCCCAACTACAGCACCCATGTGCTTCTGAGCCTGTGTGGCACAACTGGAAAGCCCGTGTGCACAGACAAAGAGCCCGCATGATGGAACTGAGACCCGGCCCAGCCGAATAAATTAAAAAAAAGTATACTGTCTTGCATGCACACTAAGTCACTTCCAATGTGTCCAACTCTTTGCAATGCTATAGACTAGCCTGCCAGGCTCCTCTGTCCATGGGATTCTCCAGGCAAGAACACTGGAGGGGGCTGCTGTGCCCTCGTCCAAGGGATCTTCCCGACCCAGGGATCGAACCCCCGTCTCCTACGTCTACCTGCACCGGCAGGCGGGTTCCTCACCACTAAGGCCACCTGCATAATCTCACCCGTGTTTCCTTCAGTACACATATCCACTTTCCACTCATCTCACAGTAATTTAAAGCAGACCTCCAGGAACGCTGGTTTGGGTCGGAGTGACATGCTTGGTGTCCTTTAGTGCAATACCTGTTACCTCCTTACCTATAGAATGGCCTTCCTGGTAAACCAAGAGGATCAATGAATGCTCTTTCAAGAAACATCAGCTGGTCATTCATGATTCTCACTACCATGGGGCTTTGAGAATACAAAAATAGATAATTAAAATCCTTACCATGAAGCCACATTTCAAACTATTAAATAAGGATAAGGCATGGGGAAAATAAACTTCTAAATCACAGACTTCTAAGAAAATGAATATTAAATACCCAGGCTCATATGGTAAGCTGCATATAACAGCAGGCACATCTTTCTATTATTTATAATAGACAAAGAGACTGATTAGGAAATGGTTTGATTTCTTTTTCAAGACCACAGACTTTCCCTAAAGAAGTGAAAGACATTTTTAATTGTTTGCAGGAGAGCCAGGACCCCTGCAAAGATAGACAGCGTGGACCGCCAAGCTATTCTTGATAAGTCATTCAGTTCCACCATGGAGGACAGTAGCAGAGTAAAGGCTGAACAACACAGAATGAAGGGAGTTTGCAGGAGTCTCCAAGCAGGGAGACAGACAGCTGTACCTCGTGGGCAGGGAGCCCCTCCACACTTGGAATCTGCCAACTTAATCTTTTGGGGTGCTGCACAAGTTCCCTAGGTTGTCCTACAACCCCAGGGAGAGAGAAAGGCCCCTCACAATGATTGACACAGCTTTCTGCCTGCATGGGAGGTGGGAAACCTTGTTTGAATGAATTTTAAAAATATTAAGAAAAGTGATATGAAGTGTGAGGTGGTGCAGTTTATGCTTGTTAAATAATGCTTTGAGTATAATTCAAATTATTTTTCAACTTTCAAGTGGTAAGAGGTTAAAGGACATGCAAAAAAAAAAGTATAAGAAAGAATTTCTACACTGTTCACAGGACTATTTGGGACTGTAGTAAAATGGGTTATGAATGCACTTAAACCCTCAGAATTATGAATTACCAGCAGCAGTCAGAATTCTTACTATGCAAACTTCCAAAGACATGTCTCCTTAGCCCCCGCCATGGGATGAGTTTTTTATCTTTCAGTAGCAACGTGCCTCAAACTTTAATGTGAATACAAACTACTTGGAGAGTCTACTGCAGAATTCCAACTCAGCAGGTCTGGCACGAGCTCTGATATTCTGTCTTTCTAACAAGCTCCTGGGTGAGGCTGATGCTGCTGGTTGGAAGACCATAATCTGAGTAGCAGTGATTCTGAATTGAATGCTTCTTTGAGGGCACACAGTTCATTCCACTAACCACATTGCTTTTAAAAACAGTAGATAGCTTTACATTTGAAACTTACTTATTCAGATCAACTTGTGAAAGTCTTCTGTGGAAATCTGAAGCGGCTTCTGAGAAGTTTTTCACAGCAGAAAATAAGGACTCTTTAAAAAATAGAAGAATAGAGGTGAAATTATTAACCACAAGTGCTTCACATTTCAGTTTCACTTTCCCGCCGTCCCCATGCTAGCTTGCTATGACTCAATAGGTATTGAAACTATTTTTCTACTGAGTCTTCTTGTAGATCCTTGGAATGTATTAGGATATCTTGTAACAAAGAAATAATGTATAAAATTTAAAATGGCAAAATTGGTTCTGAAGGAAATAACAAATTTCAAGAGTCTAGGACATAAAAACTCAATTTATCAGAAACTCAGCATTCATTTATTTATTCTTTCAGTACTTTTTTATTGGGACAACTGTATGCCAGACACTATAAATGAGCTTCATTCCTATAATTATTACAGAATAAAATAATGTCATTTTTAGTTTTTAAGTAGTACATTTAAGATCTTATTTAAGGCAACCTGTGACAGACAAGCTGATACATTCAAACTCTGAGAACTGGGATCCAGTTTGGTCTGATCAATCTTTAGTTCACAAAATTTCTAAGAAAAGAGATTAGGAAAGTGTATCATTTTTATAACAACCTGTTTATCATTTTCCATCTTTTCAAAACTGGATACTACCATACATTATTGATTTGCTTCTTGCATTAATCCTATAATGCAGGGGATTCAATATTCATTTTATAGATAAAGTATTACAGCTCCAAACATGGGATCTCTGTGAGACTACAAAGCTAGTAAGTAATGCATTCAGTATAAGTACATTCAATAGAAGAAATAAGGTCCTTTTTTGGCCTTCAATTATTGTTGCTGCTTTTAATATTATGTACAAATCAAACAATCTAATAGTAGCTATTATGAAAGCTAAGGGAAAAGAGTGTTGAAGAAACTTTAAATTTCAAATGAAACACAAAAGTCAAAATATTAATAGAGAAAAATTGAAACGTGTCCCTAGGATTCAGTGGCATAAGTAAATGAAACCTTTGGAAACAGCAGTTTTAGTAGAGTCTTAGGAATATAAGACAATGCAATGAGTTGATAAGCAGGATGTAGAGAACTGTATATCCATCTATCCATCAACTTTGTACACAGTCCTTCTGCTGCAACTGTTTAATCTGTCTCTCAGTTGGACCCTCCATAATAAAAATTAGTAAAGGCTAATTCACCAGAAAGAAATTGGGGCATTTATGAAGAGAAACAGATGCTGGACAGCCACAGGACTCCGCACACCCATCCTGCTTCAGGCTCTGCTTGCTTCTTCGTTTCATCTCTCTTC
>NW_011494530.1:31494-36144 GCF_000754665.1 Bison bison bison
CCATCACTGCAGTGACTGTAGAGTCATAATGATGTAAGCACCATTTTCTAAATTTTTCTTTGCTTCAGTTTCTAGATCTTAGTATTGCTGCTAATCCTCTTTCTGAAGATTACTAATTGCTATGTGACTATATTCAGAAGCCATTACTGACCATCCAGTACTCATTTTCAGGGCCCTTAGAGTACTCTCCATGTATCCCTCTAACAGCTTATCTCCTGTGTCTGGTCTTCTCCTTCTCCATGAGAATATAAGCTCTGTGAGGACAATGACTATTTCTTAAACTTCTTTCTATCTTCCAGGAAATAATGGAGCACTTGGCACACAGCAGACACTCAGTAAGTGTTTGTTAACTTTATATATACAAAGAAGATGTACTCCCAGAATAGTAAAAGAGAATGGTTACAATAAAACAGTAATAATAGCTAACATTATGAGCACTGTCAGTCACCATTATTTCTATGTACCAACCAACTAAATCTCCACAACAATCTTGGAAACATATTTTCCTATTTTATTCACAATAAAATGGACAGTAAAGGTGTTAAGTAACTTTCCCAAGATCTGACAGTGACTAAATATTAGAGCCAGGATCTGAGCCAGGAAATTACTTTAAGATACAATGCTTAATGCTCCTACACTACTCTGTGCTATAATAAATTTCATCACTGCTTCCCAAGAGAGACTTGGTGTGAAACAGCAACCACAAAAAGGCAAGATAGAAAAGGAAGGAATGCTGAAAACTATGTAAAAATCTTCCATGTAGGAAAACACTAATAGGTAAATGCTGTAATAATAATGGTAGTAATTATAATACATATATGTAGCGGAATTTGTGGCTTTCTCTACTTCCCCATCTTTCTGTAATATTGTTACACTATAATAGTATTGTACTTATAACAATAAAAGCATTTTTAAAGGCAGCAATATAGGGAAAATATTTATCAGCCCAATGTTTGCAGCACAAACTTAGCACAATGGATTCATCCTACACATATCAAACTAAATGGCACTGTGTAATAGGTGTTTAAAGTTCTTTGTCTAGAAGGCAGAATGGTGAAATGAAGTGGGGATAAATTCTAGGATGAAACTGTATGCACTGATGACAGGAGAGGATATTTTAAAGCTCTAACTTGACGACTGTAAAATACCTGCCCAACCATTTCTTACCGAATGATACTCCATGGCCTCTACATGCTTGCTCATGTTTCCTGGATGAATTATAGATACTCCTTGCATAGTTTTCCAAAGTTTTTGCATAGTCTTGAATATTGAAAGGAATGATTTTAGCGTCTGCAAGCTCATAAACCAATGCTCCTCGTAGCTGAGCCACAGCAAGCTGCTTTTTAAACGTGGGGTCATAAAACTTCTCTACCAACTCAAATGTCTCATAAATTGTATGGTATATTGGATAGCTGCTGTAAGTATCTGTTTTCTGGAGAAAAAAAAGGTGGAGAGGGATCAAGTATAGAAAAATATTAAATATTCAAATTATATTTTATGGAATTATAAAATGCTTCCATTAAAAAACATAACCATATGGTACGCTGAGTTTCATCACAATAAAGGAGAAACTTAAGGCTAATTCACTAAGAGTTCACCATGAAATGTTCACCAACTTAAAATTTTACCATTATTCACTTAGTAATTCATATAATCTTCATTTAAAATACTGCTTCTTGAAAATTTTCCTCATTGCTTTGCTGACAATTAAGGAGTACATACTCGAATATCAGCACAGTTAGAAATCAATTGATTGAGAATGAAAGGTTCTGTGCAGCTCAGTAATTGATAATAACTGGAGGGTTATTCAGGTGACGCTTTAACAACATGAGTTTGAACTGCAGGGGTTCACTTATACACAGATTTTTTTTTTTTATAATAAATACATACTATAGGATCCCAAATGTAAAGTTACACATGATTTTCAACTTCTCCAGGGGTTAACACCTCTGTCTCCTGAGTTGTTTAAAGGTCAGCTGTACCTTTAAGCCCTTCGCCTGCATTCCCAAGTAATGTATATCCACATGCCACCTAATCTTTGTTACAAAATTAAGGATTATCGTTATAAACAAATTGTTACAGGGTGGTACCCCATGTAAATATTTTTGACTACTTAGATCTGCTTTTCTTAACATTAGTTTACCTGTTTCTTTGATATAAACCTATCATTTTTATTGCTTTTAATATCACTGAAAGGAATCTTTGTATCTATCTCCTTCCATTTATCTAACATTCTGCTTTTAATCTGCATTGTCTTAGAAACTAGATCACTTTGTTCAGAATGATGACAGAATACAAAAGTGAACAGGCTTTGAAAGAGAGTAAAGTGCCTCTCTTTTCTTTTTTTAAAGGCAGCTTTAATGAGGTGTAATTTAATAACATTCATCAGCATTAAGTGTACAGTGTGGTGAGTTTTTGTCTTTTTATTTTTTATTTTTTTAATTTAAATATTTATTTTAATTGGAGGCGAATTACTTTACAATATTGTATTGGTTTTGCCATACATCAACATGAGTCTGCCACGGGTGTACACGTGTTCCCCATCCTGAACCCTCCTCCCTCCTCCCTCCCCATACCATCCCTCTGGGTCATCCCAGTGCACCAGCCCCAAGCTTCCTGTATCCTGCATCGAACCTGGACTGGTGATTTGTTTCTTATATGATATTATACATGTTTCAATGCCATTCTCCTAAATCATCCCACCCTATCCCTCTCCCACAGAGTCCAAAAGACTGTTCTATACATCTGAGTTTCTTTTGCTATCTTGCATACAGGGTTATCGTTACCATCTTTCTAAATTCCATATATATGCGTTAGTATACTGTATTGGTGTTTTTCTTTCTGGATTATTTCACTCTGTATAATAGGCTCCAGTTTCATCCACCTCAGTTGAACTGATTCAAATGTATTCTTTTTAATGGCTGAGTAATACTCCATTGTGTATATGTCTTTTGATATTTAAAAGAAAATTTTTGGCTGTGCCACATGGCATGTGGGACCTTTATTCCCCGACCAAGGATCTAACCTGTGCCCCCTGCAGGGGAAGCATGGAGTCTGATTGATGGGAATTCCCAAAAGTACATCTCTTACGAATGAAGTGTAATGAGTAGCAGTATACTGATTTATGCACTTATTTTGGGTTATTCTGCAGCTGTTTTTGCTTACTTCCCTGTTCTTAGTTGTATTCTGGATAGTCAAATTTGCAAGGGATATGTATTCTAGACAAGCATGTTGTTGGCATATTGCACTTATCAGAAAATTAGTAAAATTTTTGACAAACCTAAGTGTACTGATGTAATCTTCAATATGACTTATGACATAACTTATAACATAGACAAAAATGGTATAGGTTTGCCTAACCCATATACTTACATACCATCAATGTGCTTGAGATGCAATGGGGCAGACCAGAAAAGAACTAAATTTTCCAACAACACCTGCATCAGAAGAAGGAGGCAAACCTCTTGGCAGTGATAACCAGCTAAGCACCTGGCATTACTCTGTCAATTACCACTTCACTGAATAACCCTGGCAGTGAACATTCACAAAATAACACAAATTATTTCTCAGTCTATCTACAGTAGGACCTACAGTCTTAGCTCTATCCCTGGCATTCTTCCCAGGGCACAGTGCCCAGTGCCCAACCACTAAATGACAGAATTCCTAACAAAAAGAAAGTGGATTAAGTGCTATGTATCCAAAATAAAGAAGATGGCTTACCCTATTCTTAGTGTAACGGACTCTTCCTGAAGCAATCCCAAGTCTCTGAAAATAAGCTTCAAAATCACTTCCAGATCCCAGCTTGTTAATTCTAAATGTAAAATATAACACACACACATGAATAAATAAATGCAAAAATAGATAATATAAATAGATGGGACAATGAATCCTGTCCCAACAACTGCAAGGAACTGTATGGTACCTTTGCAAAAATTAAAAAAGGTATACCAACCTCAAGAAAACTTTCCTATGAAGATCCCCTGCAGTAGGAAATGGCAACCCACAACCAGTACTCTTGCATGGAAAATCTCATGGACAGAGGTGCCTGGCAGGCTACAGTTCATGGGGTTGCAAAGAGTTGGACCAGACTTAGCAACTAAACAACAACACCCCGACGATATGCTGATTTTAAACAATGAAAACTTTTTTTATTTTATTACTTAAAATAACAAATAAACTTTAATTTATTTTAAAATTTATTTTTAAACTTTAGAAAATAAAGTTGATTAAAATGTGGAAAAAAAGGAACTTCCCTATTACATCTGTTTATACCTATGATAAAACTATAAATCTGTACTGACTACAACCAGAGTTGGGCAGTGACACCAAATTTGGCAACCTGGTAACTATCAAATCAGATCAGATCAGTCGCTCAGTCGTGTCCGACTCTTTACGACCCCATGAATCCCAGCACGCCAGGCCTCCCTGTCCATCACAAACTCGCGGAGTTCACTCAGACTCACGTCCATTGAGTCGGTGATGCCATCCAGCCATCTCATCCTCTGTCATCCCCTTCTCCTCCTGCCCCCAATCCCTCCCAGCATCAGAGTCTTTTCCAATGAGTCAACTCTTCACATGAGGTGGCCAAAGTACTGGAGTTTCAGCTTTAGTATCATTCCTTTCAAAGAAATCCCAGGGCTGATCTCCTTT
>NW_011494530.1:36648-41259 GCF_000754665.1 Bison bison bison
TTTCTGCCATAAGGGTGGTGTCATCTGCATATCTGAGGTTATTGATATTTCTCCTGGCAATCTTGATTCCAGCTTGTGCTTCTTCCAGTCCAGCATTTCTCATGATGTACTCTGCATAGAAGTTAAATAAGCAGGGTGACAATATACAGCCTTGACGTATTCCTTTTCCTATTTGGAACTAGTCTGTTGTTCCATGTCCAGTTCTAACAGTTGCTTCCTGACCTGCAAATTCTCAAATACAAATTTCTCAAGAGGCAGATCAGGTGGTCTGGTATTCCCATCTCTTTCAGAATTTTCCACAGTTTATTGTGATCCACACAGTCAAAGGCTTTGGCATAGTCAATAAAGCAGAAATGGATGTTTTTCTGGAACTCTCTTGCTTTTTCCATGATCCAGTGGATGTTGGCAATTTGATCTCTGGTTCCTCTGCCTTTTCTAAAACCAGCTGGAACATCAGGAAGTTCACAGGTAACTATGGCCTCAGCAATTATGGTATTTTTTGAGGGAAAAACAAATAATAAGATATGATCTCTCCCCTCAGAGAACTGTGGTCTAGTATGAAAACTGTCATGAGAAAGTCTACATTTAAGATCACGAAGACTCTAA
This sequence comes from Bison bison bison, assembly GCF_000754665.1. Lineage (NCBI taxonomy): Eukaryota > Metazoa > Chordata > Mammalia > Artiodactyla > Bovidae > Bison > Bison bison. The sequence continues at coordinate 37,255 of NW_011494530.1, forward strand.
ATGTGCCCTAGTATATTTCAAAAATTAATTATATTTCTTTGCATATAATTAAGAAGCCAGTGTATACATACATATATATTTATATATAATGTAATGACATAGAAGATTTTCACTCAAAATGATGTCAGTAAAACAGAATATAAAATTATGTAGACATTAAGAACCTAACTATATACTTCCAAACTATTAGATGTGTTTTTGAGATTGAGACCTTGGGATGTTTTTTAATCTTTTACTCTAGTGTTTTTCTTATTTCTGGATAAGTAAATAAAACATAATGAAGATACATTTAAACTCTCACAAGCCTTATTTGCTATGAATTGTTACCAACAGCTGGTTTTAGAAAGCATAGCAGTTGAAAACAAATATAAATACAAAATAAGTGCACGACAGCTGTTGTACAAATGAGAAGTAAAAATTAATTCTTGCACAAATTCTAAACTAACTATAGGTAAAGACATAACTTGGTGGATGCTGATAATGCACCTTAATAAATTTAGAAAGAAATAACCCATCATTTTTTTTACTTCATCATTACCATTTGAAGTTATATTTATTAATATATTTAATACATATAATTCATGTGCTGAGCCATACCTGACTCTTTGTGACCCTATGGACTGTAGCTCGCCAGACTCCTCTGTTCATGCAATTTTCCAATCAAGAATACTGGAGTGGGCTGTTGTTTCCTCATCTAGGGGATCTTCCCAACTCAGAGATCAAACTTGCATCTCTTGTGTCTCCTACATTGGCAGGGTGTCTACCTGGGAAGCCCTTATTTAATACATATCTGAATGTAATTTTATACAAGAATGCAAAGTAATACCTAATAATCTTTTACTAAATATTTGCAAAAATATTCTCAAATCATTGAGACATCTGAGAATTGCATGTCTGGAGAAACAATTGCATGTCTGGGAACTCAACTGATCCTGTGGTAGAAAACGTGCATACAAATGATTTACCTAGGCAAAGTTTTACTTTCTGACGAAGGGTCCTTTGCTAACCAGCTTTCATAAAGAGATTTACTCTCAAAACCATCATCAGGGCTGGAGATCTGAAAAGATAAGTCAAATATTAAGAAAAGAGACAGAACAATTACATTTTTGCCAATATTAAAGCACATGTTATTTCACATCAACTTCTACTTTTATCTACATGAACATTTGTGTATTATACTCTTTATAGAAAAATATGCTTTTACAAATGGCAGGGGAAAAAAAAATCCCAGCCCAAACTCCTATTCATTTATAATTTGTACTTGGTAGTAACCTGGCCATGTACTTAGGAGATTGTCCAAGATGATCTACAATGAGGCCTTAGAACAGCAGACAGACATTAAAGAGCTGAGCTTGAAACTGTCAATGAGTCCTGGTTTTGCAGGGCAGGTGGGGTGAAAAGGAGCAGTTAATTTCAGAAAGTCTGTGTTTAAACAATGTTGGAATTTAATGGGTTTTAATAAGCTACATGACCTCAGGTTTCTAGTTGGGAACTATAAGAACTTATGTAGGGATACACACACAAACATTTTTTATTACCCTCATTAAACATATACTTACAAACATATACTCTCCGTTCCTTTCTCCACTCTAAGTATCACCAACTTAGAAAATAAGAGTTATTTACTGTCCATCAGAAAAAATTAAGACACATCTACTACATACCTCTTTTGTTAGTTTATACACCAATTGATGAAGAAGGGGTGTACAGTCAACTCTGAGAGTGTAATTGCCTGAAAAATACACAAGACACATAAAGTATTTTAATACTTCCAAATGAAACTCCAATCTATATTTAATTCTAACTTTATTTTCCAAGTACAAACAAGATACTATAAACTTCAAATTGAATGCATCATTCCCAGAGAATTAAAAATAGGGTGGAAACATGGAGGAGGAAACGGCAACCCACACCAGTGTTCTTGTCTGGAGAATTCCATGGAGAGGAGACTGGTGGGCTACAGTCTATGGGGTTGCAAAGAGTTGGACACAACTGAGCGACTAACACTTTCACACTCAGGATGGAATTTCTAGCTCCAAGTCACCCTTGGGGAACTGCCTCGTTTTGCAGCACTTTGTGTAAAAATAAAGACTATTATTTAAGACAACAACAACAAAAATAGGATGGAAATAATTCTTCAGTGGCGAGAGAGGCTGCAGGACACACTTAGGACACTGGAGTTTGCTAAGGCGGCAGCTCCCACAGTACCAGTGAGTCATTCTTCACTAAGGCAGTATCACTCAGGGGGACTTCGGCAAAGGAAGGGGTAAGGCCACAGTATTCATTCTCTTCATTCATAGTTTCCCAACCAGGGATCAAACCCAGGCCCACAGCAGTGTAAGCGTGGCATCCTAACCACTGGACCACCCCAGGGAATTCCCTCACTCATTTAATACAATAGTATACAGCAGACATTAGACCAGAGCATGTCAGTGGCTAGTAAGTGTGCTCTGACATGTATCTAGAAATAATAATACAAAGCCTGGAGATACAAATGTCACATATTAGAGTCAAAGGAAGTGTGTAGATTTTGCTCCCTTCAAATCTGTTTCATTACATTCAGGAGGTATTTCTGTATAAAATATTCTGTAAAATATTTCTTCTGAAATATTTTAGTCCAATCCTTTTACTATCTCCACATGAAGAATGTAATGACATACTAGAGATTTTCTTCTCCTTTTTTTGGCACCTCAGGTAGTTCAGTGTTATTCAATACAAAGTTTAACCACCCTCTAAAATATCTCGAATCTTCAAAACACATAGTGTGTTTAATAAAAATATTCTTTTAAAAAAAAAAAAAAACACTTATTTTAAAGCCAAGTAACAATGTTGTGACAGTTTCAGGTGGACAGCAAATGCGGTCAGCCATACATATACATTTATCCATTCTCCCCCAAACTCCCCTCCCATCAAGGCTGCTAAAGACTAGTAATTCAAAATAGGCAAATATAAAGAAATTAGGATCAATCATTTAGTTACGAATCACATTGATTCATTTGAATTATAATGATTTTCTCTCTAGTAAAATGGAAAATGAAGGTATTGAGGTATCGCATAGGAAGAGGAAAACCCTGGTTTACAAACAGAATGTACAGATTTAAATGATGGTATACTATTTAATAACAATCAAAAATAAAATTTACCTTCTATAGACGAATCTGAGTTGATATAAGCAACGCTTCGCTCCTGGAGTGTTTTTGCATTCTCCTATAGTTGAAGCAAAGTTGTTACTTCACTCACAGCATTTTGTGGGAATATAAACAAAATAGGTTAATTGAGTATAAGAGGGGTCTACAAATACCTCTATAAAACCCATACCTTTGACAATAATTTCTGAGAAAATGCTGTTAACTGCTTGGTTGACAACACTGATACATTTAAACAAGAAAAACATTATGATGCTTAGTTACTGTTTATAGCAATAGCAGTGAGCCCTGAGGCAAAAGTATTTTCAGAGTGCAGTTCCCATGCCCTGTGAGTGAATAAAAGAAGGGCAATGCCAAAGAATGCTCAATCTACTTCACAATTGCACTCATCTCACACGCTAGTAAAGTAATGCTTAAAATTCTCCAAGCCAGGCTTCAACAATATGTGAACCGTGAACTTCCAGATGTTCCAGCTAGTTTTAGAAAAGGCAGAAGAACCAGAGATCAAATTGCCAACATCTGCTGGATCATCAAAAAAGCAAGAGAGTTCCAGAAAGATATCTATTTCTACTTTATTGACTGTGCCAAAGCCTTTGACTGTGCAGATCACAATAAACTGTGGGAAATTCTGAAAGAGATGGGAATACCAGACCACCTAACCTGCCTCTTGAGAAACCTGTATGCAGGTCAGGAAGCAACAGTTAGAACTGGACATGGAAAAACAGACTGGTTCCAAATAGGAAAAGGAGTACATCAAGGCTATACATTGTCACCCTACTTATTTAACTTCTATGCAGAGTACATCATGAGAAACGCTGGGCTGGATGAAGCACAAGCTGGAATCAAGATTGCCGGGAGA
>NW_011494530.1:41359-45259 GCF_000754665.1 Bison bison bison
ATGCAGATGACACACCCTTATGGCAGAAAGTGAAGAAGAACTAAAGAGCCTCTTGAAGAAAGTGAAAGAGGAGAGTGAAAAAGTTTGCTTAAAGCTCAACATTCAGAAAACTAAGATCATGGCACCTGGTCCCATCACTTCATGGCAGATAGATAGGGAAACAGAGGAAACAGTGGCTGACTTCATTTTTCTGGGCTCCAAAATCACTGCAGATGGTGATTGCAGCCATGAAATTAAAAGACGCTTACTCCTTGGAAGTAAAGCTATCACCAAGCTAGGCAGCATATTACAAAGCAGAGATATAATTTTGCTAACAATGGTCCATCTAGTCAAGGCTATGGTTTTTCCAGTAGTCATGTATGGATGTGAGAGTTGGACTATAAAGAAGGCTGAGTGCTGAAATACTGATGGTTTTGAACTGTGGTGTTGGAGAAGACTCTTGAGAGTCCCTCAGACTGCAAGGAGATCCAACCAGTCCATCCTAAAGGAAATCAGTCTTGAATTACTCACTGGAAGGACTGATGCTGAAGTTGAAGCTCCAATACTTTGGTCAAATGATGTGAAGAACTGACTCATTTGAAAAGACCCTGATGCTGGGAAAAATTGAAGGCAGGAGGAGAAAGGGACAACAGAGGATGATATGGTTGGATGGCATCACCGACTCGATGGACATGGCTTTGGGTGGACTCTGGGAGTTGGTGATGGCAGGGAGGCCTGGCATGCTGCAGTCCATGGGGTTGCAATGAGTCAGACTGAACTGAACTGAATCTCTAGCAATCATTACATACATAGAAGTGTGAGATCCACTGAAACTGGATATACCCATGTAAATTTATCATTTAAAGTGAGTAGTTGAAAATTTCCGTTTATCTAAAACTTTTTTAAGGTATGATGAAGAAAAAGAACAACAACAACAACAAAAAAGCAGAGAATAGAGAAAAACACTAGAGGGAGAGAGGATGGACAACAGGACTGAGAAGACATTCTTTCTCTCTGTCTGACACACTCACTCTATAAGATAAAGCAGAGGAAGGCTAGTCACACACATATGTGAATATGCTGAGACCTCTCTACTCTCTCTAGCTTGCTACCATATAAGAATACGTCACAATAAAAACATTTAAAGCTGTGAGTGGTTATTACACAAATGAGGATTCTTATCTCTGCAGCTGCCCCCATAGGTCAGGTGACAGCTGACTTTGCTATAGATAAATAGAGTCAGAGTCCCCATTATAACATACTTACAGTAGAAATGAAGAAGATTCCTAAGCTATATTTAAGAAGGTAAGGATGCTGTGGAATGTGATCAAGAATCTGGCAGAAAACTAGAAACAGTATCGAAACTGTCTTTTAACCCACATGTATTTAAATTAATGCAAGGCATATTATATCTTGGATTTGTTTTATCTTCATTTTAAGCTGCTGAAATTATAGGAACTGAAATATATATTTATACATGCATGTATTCCTAAGAAATTATTCATCTACAGTTAAGTCTATTCCAAAATGCATATTCACAATATCAGCGTAATAATAAAACTCTGCAATATAAATGGAACAAAGCATAAGTGATACAAGAAACTGTGTGTGATTTTACTTCCGTATTTATTTAATTCATTTTTTTTTTAAGTAAAGTAAGAGGAAAGGAGTCAGAAGGAAACAATAGATGGCAAGAAATACATGACATGCTTTAAAGCAATTCTACAAAATCTGGACTTATAAAGTAGAGGATGGTGAGGGAAATTGTTTTCGGCACACTTGCCTTCTGAGCTTACCTTGCACATTTAAGAACTTAGAGATACTGGACAGAGAGGCTAAGGGAAGAAGATGACAGAGGGGAGCCTAGGAAAGACACTTAAAGCATCAAGAGTCAGCGACAGAATTAATCATAGCTGAAGCAAAAAATAAGTCAATTTACAAAATTATCATCTTATACTCCACAATCAGGCACTTTCATGAATGGTAAAATAAACCCATGTTTACAATTATGTATCAAATCTATAAATGTGAAATTATAATAGAGTATAGTCACCATAATAGAACATCTGATGTTTTCTTAGATAGAAGAAATCCAAAGAAACTTCAAAAACTTGAAAAGTAACTCCAAGGATCTGTATCAGTTTTTAGACAAGTTAAGTCATTTGTCAGAAACAGCCTGCTAGTTTTAACTACTTTCTGAACATACAGATTTTTTACAAAACAAATAATACAAACTAAAATATTTTGACAATAATAAATTTGTTCACAGTCCAGTAATTAAGAGGATATTCTGTTTTGCCAATCTGCTATGAAAGTAAAAACAAACTCTAATGCCTAAATTCTCTTGACTATTTATCAAAATTAAAACCATATTAGGTAATGGAACCTATTTGTGACTATCCTGATGCTGCTGCTAAATCACTTCAGTCGTGTCTGACTCGGTGCGACCCCATAGCCGGCAGCCCACCAGGCTCCCCCGCCCCTGGGATTCTCCAGGCAAGAACACTGGAGTGGGTTGCCATTTCCTTCTCTGATGCATGCATGCATGCTAAGTCACTTCAGTCATGAGATATAAATACTTGTTGCCTGTTGACCAAGAAAACAAGAACTCTTCTGTCTTATTTACCTCAGCCCATTCTGTAGAACCCAGAAGTCCAAATTCTTCTGCATCCCAGCTGGCAAAAATGATAGTTCTTCTTGGTCTCCAGCCTGTAATCATTGTTAACACACATAACTAGGTATATCCGCCTAAAAGCTAAGGAAATTTCAGTTTGTCAGTTTTTGTCACCACCTACCACAGAAACACTACTTACCACTACTGAGCAGTTTCCCAAAACTCTGGGCAACTTCTTGCAAAGTAGCAGCCCCACTGGTTGGGTCAATGCCTCCAAATACCCAGGAGTCCCGATGACCTCCCAGAATAACATACCTGTCTGGGAAAAAATGTGTTCAAAAGAACTTCAACTTTGAATACATTTATAAAGAGTACAACTTATGATTTTAAATTAAACTTCCTCTAATAAATGTACCACCACAGTACAAGATGTTACCCATGGGGTTTGAGGGGAGCAAGGGTTACATGTGAGCTCTCTGTACCTAGTACTCAATTTTATTCTGAAACTAAAATCACACTAAAAATAAAGCATATTAAAAATGTTATGTTCTAATCAGAAAAAAAAACTTCCTCTTGAGTTTCCCCATAGAAATGAACACCATAAAGTAGTCTTCTTTTAGAATTATACTTTTTTCTTCCAAAGTTAGTCATTTCACATCAGCCAGGAAAAAATTAGCCATGGACTAACACCTTCTTGCAATCTTATAAAGCCAAACAACTACAATAATCCATCAACTTACCAGGTTCCACAGATCCTCTGATAGTTCCGATTACATTGTAAATCCGTGTAATTTTATTGATATTATAAACATGCATTCTAACCTTCCTAGAATTTCAAAGGGGACAAATTACTTCACAAGGAGCATTATGTCTAGCAGCTTTCTTCCACTGTTTTATTATAAGAAATATCAAAAGTATGGAAAATTGTATAACAGGGCAATAACTTCCCAAATACCCACCATGCAAACTGAAATAACTGTAATATTGTTGAGCCATTTGCAAGTAAGTTGCAGATATCATGACATCTTACTCCTGTGTACTGAAGCATGCACATTAAATTCAAATTTTAAAAATCAAACATCAATATATTTTTCCTCTCTCATAGCTCTATTGTTGATATTTAAAGTTCAAAATATTCTATTATTAAACACAGCTTGTATATTCATTCTAAAATTTTTAAATACATGCTACACAATTATAAAAATAAGGGAGAGAGCCTATTATCTACTAAAGGTCAAAGAAGCCTAATTTTTTAAATATGTATTTATTCATTTGGTTGCACTGGATCTTAGCTGTAGCATGTGAAC
>NW_011494530.1:45359-48675 GCF_000754665.1 Bison bison bison
CTATGTATTTATTCATTTGGCTGCACCAGATCTTAGTGGTGGCATGTGAGATCTGATCAGGACCTGGGCCCCCTGCATTGTAAGCTCAGAGTCTTAGCCACTGACCCCCAGGGAAGTCTCTGGAGAAGCTTATTTTTAATTTGTTTTATAGTAATATTAATTCCTGATATTCAGTTAACATTTTCCAAGATTATCAAAATGGTCCATCAGTATACTGTTAAAGAGCTGATTGAGTGCTGCCTACAAGAAACATGATAAACTTTATTGTTAAATGGCAGTTTGAGAAACACCTGCTAAAGTGTATAAGATAGCTATATGATGAAACTGTTCCAGGCCATCACTGTTGATTCTGATCTGGGCCTTCCTTTTAAATATTCATTCATCAATTGTAATTAACCAAATCAGAATTCACAGGAAAGTACAATCAAGATCAGAAAATGATAAAAAAAAAATGCTATTTACATTTTATAAAGCCAAACTGACATGGGAAAATGTTGAGCCTCTTTATCAGAGGGGAACAAAAATTTTTAACCTATGGCAGGCTCATAGGAAGTGCACAGGGAACCCCAGAACTTTCTACTTTTTAGTTCATTTTTGAATGCAAGAACTAATACATCAAATCCTGTATATTGTTAAGTGTAGATTCTGGTGTTTCTCACCCTAAAATTACATTGTGATTCTGAATGTGTATATAATTCATGAATAGTATTCAACTAAAAAGTGCCTTTAGGGGAAAACTAATCAGTGGGTGTTGTTCTGCATTTTAAGATATTTAGTAAAAGATTTTATTTTTGCTTCTGAATGATAGAAATTAATAGCAAAAAGCAAAAGTATTCTTTAGCATGTTTCTAAATATATGAGCCTAAGATCTATTAGTAAGAAACCCAACTTCACTGACATATGTAATTAAATGAAGAAAATAAAAGAATGCTGCAACAATGAGGAATGAGAGAAGACAATCTATTTTAATCTAAACGGAAAATAAACTAGCTATCTGCTCAGATTCTCAAAGAAACTCATCTACATCTTTAATCTTTATATTTTTCTAGTTTTTAGTATCACTGACTCCAGAAGTACCTAAAAGAATTACCTAGAGAAATACTGCTATGGTTTCCAGTGGGTCAGCAAGAACGTTGTGGGCTCTGCAAATGAAGTTCCTGAAATTCTGGACAACTTGGGAGATTGACTTTGGGGCATCTCCTGCTTTACCATCGACAGAAATGATTTCCAGAGGAATTTGATCTTCAATTTGGGATTCTATGCTGAGGGAATTTGACTTGCCAGGAACCTGAATGACAATGACATCAGCCAGGGATGTAGCCATACAGACACAAGGAACCCCTGTGCTCTATCTGAGCCTTCCAAAACCTGAGCCTCCAATCTGGCACCATCACAAGACCTGCCCTGGGGGCAATTTGACTCAGATGGGCCTTTACCTTCCCCGCCTTGCAACAGGGAAGAACATGTTGCATTTTATTACAAGTTAATTCCTAAAGGGATGTTGCCTATAAGATTAAATTACACATAATGGCCCATAATGTCCTGCTATCACTTCAAATTCATTACGTTCCAAATAAACTGAATTCAAGAATATAGACTCCAGATGGCAGGGGTTTTTGCCTGTTTTGTACACTGCTGAATCCCCAGTGCCCAGAATGGTGCCAGGGTACAGTAAATGCTCAATAAATATTTGTGAAAGGAATGAATATCCTCCTATATAGGGAAATACTGGAGAAATCTGAGAACAAACTCAGCTCACATATCAGAGTTACTTCTGCCTATCAAAGTCTTTGATAAGACTATTTAAAAACTCTACAGAGACAGAATTTAACTTGTGGAAATCTGGTAATACAAATAACTCATGTCCACTGAAATGCACAATTTCTCTCATAAACTTTCCTTTCCTAATGTGGAAGAAATCAGTTTTTCAGCTGTTAAGCATACTCATTGCAGCATTCCTAAGGAGCTCATTTTTTGTATCATCTTTGAATTCTCCTTTGAACCAGCTTTTAACTCCTTTCAGGTTCCCTTGTTGCATTAAATAAAATTTTTACACAAACTCATTTTATATTCGTACGAGAATTATGGTTTTACTTAAAAAAAATAATCCTTTATCATTTCTGGAAGTCCCACCAAGATGTACAATGGATTCTTCTTGGAGAGCCAAGAATGGGTAGCTTAAACCCAGACACGTCTTCCTTGACTTTCAGATGTACATTCCAAGCAGCAATAAAATTTTAACTTGCCTGAATCTCTGTATCTCCAACTTATTTTTTCCTACTGATTCTGTGTTTTGTTTATGTTTCTAGTTTGCTTATAGCAGATAAGCTACATCCCATTTGTGGTGGCAATGGTAAAGAATTTGGTTTCAGGTCTTACCATTTGGTAATCTCTATAAGTTGATCAATGCATTATTATGAAGATCTCTTAGATAAGAAATGATACCGAGTCTTGTTTTTAGCAATTATTTTTTTAAAAATAGTGTATTTGCCCACTTTGAGTTCAAATCAAATAGGGATTTTTGCTCATGGTGAAGATGGACAGCTTTTTGATGTCTTCACCAGGGAGATGGTCTGTTTCTGAGCTAACTCTTGAACTGTGACTGTAGCCATGTGTTTATTGATTTCTCCGTGTTTGTATGTTTCTGTTTATAAATCAGAAAGGCATATATCTTTCATTGTGTACCTCGAAAGTATTAATAATTAGATAATGAAGTCTCTTATATTAAAAGAAGTCCATTCTAATTGAGAGAGATAAACACTTACATAAAAATATTTCTAAAATTCCTATAAAATAAAACAGAACTCCTAATACTTTAAAGGGCTTCCCAGGTGGTGCTAATGGTAAAGAATCTGTCTGCCAATGTAGCAGATGCAAGAGACACAGGTTCTATCCTTGTGTTGGGAAGATCCCCTGGAGAAGGAAATGGCAACTCACTCCAGTATTCTTGCCTGGAAAAATCCCATGGACAGAGGAGGTTGGCAGGGTACAGTCCATGGGGTTGCAAAAAGTCAGACTTGGCTGAACACTTGTCAGCAGCAATAATTTAAAAGTTCTGAAATAAAACTTTTAATAGAAATTAAAAGACATTCTCAAAATATAATTTCATATTGTTAAGTAAATTTCTAGCAAACAAGACTGACTTAATAATTTTGTCTCAATAAAAACAGCTATATTTTCTGCAATTCATCAATTTTTAAGTTTCCCTTCCTCTCTACCTTTCAAGCAAATCAAAGTACTTAAAGTTCTGATCATGCCATGATGTTGTACAACTTTGGACAAGCTGTTCTCTGCCACTGACATTTCCTGCCTAACT
>NW_011494530.1:49070-51587 GCF_000754665.1 Bison bison bison
TAAACCTGTAACTCAGATGTAGCAATTTTTGAGATGTAAAAAACAAATGTTGTGATATCCCTGTTGGAAGAAGAATTTAATACATCATTCCATAAGTAATTCTTTTGCTTAATCACACAGTCATGTCCAACTCTTTGCAGACCTCTTGGACTGGAGGCTGCCAGCCTCCTGTGTCCATGGGGTTTTCCAGACAAGAACACTGGAGTGGGTTGCCATTTCCTTCTCCAGGGGATCTTCCCAGCCCAGGGATTGAACCCAGGTGTTCTGCATTGCCATCTGAGCCATCAGGGAAGCTCTAAGTATTTCTAAACGATAATTATTCACTATGAAAAATGAGAAAAAAAATATAAGCAAAGCAAAACTGGCAGAACACTTATCTTGACATTTTTCCACTAAATATGTAAACTTTTAGTAGAATACTAAAGTAACATAAAACTACCTGAAAGAATCGTGTCCTACAAAGCCAGGCCCAATGTTGTAACTCACGTTAAGACCTCCCTTCCAGCTCTCATCTGGTGAAGCAATTCCTCCCAAATAGCTGTCAAGAGAAAATGAAAATGACAGAAAAAAAAAAGGCTGAGCATCACAATTTCTAAAAGAAATCACAAAGTAAGTTGATGAGGTTTTATTCAAACATTTAACAAATATATATTGAGGATTTACTAAGTGCTGGGAACTGTAAAATTTCCTTCCCTTGCAGAGCTTACATCCTAGCAAGAGAACCATAACTAGCAAGAGAAACATAAGTAAAATGTTGCTATGCTAGTGGTAAGAGCTAAGGAGAGGAATTCCGTGGCGGTCCAGAGGTTATGAGTTGGCCTTTCACTGCCTGGGCCTGCGTTCAAGCCCTGGTTGAGGAACTAAGATCCCATGTGCTTCACAGCACAGCCTCCCACCAAAAAAAGAGCTAAGGAAAAAACAACCAAAATAGTGAGGGGAAATGGGAAACATCAGTGCATCAGCCTCTCTGCTTCTGACTTTAATTATTTACATAGGAAAGCATTAGGTTCAAGAAATCCTAAACATATGAAATTAAGGAGAAGAAATTAATTTCTAGAAAAGCTGCTGGTTACATAGTAGCCACTCAAAAAACATTACTGAATGGCATTTGCACATACATTAAACAAAAAATAGACATTAGGAAATCTGAAAAAGAACCAACAGTTACACAATACGGTAATAGCAAACACTGACTGAATGTTTTTCCTATGATATTTATATAATGATTTCACCTACTCATAATCACTCTATCAGGCAGAAACTAGTTCTGTCTTCATTTCAGAGAAGGAACCTGAATTGGAGAAAGATTGGGTAACTGGTATAAGTTTACAAATCCAGTGAGTTGTGGGTATCAGCACATTTTTGAAATGCAGGTCAAATACAAATACCTAAGATAACCTAACTACTTCAAAAATCTCAAGTCAATATTTTTATCTTTAGACATAGTTTTTCCTTTTGAGACTTTCATTTGTAGCAAATACAGGACTGTTTTCTTATTATTTCTTAGTTAATAAACTGCTCTTTCCTTACAGAAAAAAAGATGTGTTCTATATTCCCTACTTTAGGAGTCAATTCTGATACAAGACTTCACTTTTAACATAGGTAGGTTTTAGAACAGAAAATAGATGTTTAGTGTAATAGATCTTATTCTCAAATACAACTGGAAAACTATACCGTAAAAATATTTCTGCATCATTATATCCAATGGGATGTACAGGGATTTGGGGAATTCCCACTCCATCTTCAACATCAAGTCTGAAGGTGTACTCTGCAGAAATCAATTGCATAAGAGGAAAACAACTGAAGAATCGAGCAAAGGGTATAAAAGAATTCCTGTTATTACTAATGCAGATTTGCTATATGTTTGATATTACATCCAAACTTTTAAAGTTCCCCCAAAGTGACTGACTGTTTTATCTAATATGGTCTATTTAAATTTGACAGTAAGAAATTAAATCATTTGCATTTTAATATAAAATCAATTACAGGGATTACAGATTCCTATATTTGCTTTGACATTTCATGTAATGAATATTTTATTTCCTTAAGGATATCTTGAATCCTTTTTAGAGAAGCTTCAGTCAACTAAATACCTGGAAAATGTGTCCCAGATTCTGAAACTAGAAAGAACTGTAAAATAAGAACTGAAGGAAATGCAAAATGCTGGGCTGGATGAAGCACAAGCTGGAATCAAGATTGCTGGGAGAAATATCAATAACCTCAGATATGTAGATGACACCACCCTTATGGCAGAAATGAAGAGGAACTAAAGAGCCTCTTGATGAAAGTGAAAGAGGAGAGTCAAAAATTTGGCTTAAAGCTCAACATTCAGAAAACTAAGATCATGGCATTCTGTCCGATCACTTCTTGGCAAATAGATGGGGAAACAGTGGAAACAGTGGCTTTTATTTTGGGGGGCTCCAAAATCACTGCAGATGGTGACTGCAGCCGTGAAATTAAAAGACGCTTACTCCTTGGAAGGAAAGTTATGACCAACCTAGACAGCATATTGAAAAG
>NW_011494530.1:51687-53697 GCF_000754665.1 Bison bison bison
AAGACTCTTGAGAGTCCCTTGATCTGCAAGGAGATCCAACCAGTCCATCCTAAAGGAAATCAGTCCTGAATATTCATTGGAAGGACTGATGCTGAAGCTGGAGCGCCAACACTTTGGCCACCTGATGCAAAGAACTGACTCATTGAGAAAGACCCTGATGCTGGGAAAGACTGAAGGCAGAGGGAGAAGGGGAGGACAGAGGATGAGATGGTTGGATGGCATCACTGACTTGACAGACATGAATTTGAGTAAACTCTGGATTGATGATGGACAGGGAAACCTTGTGTGCTACAGTCCATGGGGTTGCAAAGAGTCAGACACAACTGAGTGACTGAACTAAGTGGTATTGGGAATAAGTGAAAATTTCTTACTCAAATAATAACAATATTCTCCTTAAAGGAAGATGAAAAGTATTGTCAGGCTTAAATTCTAATTGAGACTTGTGGTTTCAGCCAAAATAGAGTTTTCTAGAGCATTAAAACAACTATCTTAGAAAAAAGAGAGGTTTCAAACAAGTTACATCAAATTCTACTTTAAGAAACTGAAAAAATAAGAGCAAATAAAGCAAAAATGAGCAGAAGAAAGGATATATCCTACTAAAGACCAGAGCAGAAATGTTAGAAATAGAAAACAGACAAATGATAGAAATTATCAACGAAATCCAAAGCTGGTTCTCTGAGTGGATTAACAAAATTGATAAATCCCTTGCAAGACAAATCAAGAAAAGAAAAGAGATATAAACCATCAATATCAGAAATAAAGAAGAGAATAGCACTCCAGTACCTGGAGAAAAGAAAGAAAGAGAGAGAAGAAAGGAAGAATATTACAAAGAAGTATATGCCCATAAATTTAACAACTTGGATGAAATGGACAAAATCTTAAACTAGCAAATCTCACTCAAGATTAAATACATAATGTAAACAGCCATATACCTACTGAAGAAATTTAATTTGCAATTAAAAACATTCCTACCAACAAAATACCAGGCCCATATCGATTCACTGAAGGATTCGACATCATGCCATGTCACACTCAGTTGCTCAGTCACATCTGACTCTTTGCAACCCCATGGACTACAGCCCACCAGGCTTCTCTCTCCATGGGATTCTCCAGGCAAGAATACTGGAGTGGGTTGCCATCTCCTCCTCCAGGGGATCTTCCTGACCCAGGAATCAAACCTGCATCTCTGGCATCTCTTACGTTAGTAGGTGGATTCTTTACCACTGAGCCACGTTTTCAGATAAAATCAAACTCATTCTACATAAACACTTGCAGAAAAATGAAGAAGATGAAGTAATTTTTTTTTGGCCTTTTATTTATTTATTTATTTATTTATTCAGATTGCTTTTTTTTCTTCTTTTTTTTAAATTTAATTTTATTTTTATTTTATTTTTTTTCCTTATTGCATTTTTTAAATTTTATTTTATTTTTAAACTTTACATAATTGTATTAGTTTTGCCAAATGTCAAAATGAATCCGCCACAGGTATACATGTGTTCCCCATCCTGAACCCTCCTCCCTCCTCCCTCCCCATACCATCCCTCTGGGTCGTCCCAGTGCACTAGCCCCAAGCATCCAGTATCGTGCATCGAACCTGGACTGGCAACTCGTTTCTTACGTGATATTTTACATGTTTCAATGTCATTCTCCCAAATCTTCCCACCCTCTCCCTCTCCCACAGAGTCCAGTGTGGAGATTCCTTAAAAAACTGGAAATAGAACTGCCTTATGATCCAGCAATCCCACTGCTGGGCATACACACTGAGGAAACCAGAAGGGAAAGAGACACGTGTACCCCAATGTTCATTGCAGCACTGTTTATAATAGCCAGGACATGGAAGCAACCTAGATGTCCATCAGCAGATGAATGGATAAGAAAGCTATGGTACATATACACAATGGAGTATTACTCAGCCATTAAAAAGAATACATTTGAATCAGTTCTAATGAGGTGGATGAAACTGGAGCCTATTATACAGAGTGAAGTAAGCCAGAAGGAAAAACACCAATA
>NW_011494530.1:54430-57452 GCF_000754665.1 Bison bison bison
CAGTCAGCCCGGCACACAATCCTGCTCTCCCCCCCACCAAATCAATATGTATAATTGAAGAAAAACATAGATAAGAACAATTTAAGATCATTTTATTAGGTACAGTAAAAGAATCTGACAACATTCACTACACATTGCTAGTCAAATGAGAAAAATGTGCTAAGATAAAAATTCATAGCACTTTAAGATAGAAGTGAACTTCCTCAATCTTTATCAGATTTAAAAGAATCTATAAAATCTGAAAGAAAAAAAAAACCCTATGGCTAAGATCCTACTTAACAGAGAAAGACAGGGACAGTCTTTGGGGGCAGGAACATGGCAAGGATATCTGCTCTAACAACTTTTTACAGCAATGTTCTAGAAGTACCAGATACTACAATAAGGAAAGAAAAAGAAAAGGCATCCAGAACAGAAACAAAGAAATAAAACTCTCTTTAT
The DNA here is from genome assembly GCF_000754665.1 of Bison bison bison. Taxonomy (NCBI): domain Eukaryota; kingdom Metazoa; phylum Chordata; class Mammalia; order Artiodactyla; family Bovidae; genus Bison; species Bison bison. Next base: position 54,869 of record NW_011494530.1, read on the forward strand.
GTGCATATGACATGATCACCTATACAAAAGCTGATGGAATCCAAAAAAACCTAGCGGAACTAATTATTGATAAGTTTACAGAATACAAGATCAATACACAAGATCAGTATGTTTCCTCTAGAAACAACATTTCCATTTACTAACAACGGTCAACTGGAAATAGAAATTTAAAATGTAATTAAAAAAAGAATAACACTATGAAATTATTATGGATAAATGTGAAAAAAGATACACATGGTCTGTACAGTGAAACAACAAATGGGCTGAGAGAAAGTTACAGATACCTAAGTAAATTGAGAGCTGTACCATGTTTATGGCTCAGAAGATCCCATATTTTAAAATATCAATTTTCCCAAAACTGACTTATAGGTTTAATTCAACCTCAATCAACCTCCCAGGAGACTTTTTGATAGAAATTGATAAGCCAGTTCTAAAATTCACATGGGAAGGAACCAGAATAGCTACCAAAACTTCAAAAAAGAATTGTAACCTGGAGACTTTCGTATCGATTAGAATGTAAAGTTAAAAAGATCAACCATACTAAGCGCTGGCAAGGATGCAGCAAATGGAACGCTCACACACTGCTGCTAGAATGCAAAATGGTACAAGCACTTTGGAAAACAATTTGAAAATCATCTATCATGTTATCCAGCCATGCCATCTCTATTCATTTACTCAAGAGAGACAAAAGTATATATACATATAAAGACTTGCATACAACTGTTCGTAGAAGTTTTATGCGTAATATCTCCAAAACTTAAAGCAATCTAAATTCCCAAGAAAAAGTAAACAAACAAACTGTAGAGTATCCATTCAATGGAATACCATTCAACAACCACAACAAAAAGAACTGAAATATTGACACAGACATCAACATAGCTGAAGCTCAAAATTATTATACTAGACAGAAGGCAAATCAATGGTTCCTAGGGATTGGCAGGGAGGGAGTGGGGTTGAGAGGAAGGCATCACAAAAAGATGAGATGAAACTTTTCAGGGTAATGGACACGTTCATTATCTTGATTGTGGATATGGTTACCCAAATGTGAAAACCTTTCACATTTTACATATTAAATAACACAAAAAAAACTCATTGATATTTTCAAAAATAAAAATATGTGATCTGTAGAAATATAAAATCATTACACAGTTAAGAAACCCTAAGTTCTAGTTTGGTAAGAATAGTATTACTCTGGACATGTGTTCTTCAACCTCTACTAAAGGCAGAAGGGAACTGAACTGTCTACTACCCCCTCCACGTCCACACCTCATGGAAACTTAAAGCTGAAATAATAAAAGGGAAATTGTTTTAAATTCCTAGCAGTAGCAATCCAAAATACAATTGTGCACAATTTTAATGGTATTCTATAGATGCTTACTTTTACACCTTCTGTAAGGACAAGTAATATTTTTGCAAAAATGAGTGGGCCATAACAGGCTCATCTATTACCTTTAGCTGGATAGCCTGGAGTGAGGGGGTCACCAGCACCATCCAGGTTTAACACATTCCCTCTCTGGGCTACAGTTCCAGGAAGGTTCCACCCTTTGGGATATGGCTGCACCCCAGGAGCAGAGTAGTCAGCTGGATCTGAGTACAAGATGATTCCCTTGGCTCCTGCCAACATGGCATTTTTAACCTGCAGGGGCAATAAGCAATCCATAATGTAGAAATGGCAAAAGACTGACTTATCCTTGTAAGATAAAACCAATTTAATAACATAAGGAAACTTACGCACTTTTATTATCACACTGGTAACAATCAGTTCTTTTAGGCTTCAATACGATTTCTGCCCAGGTAGACTTAACAACTCACATTTATTCAACATAACTCCAAACAAGTTATTACCTTTTCTGTGAAGCATTCCTAGTATACCTAAAACTGCAAAATTAATGTCTCTCTTTTCTACACATCTTCCATGTTTTATATATGACTATATTACAAGATGGATCAAAGCATTGTAAATAACTGTTAAACATCTTTCTTCTCTACTACTATTTTTTGAGAACAAGGACCTTGTCTAACTCACTTTAACTATCTATCCCGCAGTGTTTGGGGCTTCCCAGGTGGCTCAATGATAAAGAATCTGCCTGCAATGGAGGCAACACAGATGTGGGTTCTATTTCTGGGTTGGGAAGATCCCCTGGAGGAGAACATGGCAACCCACTCCAGTATTCTTACCTGGAAACTCCCATGGACAGAGAAGCTTGCTGGGCTACAGTCCATTGGATCACAAAGAGTTGGACATGACCAAGGCGAATGATCATGCATACTCTCCAACATTTAGAAAAACAGACTCAGTTCAGTTCAGTCGCTCAGTCATGTCTGACTCTTTGCGACCCCATAAACTGCAGCACGCCAGGCCTCCCTGTCCATCACCAACTCCCGGAGTCCGCCCAAACCCATGTTCATCGAGTTGGTGATGCCACCCAACCATCTCATCCTCTGTTGTCCCCTTCTTCTCCTGCCCTCAATCTTTCCCAGCATCAGGGTCTTTTCAAATGAGTCAGCTCTTCACATCAGGTGGCCAAAGTATTGGAGTTTCAGCTTCAACATCAGTCCTACCAATGAACACCCAGGATTGATC
>NW_011494530.1:57794-63295 GCF_000754665.1 Bison bison bison
AAATAAAGTCAGCCACTGTTTCCCCATCTATTTGCCATGAAGTGATGGGACTGGATGCCATGATCTTCGTTTTCTGAATGTTGAGCTTTAAGCCAACTTTTTCACTCTCCTCTTTCATTTTCCTCAAGAGGCTCTTTAGTTCTTCTTCACTTTCTGCCATAAAGGTGGTGTCATCTGCATATCTGAGGTTATTGATATTTCTCCCGGCAATCTTGACTCCATCTTGTGCTTCCTCCAGACCACACACTTAAGATGATGTAAATGTCTGTGGAGCTAAGAAAGCTAATTTAAAATTTTACACAGGTGAAGTCCCTGGTGGTCCAATGGTTAACACTCCATCATCTCACTGCAGAGAGCCAGGGCAGAAGAGGAGAAGAGAAAGAAAAGAAGAAAAGCTACCCAGAACTTAGTGTCTGAAACATCGCCCAGTGTTTTTTAAATATTTTTCTAACAATTCAAACTGACCACAAATAGGAAAATGTATCCTGTAAGATACTGAATTCTTGATTACCAGAAGTAGTATAATGAAAGATAGATAACCATCAATCAGCTAAAACACTTCCCAGTATTCAGACAAAGATTAGAAAAAGTAAAATCTGATACAACTTTTTTGAAGTACAAATCTATGATGCCCATCAAACTTTTGAAATAATGTACAACTGATCCTTGAACAATGCAGGGTTAATCCAAGAATAACTTAGGCTTGGCTCTCTGTATTCTCCATTTGTCTGCATCTGTGGTTTCAACCAACCTCTGACCTTGTAGAAACTGAATATGTGCATAGTTCCCCATTCCTGTTCAACTCTTTGCAACCCTATGGACCGCAGCCTGCCAAGCTCCTTTGTCCATGGGACTTTTTAGGCAAGAATACTGGAGTTGGTTGCCCTTTTCTACTCCAGGAGATTTTGACCCAGAGACTGAACCCATACCTCCTGTGTGTCTCCTGCATTAGCAGGCCGCTGTGCCACCTGGGAAGCCCATGTAGTAACTGTATAATACTATTATTAACCATTGAAAATACCCCGGAACAAGTGGACTCACACAGTTCAAATCTATGTTGCCATAGATTTGATTCAACTGTACACTATGATTTAGCCATTCAGCTTCTAGGAGTGAATCTATATTACCAAAATCCTCATACAAATGTTCAAGTACATATGGACAATGATGCTCACAATATAAATATTTGTAACAGTAACAAATTTAAGACAAGTGGAATAGTTAAATAAATTGCTTAATAATTCTGTAAAATATTACACAGCCATCTACAATGATGAGGGAGGAACTTCCCTAATGGTCCAGTGGCCAAGACTTGGAGCTCCCAATGCAGGGAGCCCAGGCGTGATCCCTGGTCAGGGAACTAGATCCCACATGCTGGTTATGAGCTCAAGCACCATGACTAGAGATCCTGTGTGCTGCAACTAAAACTCAGTACAGCCAAACAGAGTTTTACAAAATGAAGTTTTACTTAATAAGCAGTTACAAGAAATTACTCAGTACTTGTAACTATCCTAAATGCTTTCAAATGTAAGGTTGATAAATCCTACTGTGGATTCTAGGAGATTAATGTTATTATTAGCATTTCTATTTCACGTAAGAAGAGATACTGGCACAGAGAAGTTAAGTAACTTGCTCACAGGAAAAGATCTAGAGCATAGGGAACCCGCACCAGACAAGAAGCCAGGTTACACAGATCTAGCACCCTATACTCTTAACCATCTTATTATATAACTCTCAATGTGCTGACCTCTGAGTTATTATTGAGTGAAAAAATAAATTTATACAATATGTAGTATCTGATGCCCTCTTTGTTAAGAAAAAAGAAGAAATTATGTAAAATGAGTATATGAAGACATTCATATTTCACAAAATTAGGCCTGAAAAGACCTATTAAGAATTGATTACATCTGGGCAATGAATGAATTGAGTAATATATGAATTTTCATTTTTTAGTTTATATAAAATTTCATCATTTTAATAAAAAAACAACATAGCTTTGGTAGTAAAACTAAGAAGAATAATTTCCCTTTCCAGATAGACGAGGTAGCAAAAACAACAATGACAAAAGACAAGCAAACACATAAAACCCCAGGATTTTTCTGTGCAACCATGAAAATAACAAATTTATAAATATATATATATGGCAATTTTGGAGAAGGAAATGGCAACCCGCTCCAGTATTCCTGCCTGGAGAATCCCATGGACAGAGGAGCCTGGAAGGCTGCAGTCCATAGGGGTTACACAGAGTCGGACACTGCTCAGTGACTAAACCAACCAATGGCAATTTTTGGAAACCATAATGCAAATGATGTAAATCATTTATATTTACTGGTTATATATTATTTTTCCCTTTAGAAAAGCAAATAACAAAGTACTTTGTTTCCTCTGAAGATTCTCCCGTATCTGGCAATAACAATCTTTCCAGTGCAGTTGATGTTCATCTCTCTTTCTAGTTTGAAAAAGTCTTCAGTACGAGCGTAGTTCACATATATAAGCTCCCCCTGTTGGAAATAAAAATAAAAACAAACAACAACAGCAAAAATACAAAACACTGCTAAAGAGAAAACCAAAATAGAAGTTTGCTCCATAATGCTGCTGCTGCTGCTGCTGCTGCTAAGTCGCTTCAGTCGTGTCTGACTCTGTGCGACCCCATAGACGGCAGCCCACCAGGCTTCCCCGTCCCTGGGATTCTCCAGGCAAGAACACTGGAGTGGGCTGCCATTTCCTTCTCCAATGCATGAAAATGAAAAGTGAAAGTCAAGTTGCTCAGTCATGTCCGACTCTAGCGACCCCATGGACTGCAGCCCACCAGGCTCCTCCATCCATGGGATTTTCCAGGCAAAAGTACTGGAGTGGGGTGCCATTGCCTTCTCCTTGCTCCATAATACTGCATCATAATAAAAAGTTATCTTTCTTGTCTTGGGCTTAATAAACACACCCATGCTAATTCTGGAGAAGTCTTTTAAAATATTTCAGTATCCTGAAAGTTAAAAAAAAAAGAGAGATAATATGTAAAATATTTAAACAGTGTTTAAATGTTTGAAGAAATTACTAGTGTACACTGAGTATGGGGAATACTATAAATAAAAGTAGCTACATTATTTCCAACCATGGTATTTATGGGTAGAGTTATTATTAGAACTTCTGTGGTATGATTTATCAATTCAGATCTACAAATCTATAACAAAGTCAGACAATGGACAAAGGAAAAAAGTTTGAAAACTATCTACTGCCCTTACTGAATTAAGACATGTGCAGCAGTTTCTGAGTTATTTCAAAGAATGGCATGTGCTTATCAGGGTCTGGTTCTCAAGTATTTCTTTTCTAAAAATTGTTTTTAGGGAGGTTATGTAGAGGATGGAGTCTTAAAGTATGAATTAACATGTATGATCCACCTAATTTTCTTGGTTTTATTCCTTTACATAGATATTTTTAAATAAAGGCTTAAAGAACTGAATGTCTTTTATTTTACCTCTGGCACGCCCGCAGGTGAAAAGGCATTATAGGGTGGTACAATATTCTTAACATTCTCATATCCAACTGGTGGTGGCTCAATGTATGATGTATTGAAAATCTAGCAAGAATTGAAACACATAAAGTTAGAAACATTTCAGATTGCTATTAAAGAATAATACATTTTGTGGGCAAAAGGCCTAAATGGATATTTCTTTAAAGAAGACATACAGATGGTGAACAGGCACATGAAAAGATGCTCAACATCGCTAAGCATCAGAGAAATGTAAGACAAATGCCAGAAAAGGTGTAGAGAAAAAGGAACTCTCCCTGTGCCATTAGGGAGTGTAAATTGGTACAGCCACTATCCTAACAGTGTGCTGCTACTGCTGCTGCTAAGTCACTTCAGTCGTGTCCGACTCTGCGACCTCGTAGACGGAAGCCCACCAGGCTCCCCCGTCCCTGGGATTCTCCAGGCAAGAACACTGGAGTGGGTTGCCATTTCCTTCTCCAATGCATGAAAGTGAAAAGTGAAAGGGAAGTTGCTCAGTCGTGTCCGACTCTTAGCAACCCCATGGACTACAGCCCACTAGGCTCCTCCATCCATGGGATTTTCCAGGCAAGCGTACTGGAGTGGAGTGCCATTGCCTTCTCCGACCTAACAGTATGGAGGCGCCTTAAAAAACTAAAAATAGAGCTACTGTATGATCTAGCAATTCTACTTGTGGGCATATATACAGAAATGACAAAAGCTCTGATTTGAAAAGGTACATGCACCCAAATATTTGAAACAGCACTATTTGCAATAGCTAAGACATGGAAACAAGCCACGTGCCCATTAACAGACAACTGGTTTAATAAGATTTGGTTTACACATACAATGCAATGTTACTCAGCCATAAAAGCATATTAAATATTGCCATTTGCAAGCAAGAGGGGTAGACCTAGAGAGTATCATACTAAGGGAAGTAAGTCAGAGACACAAATACATCACTTTTATTTGGAATCTAAAAAATAACATGGATCCATCTATATACAAAAGAGAAAGTTTACAGACATAGAAAATAACTTATCATTACTAAAGAAGAAAGGGATGTGCTGTGCTCAGTCGTGTCCAACTCTTTGTGACCCCATGGACTGTAACCCGCCAAGCTCCTCTGTCCATGGGATTCTCCAGATAAGAACACTGGAGTGGGTTGCCACGCCCTCCTCCAGGGAATCTTCCTAACCCAGGGATCGAACCCAGGTCTCCCGTGTTGCAAGCAGATTCTTTACCATCTGAGCCACCAGGGAAGTAATGGGGGAAGGAATAAAATAGGAGTATAGGATTAACAATTCCCAGGTGGCTCAAGTGGTAAAGAATCTACCTGACAACGCAAGAGACTTAGGCAGGAGACACAGGTTCGATCCCTGGGTTGGGAGGATCCCCTTAAGAATGAAATGGAGACCTCCTCCAGTATTCTGGGGCTTCCCAAGTGGTGGTAGTGGTGAAGAACCTCCTGCCAAGGCAGGAGACATAAGAGACTTGGGTTCGATCCCTGGGTCGGGAAGATCCCCTGAAGGAGGAAATGGCAACCCACTCCAGTGTTCTTGCCTGGAGAATCCCATGGCCAGAGTATCCTCCCAGGGTATGATCCATGGGGTCAAAAAGAGTCAGACACAGCTGAACCAACTTAGCATGCACTATAGGATTAACAGATACACTAACAGATACATTAACAGATATTAACAGATACATTAAGTAGGGAAGTAACGAAGTTTTACTATGTAACACAGGGAACAATATTCAATAACTTATAATAATCTATAATGGGAAATAATCTGAAAAAAATTTACATAAAACAGAATCACTTTGCTGTACACCTGAAACTAATACAATATTGTAAATCAGTCACCTCAATTCCATGTTCATCCGTGACTGATATGTAGTTGGCATTTGTCTCATTAGGGTAAGACAGGAGAACATCATAGTGCACCAACTCAGCTGAATCCAGTCCAAACTTCTTCCACTGGTTTTGGATTTTCTTGGCAAGCAATAAATTTTGTTC
>NW_011494530.1:63786-63952 GCF_000754665.1 Bison bison bison
CAGTTTTTAAATATTTGTGTGTAACTGCAGTTTTCACATGTGCTTGTAGGGAATATGCTATGCACAGGCCTGTACTATAATTAACAGGTGTTCTTTGAAAAATAAGAATGACTTTCTTATTTTCTTATATCTTATATATATTCTTATATATATATATATATGTATC
>NW_011494530.1:64095-68466 GCF_000754665.1 Bison bison bison
CCTTATTCTTCTGTGGCTCTGCTCCCTCGGGTCAGTTCATTGTTGAGCTGGTCCGGACAGTGCTTCCTCAGAAAAGAACACATCTGGTGCTGAACACAGTCAGCAGGGATTCGGGGATGAGCAAACATGAGGGAAGGATGGCACATCCCTACGCCACCGGTGCTAACTTCTTGCTGCTTATCAGGAAGTGAAGATATTCTCAAACTAAGATCATCATGTTTGCCAGACACCAGCCGGGCAGCTGTGCTAGCCTGCACTTTTGGCACTGTTTTCACCCTACTGTATACAGTTGTTTATTTATCCCATTGAAGTTCAAGTTCATGCATCTTTATGTTTATATTTCCAAATGCTCAGTACTTGCCTGTTATCCAGGAATTACATAATTCAGATTTGCTGAACTGAGTTTGGGCAATGATCTCTTGGTTCTGAGTCTAAATGATTTGCAACAGTTAAGTAACTTCAGAAACATAGTTTCAAATGAAATTCACTTTGCTTGAGGTAAATATTTTAAAAGTTTCCCAAACCCCCTCCCTCCATAAGTAGCCCAATTATACTTCTATACACTGGTGTTTTAGTCAATCATAGAACAACCAAAAAAGACAGCGAGTAAAGCAAAATCAGTACTTACTGAAAACTTACTATATGCCAGTAACCTGATGAGGTATTTCACATGGGCTTTCTGATTTAATCCTAACCACCCTTTTTCCATTATCTGCATTTTGCAAATACATTAACAGAGAGCAGTTAAATAAGTTGCTTATAATTTAGTAGGGCTTCACTCATAGCTCAGTTGGTAAAGAATCTGCCTGCAATGCAGGAGACCTGGGTTTGATTCCTGGGTCCAGAAGATCCATTGTGGAATTAAATCATTCATCTGATCATACTGATCAACTGCTTAAAATCCTTCTATGGCTCCTTATATTCTGCATTATAAAGTTCACATTGGACATAGCATTTGGACCCTTTTTTTAATCTGATCCACTTTCCAGGTTCATTTCTTACCACTCACCTTATAAACTTCTTCACTCTTATCATTTAATATGCTAATTGGTCTCCTAAAATCACCACCCTTTTTAGCCTCTGCACAAGATCTTCTCTTAGACAAAAGTATCATCCTACTTACGTAAATATCCCTGTACACCACTCCTAGTTATTTACATTCCCCAGCTGTAAGCTATTAACTATTCATTACGATACTTCAATCATTTTCTTTTCTGTGAAGCTTTCCACATCTATTATCATTAAATCAAAGCTGCAAGTTACTGACATTTAATACCATACAATATTTGGGGGCGGAGGGAAGTATCAGGACTTCCCTTTTAGTCCAGTGATTAATAATCCACCTTCCCACACGTGCATTTTGACTTAAAGCATTCCTGATAGGAAGCCTCAAAGGGCCAAGCCAGATGCTGACAATCCAAAACAAAGGTCTTAAATAGAGAGACCCATGAAGGGAAAGCCAAGAAAACTAAAAAGAATCCACTTTGCAATGCAGTAATGCCGGTTTGATTCCTGGTCAGGGAACTAAGATCCCACATGCCACGGGGCAACTAAGCCCACACACCCCAACTAGAGAAGCCCCCATGCCACAAAAAGAGCCTGTGGGCTGCAACTGAGACCCGATGCAATCAAACAAAATAAACTAACTTTTTTAAAGAAGTATTAATGTGTTTGTAGACAGAAGTTTTTGCGTGCACAAGAAAACCACCAGGGCTTGGGGATATTTAAAATTTTTCTTCACATAATTCATTATTGTTTTATTTCCTTTAGTGAATAAATAATATTCTTACAATGGGGGGGAGGGTAAGGTAAGTATATTCCCTTCATTTAAGGTGAAGGATTAATCATTAAGGTTTGCCTCCCACCTTTTCATCAACCCACCAAAATGAAAGAAGTGCAAAAAAAAAAAAAAAGCATCAGGGAACAACTTTACTGAATTTCTCCTTATGGTCCCAAGATAGGCATTGCAGCTCCACACATCATATATTCAGGCTACAATGTTCAGGAGAAGTTATTTCCTCTTTTGTGTTTCTTTTAACAGGGGAAAACTTTGTAGTGGATCTCAACTAAATTTTTCTCCTGTTTTATCAGTCATAATATGGTCATATGCACGTGTGTGTGTGCTTGCTCAGTTGTGTCCTACTCTTTGCAAGCCGGTGGACTGCAGCCCACCAGGTTCCTCTGACCATGGAATTTTCCAGGCAAGAATACTGGAATGGGTTGCCATTTCGTCCTCCAGAGGATCTTCCTGACCCAGAGAATGAACCCGCTTCCCTTGTGTCTCCTGCATTGGCAGGTGGATCTACTGAGTAAACTGTAGTGCATCCCTAAGGCTTTCCTGTTTGCTCAGATAGTAAAGAATCCACCTGCAAAGCAGGAGACCTGGGTTTGATCCCTGGATTGGGAAGCTCGCCAGGGGAAGGAATTGGCAACCCACTCCAGTATTCTTGCTTGGAGGATTTCATAGACAAAGGAGCCTAGCAGGGACTGGACCACAGTCCACAAGGTCACAAAGAGCTGGACACGATTGAGCGACTAACACACACAGTACATCCCTACAATGAATGAAGAGATTAAATTACTCTTTCTAATTGGTTCACAAATTCAATGCAATTTTAATCAAAGTTCCAGCAGGTATTTTTTTCTTTGGTAGGAATTGAGAAGTTGATTTTAAAATTTATTTGATGCCAGTCCAGGTTCAATGCACAATACTGGATGCTTGGGGCTAGTGCACTGGGACGACCCAGAGGGATGGTATGGGGAGGGAGGAGGGAGGAGGGTTCAGGATGGGGAGCACATGTATACCTGTGATGGATTCATTTTGATATTTGGCAAAACTAATACAATTATGTAAAGTTTAAAAATAAAATTAAAAAAATTTATTTGAAAATGCAAATAAAATAGTCAAAGCAATTTTTAAAAAGCAAAATATGTAGGATTAACTCTATCTCATTTTACTCAACTTACTATTAAGCTATACCAAACAAGACAACATGGTACTGAGATTAATAGATCAACAGAAGAAAATATTTTGCTGACAAAGGTCCATGTAGTCCAAGCTGTGGTTTTTGCAGTCATGTACCAACATGAGAGTTGGACCATAAAGAAGGCTGACAATGAAGAATTGATGCTTTCAGACTGTGGTGCTGGAGAAGACTCTTGAGAGCCCCTTGGACAGCAAGACTAAAAGGAAATCTTAAAGGAAATCAACCCTGAATATCCACTGGAAGGACTGATGCTGAAGCTGAAGCTACAATATTTTGGCCACCTAATGCAAAGAGCCGACTCATTGGAAAAGACCGTGATGCTGGAAAAGATTGCAGGAGGAGATGCAGGAGGAGAAGTGGGTGACAGAGGATAAAATGGTTGGATGGCATAATCGATTCAATGGACACAAGTCTGAGCAAACTCCAGGAGATAGTGAAGGACAGGGAAGCATGGTGTGCTGTAGTACGTGGGTTGGAAAGAGTCAGACATGACTGAGTGACACAATGACAGAAGAAAATATAATATCCAAAAACAAGCCATTATGGTCAAGTGATTTTAGTCAAATCTATCAAAGCTATTCAAAAGGGAAAGGAAAGTTTTTTAAAAAATCTTGTAAGAATAATTACATATTTGTATTTAGAAAATCATCAACTCATATCAAACTACACATAAAAATTACCTTGAAGTGGACCACTGACCTAAATACACAAGCTACAATCATAAAACTTCAAAAATAATCTTCACAACTTCTCATAGGCTAAATTAGATAGAACACAAAAGTATGAAACAAAAGACAAAAACTGGACTTTATCAAAATTTTAAATTCCTGCCCCATATAAAGCCCATTTCTGCTTTATTGACTATGCCAAAGCCTTTAACTGTGTGGATCACAATAAACTGTGGAAAATTCTGAAAGAGATGAGAATACCAGACGACTTCACCTGCATCTTGAGAAACCTATATGCAAGTCAGGAAGCAACAGTTAGAACTGGACATGGAACAACAAACTTGTTCCAAATAGGAAAAGGAGTACATCAAGGCTGTATATTGTCACCCTGCTTATTTAACTTATATGCAGAGTACATCATGAGAAACGCTGGACTGGAAGAAGCACAAGCTGGAATCAAGATTGCCTGGAGAAATATCAATCACCTCAGATATGCAGACGACACCACCCTTGTGGCAGAAAGTGAAGAGGAACTAAAAAGCCTCTTGTTGCAAGTGAAAAAGGAGAGTAAAAAAATTGGCTTAAAGCTCAACATTCAGAAAACGAAGATCATGGCATCCGGTCCCATCACTTCATGGCAAATAGATGGGGAAACAGTGGAAACAGTGGCTGACTTTATTTTTTTGGGCTCCAAAATCACTGAAGATGGTGATTGC
>NW_011494530.1:69147-70115 GCF_000754665.1 Bison bison bison
AGTCGCTTCAGTCATGTCCGACTCTGTGAGACCCCATAGACGGCAGCCCACCAGGCTCCCCCATCCCTGGGATTCTCCAGGCAAGAGTACTGGAGTGGGGTGCCATTGCCTTCTCCAATGCATGAAAGGGAAGAGCGAGAGTGAAGTTGCTCAGTCATGTCCGACTCTTCGAGACCCCATGGACTGCAGCCTATCAGGCTCCTCTGCCCCTGGGATTTTCCAGGCAAGAGTACTGGAGTGGGGTGCCATTGCCTTCTCTGATACAACAGAATAATACTCAACAATAAAAAGCAATGTACTCCACAGATACAATCAACAACCTGGCTGAATTCCAAAATCATTCATTATGCTGAGTGAAAGACATAAAAGAGCACATATTGTATGATTCTATTTAAATAAAATATTAGACAATAAAAAGGAATCCATAGAGAGTGAAGGAGGAATAAACTGCAAAGCCATGATATAATTTTTCTGTCTTTTGATTGAGGAGGAGGTTGGCTGAGTGTATTATTCATATGTCAACACTCTCAAATTATAAGCTTTATATGGATGCCGTATATTCTATGGAAATTCAGCTCAGTTCAGTTCAGTCGCTCAGTTGTGTCCAACTCTTTGAGACCCCATGGACAACAGCATGCCAGGCCTCCCTGTCCATCACCAACTCCTGGAGTTTACCTAAACTCATGTCCATTGAGTTGGTGATATCATCCAACCATCTCATCCTCTGTCATCCCCTTCTTCTCCTGCTCTCAACCTTTCCCAGCATAAGAGTCTTTTCAAATGAGTCAGCTCTTTGCATCAGGTAGCCAAAGTATTGGAGTTTCAGCTTCAGCATCAGCCCTTCCAATGAATATTCCGGACTGATTTCCTTTAGAATGGACTGGTTGGCTCTCCTTGCAGTCCAAGGGACTCTCAAGAGTCTTCTCCAACACCACAGTTCAAAAGTATCAATTCTTCAGCGCTCAGCT
>NW_011494530.1:70215-70776 GCF_000754665.1 Bison bison bison
AAGAGGCTCTTCAGTTCTTCTTCACTTTCTGCCACAAGGGTGGTATCATCTGCATATCTGAGATGATTGATATTTCTCCTGGCAATCTTGATTCCAGCTTGTGCTTCTTCCAGTCCAGCGTTTCTCATGATGTACTCTGCATATAAGTTAAATAAGCAGGGTGATAATATACAGCCTTGACGTACTCCTTTTCCTATTAGGAATCAGTCTATTGTTCCATGTCCAGTTCTAACTGTTACTTCCTGACCTGCATACAGATTTCTCAAGAGGCAGGTCAGGTGGTCTGATATTCCCATCTCTTTCAGAATTCTCCACAGTTTATTGTGATCCACACAGTCAAAGGCTTTGGCATAGTCAATAAAGCAGAAATAGATGTTATTCTGGAACTCTCTTGCTTTTTCCATGATCCAGCAGATGTTGGCAATTTGATCTCTGGTTCCTCTACCTTTTCTAAAGTTAGCTTGAACATCTGGAAGTTCACAGTTCACATATTACTGAAGCCTGGCTTGGAGAATTTTGAGCATTACTTTACTAGCGTGTGAGATGAGTACAATTGTGCGG
>NW_011494530.1:71055-71540 GCF_000754665.1 Bison bison bison
CAGGGAAGCCCAAGAATCCTGGAGTGGGTAGCCTATCCCTTCTCCAGCAGATCTTCCCAACCCAGGGATGGAACCGGTCTCCTGCATTGCACGCGGATTCCTTACCAGCTGAGCCACCAGGGAAGCCCAAGAATACTGGAGTGGGTAGCTTATCCCTTCTCCAGAGGATCTTCCCGACCCAGGAATCAAATGGGATCTCCTGAATTGCAGGCGGATTCTTTATCCGCTGAGCCACCAGGGAAGCCCCGAGCTCGGCATGCCGGAATGCATCGCCTCCGGCTTCCAGTGGGGCTGGGACGCGGCGCCGCGGCCGTTCCCGCAGGCTGTCGTTCTTCTCTCCACGCAGGCCGCAGAGTGGAGGGGCGCCTGGCGCCCGGGGCAGCGGTCAGCACACTTACCCACCGTAAATCCAGCCAGGAAGGACGCCAGCGCTGCGGCCAGGAATATCCACAGGTACGGTCGGCGCCCGCTGGTGGCCATGGCTT
>NW_011494530.1:71640-72922 GCF_000754665.1 Bison bison bison
AAAACTGTTTTTTTTTTTTTTCTTTAGTGAAATAAATGTCACAATAGCTGTCTTCAAGAACTTCATAATCACTCCCCTGAATGTCATTCTTTCTCTTGCTAAGACACTGGGGGTTTTGCACTGATCCTTCTGCTTTCTTTCTGTCCTCTTTATGTCCCTTAAGTTTGTAGATGGGACAAAGGTTTAATCTTTGGTGAACGGAATCTGAAACTTTAATCTCTTTCTCTCTAAATCAAAGTTTACCACCATCTGAGTCTTCCTGATAGAATGTGACATTTAAATAAATTCCCTGATTAGACCCAGGCCTGGGGAACAGAGAGTAACGTTCAGCTGCCCTTCAAAGTGCATGAAGTTGGAACATCTCTTAATAAAGAAACCAAAGACTTTTTTTGCACACGAAGTCAGGGAAGAAAGACTTCGGCATCATTCAAATAGATTTTACTCTAAGAGTGGTATAAAGGGACATTTAAACTACCAGGAATTAATATGATATTATATCATTTCACACAAAGGTTACCCACATCAATATAATCAGTTTTCAAACAGTTTTCACTCTGCATTGTGTCAAAATTCTTATTTCTAAGATCACTTATTCAAAACAAACTTACCGAAGAAATGATTTTATATTATCAGCTTTCATCTCAGATATCAGTTTCCACCTTAAATTCTGGTGACTGTCTGCTGAAGTGGCCGTATCTTTGAGGGGCTTACTAAGCCAACCTGTGGGGGGTGGGGGTGGGGACATATGCATATTACATACACAATAAGTGCTTTTGACTTTTATAAAAACTAAAAGTCCCCCCACCCCAAAAGTCAAAAAACAGCAACAACACAAAGAGCCCTCAGCAGAGAAACAGATCACCGGCGGCGGTGCGAAGAATTCAAACTAAATGCAGAAAACCTTCAAATTCCGCTGTGTAATTCTGAGTTGGTTAAAGGAGTTTTAGATGAGAGAGAATCTTGTCATTTTCCTCGTGTTATGTATTAGAGCACGGGCCTCTATCTTTCATGTTCTCCCAAGGAGGTCTGCTTCACAGCGCAGCGGCTGACACACGGGGAGGATTCCCCAGAAATTTTTGCAATAAATGATCACAGAAGGGCAGTTACAAGTTTCGACTCTTGGAAACGAAACAATCTCTTTGACCCCTGCGAATAATGGCAACTCTAAATTTTCTTTACAACGGCTCTTAACAGTAACCTGAGTAAGCGAAAGGCTCTCAGTCGTGTCCGACTCTTTGAGACCCCATAGACTGTCCAGTCCATGGAGTTCTCCAGGCCAGGA
>NW_011494530.1:74103-74955 GCF_000754665.1 Bison bison bison
GCCCGGAGGCCTCGACGAGGCAGAGACGACCCTGCCGGGGGAGGAGACATGCTTCTTGGTGGCAGGCTCCGTCCACCTTGTCCACCCCGGGCAAAGTCTGCGTTCGCGGGCAGGCCGCTGAAAAATGCCCCTAATAAACTCTACTTACCAACCTCTTTCCAGGAACTGCCAAATTTCCGCAGTCAATAATATTTAACCACAGCTCTGTCTTCCCTGTTGATTACCCCCTGCCGAAATCTAATTTCTAACTGCTCACGCTTGGGAAGCATCTCTGGTTCTGCCTGCTCCGTGATAACGCAACAATTTCTTTTTTTTTTATTTTAAATGTTTATATTTTATATTTATTCATTCGAATATTGTATATAGGCACCACTGTACTAACATGAGTGATCACACCATCGTGATTGTCTGGGTCGTGCAGATATTTTTTGTACAGTTCTTCTGTGTATTCTTGCCATCTCTTCTTAATATCTTCTGCTTCTGTTAGGTCCATACCATTTCTGTCCTTTATCAAGCTCATCTGTGCATGAAATGTCCCCTTGGTATCTCTAATTTTCTTGAAGAGATCTCTAGTCTTTCCCATTCTGTTGTTTTCCTCTATTTCTTTGCATTGATTGCTGAAGAAGGCTTTCTTATCTCTTCTTGCTATTCTTTGGAACTCTGCAGTCAGATGCTTATATCTTTCCTTTTCTCCCTTGCTTTTCACTTCTCTTCTTTTCACAGCTATTTGTAAGGCCTCCCCAGGCAGCCATTTTGCTTTTTTGCATTTCTTTTCCATGGGGATGGTCTTGATCCCTGTCTCCTGAACAATGTCACGAACCTCATTCCATAGTTCATCAGGCACTCTATCTA
>NW_011494530.1:75055-76149 GCF_000754665.1 Bison bison bison
CCTGTTACTCCAGGTGTTTCTTGACTTCCTACTTTTGCATTCCAGTCCCCTGTAATGAAAAGGACATCTTTTTTGGATGTTAGTTCTAAAAGGTCTTGTACGTCTTCATAGAACCATTCAACTTCAGCTTCTTCAGCATTACTGGATGGGGCATAGACTTGGATTACTGTGATATTGAATGGTTTGCCTTGGAAACGAACAGAGATCATTCTGTCGTTTTTGAGACTGCATCCAAGTACTGCATTTTGGACTCTTTTGTTGACCATGATGGCTACTCCATTTCTTCCGAGGGATTCCTGCCTGCAGTAGTAGATATAATGGTCATCTGAGTTAAATTCACCCATTCCAGTCCATTTTAGTTCACTGATTCCTAGAATGTTAACATTGACTCGTGCCATCTCTTGTTTGACCACTTCCAATTTGCCTTGATTCATGGACCTGACATTCCAGGTTCCTATGCAATATTGCTCTTTACAGTATCAGACCTTGCTTCTATCACCAGTCACATCCACAGCTGGGTATTGTTTTTGCTTTGGCTCCAGCCCTTCATTCTTTCTGCAGTTATTTCTCCACTAATCTCCAGTAGCATATTGGGCCCCTAATGACCTGGGGAGTTCCTCTTTCAGTATCCTATCATTTTACCTTTTCATACTGTTCATGGGGTTCTCAAGGCAAGAATACTGAAATGGTTTGCCATTCCCTTCTCCAGTGGACCAGATTCTGTCAGATCTCTCCACCATGACTCGCCCGTCTTGGGTTGCCCCACAGGCATGGCTTAGTTTCATTGACTTAGACAAGGCTGTGGTCCTAGTGTGATTAGATTGACTAGTTTTCTGTGAGTATGGTTTGAGTGTGTCTCCCCTCTGATGCCCTCGTGCAACACCTACAATCTTACTTGCAACACCTACCATCTTATTTGCAACACCAATCACATCTTACAAGAATACACAGAAGAACTGTACAAAAAAGATCTTCACGACCCAGACAATCACAATGTTGTGATAACTCATCTAGAGCCAGACATCCTGGAATGTGAAGTCAAGTGGGCCTTAGAAAGCATCACTACGAACAAAGCTAGTGGAGGTGATGGAATT
>NW_011494530.1:76249-77792 GCF_000754665.1 Bison bison bison
CATTGGAGAAGGAAATGGCAATCCACTCCAGTGTTCTTGCCTGGAGAATCCCAGGGATGGGGGAGCCTGGTGGGCTGCCATCTATGGGGTCGCACAGAGTCAGACACGACTGAAGCGACTTAGCAGGAGTAACAACCAGTATACTTCCCTGAAAAATCCCATGGACAGAGGAACCTGGCAGGCTACAGTCCAAAGAGTGACAAAGAGTCGCACACAACTAGGCACTCTCACTCCTATAGGCTTTCATGCAGAATGCCTTTTTGGGCTTCCCTTGCAGTTCAACTTTTCCAGTCCTGTGGCCACTGCTCAGTTTTCCAAATTTGCTGGCATATTGAGTGCAGCACTTTCACAGTATCATCTTTCAGGATTTGAAATAGTTCAGCTGGAATTCCATCACCTCCACTAGCTTTGTCGTAGTGATGCTTTCCAGGATGTCTGGCTCTAGGTCAGTGATCACACCATCGTGATTATCTGGGTCGTGAAGTATATTTTTTGTACTAGTTCTTCTGTGTATTCTTGCCATCTCTTCTTAATATCTTCTGCTTCTGTTAGGTCCATACCATTTCTGTCCTTTATCGAGCTCATCTTTGCATGAAATATTCCCTTGGTAGCTCTGATTTTCTTGAAGAGATCTCTAGTCTTTCCCATTCTGTTGTTTTCCTCTATTTCTTTGCATTGATCGCTTAAGAAGGCTTTCTTATCTCTTCTTGCTATTCTTTGGAACTCTGCATTCAGATGTTTATATCTTTCCTTTTCTCCTTTGCTTTTCGCTTCTCTTCTTTTCACAGGGCAAGAGGAGAAGGGGACGACAGAGGATGAGATGGCTGGATGGCATCACTGACTTGATGGATGTGAGTTTGAGTGAACTCTGGGAGTTGGTGATGGACAAGGAGGCCTGACGTGCTGTGATTCATGGGGTCGCAAAGAGTCGGACACGACTGAGCGACTGAACTGAACTGTACTAACGTGTATATGGTAACACATTCAGAAAAATAAACATTTTTCAAAATTTTAATTTGGGTTTCCCTGGTGGCTCAGAGATTAAAGCGTCTGCCTCCAATGTAGGAGACACAGGTTCGATCCCTGGGTTTGGAAAATCCCCTGGAGAAGGAAATGGTAACCCACTCCAGTGTTCTTGCCTGGAGAATCCCATGGATGGAGAAGCCTGGTAGGCTACAGTCCAAGGATGAGGTAAATTTAAACAAAAATAAAAGTCCTACTATTTTTTTCCTTATAGGCTAATTGACTATGATGTGCTTTGTTTGGTATTCGTATTTTCCATTTTGATAACATTTATCTGTTATCTTCCCGATGGCTCAGTGGATAAAGAATCTGCCTGCAATGTTGGAGACACAGGATATACAGGTTCAGTCCCTGGGTCAGGAAGCTCCCCTGGAGAAGGGAATTGCAACCCACTCCAGTATACTTCAGAGTAGGTGATGGCACCCCACTCCAGTACTCTTGCCTGGAAAATCCCATGGATGGAGGAGCCTGGTGGGCTGCAGTCCATGGGGTCACAAAGAGTCGGACACAACTGAGCGAC
>NW_011494530.1:78616-83875 GCF_000754665.1 Bison bison bison
AAGAGGAGAAGGGGACGACAGAGGATGAGATGGCTGGATGGCATCACTGACTCAATGGACGTGAGTCTGAGTGAACTCCGGGAGTTGGTGATGGATAGGGAGGCCTGGCGTGCTGCAATTCATGGGGTCGCAAAGAGTCGGACATGACTGAGCGACTGATCTGATCTGCGGTTCAACTGGTAAAGATCCACCTGTAATGTGGGAGGCCTGGTTTCGATCCCAGGGTTGGGAAGATCCCCTGGAGCAGGAAAAGGCTACCCACTCCAGTATTCTGGCCTGGAGAATTCCATGGACTACAGTTCTTAGGGGCTCAAAGAGTCGAACATGACTGAGCGACTTTCACTTTTACTTTCATCTATATTGAGGCCTTAGTTGATATTCACATTCTGCACAAACTAGCAATTTTCAAGTAATTTTAACACATCAGTTTCTTAACCACATACGACATGGAAACTGGTGGGATTTTCTTTTCTTTTCCTTTACCAGAACAAGTCTCCAAATGTTTGTAACTGTCAGTTTCTTCTTCTGCAACTGCGGGTGTCCCCCATCTCACTAGAATGTTGCTGTTTAGTTGCTAAATCCTGTCTGGCTCTTTCATGACCCCATGGGCTGTAGCCTGTTAGGCTCCTCTGTCCAAGGGATTTCCCAGGCAAGAATACCGGAGTGGGTTGTCAAGAATGTTATAGGTTCAAATTAATAAGATTAACCACCGAAAGTGCCTTGCACCCTAACTGATGCTAGTTTTTTGTCATCCTCCCTAACCTCTCCCTCCAGTCCTGTTTACCCTAGCTTATCTCTTTAAACGGAGAAGGCAATGGCACCCCACTCCAGTACTCTTCCCTGGAAAATCCCATGGACGGAGGAGCCGGGTAGGCTGCAGTCCTTGGGGTCGCTAGGAGTTGGACACGACTGAGCGACTTCACTTTCACTTTCACTTTTCACTTTCATGCATTGGAGAAGGAAATGGCAACCCACTCCAGTGTTCTTGCCTGGAGAATCCCAGGGACGGGGGAGCCTGGTGGGCTGCCGTCTATGGGGTCTCACAGAGTCGGACATGACTGAAGTGACTTAGCATAGCATAAAAAAATGATATCAAGGTTTGCAAAACAGCCTTCCTTGTAATCAGGATGCCTGAATCCACCCTTTTTTATTCTTGAGGCAATCTTTAGCAATTCATGACTGGATTCCTCCTATCCAAAGCAGTTTTGCTGTCAGAGCAAAGGTGTCCACTGAGTAGAACATTAAAAGGATAGTATATCTCCTGTTATGAAACAGAGCAGGATGCTGTGGGGCTTCGGGGTACAAACCCTTTCTGTAGCCCCCATTTCTTATTTGTAGAAGTCGGTTTCATTCAGCCTCTGTGACCTTCCCTGAGTTCCAAAGGGCAGGTTCAAACTGTTGGCTCCAATACTTTGGCCATCTGATGCGAAAAGCAGACTCATTGGGAAAGACCATCATGCTGGGAAAGATTGAGGGCAGGAGGAGAAGGGGATGACAGAGGATGAGATGGTTGGATGGCATCACCGACTTGATGGACATGAGTTTGAACAAGCTCTGGGAGATAGTGGAGAACAGGGAAGCCTGGCGTGCTGCAGTCCAGGGGGTTGCAAAGAGTCTAAAACTCAAGGACTGAACAACAGCAATCTAAGGAAGGGAGGGAATACAGAAACAAGGGAGGACAGTCTAGAAACAACAGTGCTGCCTTGGGGTAGGTTCCTGGTTCCTCTGGAACCTATGTTATGTACATAACAATACCTTTACATTCTTCTGAGACCCCCACCCAGGTGGAGGATGGAAACTCCTGGAACCTATGTTATACACATAACAATACCTTTACATTCTTCTGAGACCCCCACCTGGGTGGAGGAGGGTAACTCCTGGAGCCTATGTTATATACATAACAATACCTTTACATTCTTCTGAGACCCCCACCCAGGTGGAGGATGGTAACTCCTGGAACCTATGTTATATACATAACAATACCTTTACATTCTTCTGAGACCCCCACCCTGGTGGAGGTTGGCAACTTCTGGCCGAGGGCCAGATTTCTGCAGCCCACCCTGTTACCTCACCACCAACCGATCAGCACAAAGCCACACACCTGTAGCCCTCACCGCAAATGTTATCCATACAAACTTCTTCCCCAGATAAATGGGGAATTTGGTGTTTCTGAGCGTGAGCTGCCTATTCGCCTTGCTTTTGTTGTTGTTCAGTTACTCAGTCATGTCCAGCTTTTTGCGACTGTATGGACTGCAGCATGCCAGGCTTCCCTGTCCAAATCTTCTCAAGTAGAAACTCTCAAGACTCAGATATTGAGTTTATAATTTGCTCCAATCATTCCCTCACAGTGCAGTCGGTAAAGAATCTGCCTACAATGCAGGAGACCCGGGTTTGATTCCTGGGTAAGGAAGATACCCTGGAGAAGAAAATGGCAACCGACTCCAGTATTTTTGCCTGGAGAATCCCATGGGCAGAGGAACCTGGCGGGGTACAGTCCATGGGGTTGTAAGAGTCGAACATGACTGAGTGACTAAACCACCTCCCGCTAATCACTAAACCTTGTTTTACTTTTGTCTCCATAGAAATGCATCTTATTAAATACTTGATTGCCTATATCCTATAGGCCTAACTTTAAGAGCCTGCTTGCATCAGTGCTTCCTGAAATGAGTAACTGACATGACTTTATTGTCAGTGCTTCCTGAAATGAGTAACTGACATGACTTTATTGTCAAAACTAAGAAACTGACTCAGTGAGATAAAGCAATCTATCGACTTCTGGACTATGAAATGTCTTTAAAAATACTTCGAAGGTAGGACTGTAGGAGAGCAAAATTTGCCACTTATGAAGAAGGAAATGGCAACACATTCCAGTACTCTTGCCTGGAAAATCCCATGGATGGAGGACCTTGGTAGGCTGCAGTCCATAGGGTCGCTAAGAGTCGGACACGACTGAGCAACTTCATTTTGACTTTCACATTGACCCCTACACTATTTCTAGATGAATATCAAGGCCCCCAAAGGCTCAGGAATAAGCTTTGATCTTCCCCTAACTTCCTAAAAGAATGTAAACAGAGGAGCTGACCCAGGAATGCAGCCATCACCATAGACAACCATAGGATGAACTCCTTGGTATGGTAGACAGGGAGAGGCTGTTAAAATTCCTCTCTATATCCCATTGTCTCTGCCCTACATTTTTTTTTTTTTTTTACTAATCTTTTGCTTTCTATCTCCATGTGAGTGGCCTTCCCCCCTCCCCAACTCTGAGATCCCCAAACCACTGCCCCCAATGGCTTTAGCTAAGGATGGTATTCAAGGTGAGGGTTTTGACCATTTTGGGGAGTTACTGAATTCCTCTGGGTCTCTCTTATCTATGCATGTGAGCTAGGCTGCTTAGGTGTGTCTGACTCTTTGCAACCCCATGGACTAGACCACCAGGCTCCTCTGTCCATGGGATTCTACAGGCAAGAATACTGGAGTGAGTTGCCATTTCGTCTTCCAGGGGATCTTTGCAACCCCTGGGTTGCACGAAATATTTGCACGAAAATATCATGCGTCTCCTGCATCTCCTGCATTAGCAGGCAGATTCTTTACCACTGAGCCCCCTGGGAAGCCCTCTCCCATATATACATGTTATTAAATTTTGTTTGGTTTTCTCATTTTTAAGAAAAAAAATTACTAGGTTATTTGTGAAAATTGTTTTTTCCTACTCATATCCCAATTTTTATAGCTAATTAAATGTTGACTAATAAAAGAGATCAGTGTGTTAATTAACAGTTTCCCAATTTAATTAATCTTCCCAAATTAAAATTAGATTATTCACTCATTTGATGAGCCTACAGCATTTCAGATATTGTGAAAATTCTAAATATGGTCCTTGCCTTTAGAAAGCCTACAACAGTGAGAAGGCAAATATTGAATACGTAATTAAACATAAAAAGTTCTAAGAAGGAGCAGTGTTACCTTAAATATGAAGGTTGTCGATGTCTTAAGTGGTGGCATCTGCCTGCTTTATCTTGGCAATTCATTATATAAAGTCCAGTTATCTAGTTCAGCAGGGCTTTAGGCCTTTTCTAAAATATAGATAGAGATTCATTATTCCATCTTCTTAATTAAGCATATAAAAGAATGTTTCTATCACCGTTTCTAATTATTAGCAACTTAGATGATATTTGCTTCTTACAAAGCACACTTAACAAAGCAACACTGTTGGTGTATGCTAACCCCTTTTGGTCTTTCCTGCAGCTAAAAAATGGAGAAAAAAATATAGAAAATTTTAAATATTGAAAAATCAATCTCTCAGTAAAACCATTATCACATTTGTTCTGCTCAGTATTCAGGGGCTCTAACAAGGCAGAACTCAGTATCTTTTTCATTCATAAAGTTTAATTACTCCTGTGTTCTCAGTCATGTCCAGCTGTTTGTAACCCCATGGACTATGGCTGGCCAGCCTCCTCTGTCCATGGGATTTCCCAGGCAAGAATACTGGAGTGGGTCGCCATTTCCTTCTTAAGGGTATCTTCTCAACCCAGGGATTGAACCTGTGTCTCCTGCCTGTGTCTCTTACTTCGGCAGGTGGATTTTTTACCACTTGAGCTACCTGTAAATTGTTCCTATATAATATTTTTCCTCCTCTTCTACCAACCTAGAAGAGGTAATCTTGTAACTTCAAAGTCCAAATCCCATCAAATGGGTCACAGCAAGGTTTGAAAAAGTGTGACTTGTGTATTAATAAAACACTATACATAAATTTCTTAAGAAACATGCCAATAATTAGGATTCTATAGAAAATAAATAATTTTTAGTATCAAATTATATGTTTTGTCTGAAGATGTTGCTTTATCTTTCATAAAAGAGGGATCACCAAGATGCTCACTGTACAAATATCCGTTCAGTTCGATGAATCGTGTCTCTGACTCTTTACAACCCCATGGACTGTAGCACGCCAGGCCTCCCTGTCCATCACCAACTTCCGAAGTTTACTCAAACTCATGTCCGTTGAGTCAGTGATGCTATCCAACCATCTCACCCTGCATTGTCCCCTTCTCCTCCCACCTTCAATCTTTCTCAGCATCAGGGTTTTTCCAATGAGTCAGTTCTTCTCATCAGGTGGCCAAAGTATTGGAGCTTCAGCTTCAGCATCAGTCCTTTAATGAATATTCAGGACTGATTTCCTTTAGGATGGACTGGTTGGATCTCCTTGCATTCCAAGGGACTCTCAAGAGTCTTCTCCAACACCACAGTTCAAAAGCATCAAATCTT
>NW_011494530.1:83996-98835 GCF_000754665.1 Bison bison bison
TGCTTCCTGACCTGCATACAGATTTCTCAAGAGGCAAGTCAGGTGGTCTGGTATTCCCATCTCTTTCAGAATTTTCCACAGTTTGTTGTAATCCACACAGTCAAAGGCTTTGGCATAATCAATAAAGCAGAAATAGATGTTTTTCTGGAACTCTCTTGCTTTTTCGATGATCCAACAGATGTTGACAATTTCATCTCTGGTTCCTTTGCCTTTTCTAATCCAACTTCAACATCTCGAAGTTCATGGTTCATGTATTGTTGAAGCCTGGCTTGGAGAATTTTGAGCATTACTTTGCTAGCATGTGAGATGAGTGCAATTGTGCAGTAGTTTGAACATTATTTGGCATTGCCTTTCTTTGGGATTGGAATGAAAACTGACCTTTTCCAGTCCTGTGGCCACTGCTGAGTTTTCCAAATTTGCTGGCATACTTAGTGCAGCACTTTCACAGCATCATCTTCCAGGATTTGAAAGAGCTCTCTAGAATTCCATCACCTCCACTAGCTTTGTTCATAGTGATGCTTCCTAAGGCCCACTTGACTTCACATTCCAGGTTGTCTGGCTCTAGGTGAGTGATTGCACCATGGTGATTATCTGGGCTGTGAATATCTTTTTTTTTTGTAGAGTTTTTCTGTGTGTTCTTGCCACCTTTTCTTAATATCTTCTGCTTCTGTTAGGTCCATACTATTTCTGTCCTTTATTGAGCCCATATGATGACATCACAGGGTGATATGTTAATCTGGTCATCCAGATAGCAACATTCCCTTTCTAAAAATGTGGTAAGTTGATGTCACAATGGCTGAGATTCTTGATAAGAGATGTATTCCTATTGATAATTTCTAAAATTCTGGGTCAAAAAACTGCCCTAAAGTAGATTAAAACTTAAAGTAAAATTTGAGAATGCTAATATTTTGTACAGTATACCATAACCTGTAGAATGGGTAAGAAGTGAGACAAGAATATAGTATGAAAAGTATAAAAGATTCATATAAATAAGTGAGAAGAAATTTAAAAAGAAAAGCAGAAAACCATGATTGGATGATTTCCTCCTGATGTCACAATTACTGTACTTAGCAGTAAATGCAGAAACCAGAAAAGACCCAAGTTAAAGTGTAAAACAGAGCGGACCACCACCCACGCCATCCTGTCAGTAGAGAGTGTGTGTACCACAATGCTAACATTCCAGGTGGAATCCTCACACTGGTAAGTTATATTATTTGGCCTTTAAGCCATGCTTTCCTTTTCTCATTCCTTATCATTAACATGCACCTTAGCCTATTTTCTATGGAAGCATTCACATAACAGTGCTAGGATCAGAGGACCCCTCATGCTTTTTCTTCCAACATGCTCATCCTCTGTCCTCACTTACATCCTCAGTCCCTGTGTGGCTTCAGTATCTTTACATCATGAACAAAGCTCTCTAGACGTTTGATCTTCCTTCTAACAGCACTTTCTCTATTCCATTTTACCAGATATCTGTTTTTACTTGATGACACCCGTTGTCATAAAACCATAAAAAAATTCACTTCATGGGAAGTAGGAATGGCCTCGTAGGTACTCATCAGAGAAGAAGGATGGGCCTTTGCTCTGACATCATTATTCAGTACAAGCTCTCTTTGGACGTTGCTGCCCTGTGATTGTATCGTTTGCTGATTATTCACATCCTTGTCCCCAAGTGAACACCACAGTTCTCTCCCAGCTTTCTGCAGTTGTTTTAATGGCTGTCTTATAGATTTTTGGCATACCTCTGGCCCCAAATCATGGCATACCTCTGGCATACTCTTCTTTCACACCTTTTTCCAAATCCACCACTAGGTTCTATGGGTTCTGCAATCAAAATATATCATGAATCAGCTGCTTCACTAGTATTTGTCTAATCCCAGCCATAGTCATCTCTCATCTGGACTTCTGCAATAGCTCCCATATAACTGTTGTTCCTGTACCAACACTTTTTGCTACTTTATGAAGAAGACTCTACAGAGTCAATCAGATCGGGTTATCATTAAAATCCTTCAAAGCTTTCTCATGAAACTTAAAAACAAAATTCAGACCCCTTAGAGTGGCAATTAAACCTACTTGATCTAGCTTTTGGATCTTGCCTCCCTTTAAGGGAAGAAAACACTAAGGAAACATACATGGACCACATGCAGAGAGACCAGGAAACAACCACATCAACAGAGACTGCAGCATCACAAAGGTCCAGGCAATCCCAAAGCGGGGCCTGTGGTACTGTGCTCTCCCAGTGCTAGTGTAGCATGGCCTAGGCCTACAGATGAAGGCGTTGGTCAATGGCCGGAGGCTAAGAGCATCCCTTGCCTTCTTCCACAGTACTGCCCAAGGTTTGCTAACCAGACAAAACAGCAGAAAAGGGGGTAGTCAACAATTTTATAATTGGAAAAGCTAAAATTATTTCATGTTTTTCCTCCAGTGAACTGATACTTCTTGACCAGCTAGAGTGACCAAGGACAATTTATAATAATTGCAGTATAATTCATATTCTGCAAGCCCTATCCTTAATAAAGATCAACTCGATATTTTTCTAAACAGCATTGACAGTATTGATGATATAGTGCTTATTCTCTGCTCTCTAAATCTCAGACCACCCTGAGAAAGGCTGTCAGGCACTATTATTATTACTTTTAATAATACTACTATTAATACTTCCCCAATGGCTCAGTGGGTAAAGAATCTGCCTGCAATGCAGGAGACACAGGATACAGGTTCAATCCCTAGGTTAGGAAGCTCCCCTGGAGAAGGGCATGGCAACCTACTCCAGTATTCTTGCCTGGAGAATCCCATGGACAGAGGAGCCTGGCAGACTACAGTCCATGGGGTCACAAAGAGTCGGACCTGACTAAGCCTTGATCTCTTTCACCCTCTTTCTATGTTTGAACCAGAGTCTGCAATAACTTCACCACTCAATCATCTGAAAACCTCTTTCACTTATTCATGAATAGCCTTACTATGAGACAAAAAGGCATTCTACATGAAAGCTCATAGTAGTAAGATCAAGGGAAGAGCCACAGGTCCAAGGGGACATGAAATAATGTTCAGTGAATACTTTCTGGCTTTCAGAAAGACCAAAATTTTAACAGTCCATCTATCCCATTTCTTAAAACACGGGTTGTCCTTCCACAGCAAAAATAAATATCCAACTAACACTGAAAATTAAAAAAATTCCTTTAAGCTGGATCAAAATATTTTAGTGTAGCTTCCATATTGAAAATAGGATAAAAGGCCCTAAAACTAAATAAAAAAGTAAAGATGGACTTTGAATGTGTTAAAAAAAAAAATTGAAGGATGATTATAGCCAACTGTACATTGTTACAAGTTTTTCTTCAAAAGTATTAAAAAACATCAACTTAGAAGATAGCTAGATCCCAGGGCCATAATTCTGAAATTGCTGTTGTCTTTTTTGTGTGGTAAGCAAGAATACTGTAAAACCAGTATCCTAACATCAGTATGTTGCGTTTTTGGTATTGCTTAGGAAAGAAAGATTCTGACCTTGCAATTTATTGGCCTGAAGAGACGCCACTCCACCCCTACTTCATGAGAAGTAGGAATGGCCTCGTAGGTACTCATCAGAGAAGAAGGATGGGCCTTTTCTCTGACATCATTATTCAGCACAAGCTCTCTTTGGACATTGCTGCCCTATGATTGTATCGTTTGCTGCTTATTCTCATCTGGACTTCTGCAATAGCCCCCATATAACTGTTGTTCCTGCACCAACACTCTTTTGCTACTTTACGAAGAAGACTCTACAGAGTCAGTCAGATCAAGTTATCATTAAAATCTTTCAAAGCTTTCTCATGAAACTTAAAAACAAAATTCAGACTCCTTAGAGTGGCAATTAAACCTACTTGCAAAGGCCCTAAAACTAAATAAAGTAGTTTTAGGGCCTTAGATAATAGCCCCCATATAGCAGCCCCCATAAAGTAGTTTTAGGGCCTCAGGTAATAGACCCCATAGGCTATTGCAGAAGTCCAGATGAGAGATGAGTGTTGGTGCAGGAACAACAGTTATATGGGGGCTATTGCAGAAGTCCAGATGAGAGATGAGCAAAATATAATCAAGGAGAAAAACTCAACCTTCATGGCCAATCAACTCTCCTAAATGTTATACCTTTCCTTATGTTATTAGTTTTGAGGAAATCAAATTTAAAACTGATATAAAAATACAGAGTTTAGAGTGAGGTGATTCCTGTTTACCTTCTACTTTAAAATTTGCTTTGTGGACTTCCCTGGTGATACAGTGGATAAGGATCTGCCTGCCAATGAAGGGGACACAGGTTTGATCCTTGGTCCAGGAGGATCCCACATGCCATGGGTCAGCTAAAT
This sequence comes from Bison bison bison, assembly GCF_000754665.1. NCBI lineage: Eukaryota > Metazoa > Chordata > Mammalia > Artiodactyla > Bovidae > Bison > Bison bison. The sequence continues at coordinate 88,331 of NW_011494530.1, forward strand.
CGGTGAGCCATAGAGCCACAACTGGAGAATCCCTGCCTCACAGCGAAAGATTCCTCTCTCAGCAGAGATCCCACATGCTGCAACTAAGACCTGATGCAGCCAAGCAAATAGATAAATATTTTGAAAAAAAAGAATGATAATGGACACACATCAAAAGGACAGGGAGGAGGACATCTTGAAGGGATGCTATTGATCAAACCTGGGACAGACTAACAAGAAAAAATAATACTTGTAGCTAATTATAACTTACTGAATAGAACTGGAAATCATGAGTCCAAACAGTTATAAGTGAATTAATAAATTGAAATGATATAAATGCATAGATTTAATGTTTGATGAGGAATATGCTTTTTGCATACGTTCCAAGAACCTAGGCATAAATATATTTAAAAGGGGAAAAGTAACTTTTTATTTTTTTGGTTCTGCTAAAAGGCTTTTAGGATCTCTGTTACCCTACAAGGGATTGAGCCCTGTCAGTGAAAGCCTGAAATCTAAACACTAGGCCACCAGGGAACTCCCTAGGTGGGAAAAAGCAACTTTCATGTGAGACAAGCTGGCAGACACCACCTTAAATAAGTGATATAACTGTTAGGGACTGGGCCATACAGCAAAAGGTGAGCAGCCAGAGAGGGAGTGAAGTTTTATCTGCGGCTCACCACTGCTCCCCATCACTCCCATCGTCACCTGAACCGTCTCCAGCCCCTCTTCCCCCAGGGTCCATGGAAAAATTGTCTTCTCTGAGACCGGTCCCTGGTGCCAAAAAGCTGGGAATCCCTGATCATTATCAACAGAGGGTCCACCATCAAAATCACGCAACATTAGGTAGAACGCAATAAAAACAGTATCACTTTTGTGATTTTTCTGGTCAAAGATGCATAACTTATTTCTAATCCTGAGGAAACAGACTAAATTACTTTAAGAGATATTCTACAGAATATCCAACCATGGTGTTTGCCTGGTGGTTCAGTGGTTAAAACTCTGAGCTCTTAATGTAGGGGGCACGGTTTTGATATCTGGCCAAGGAACTAAGATCCCTCATGCCCAATGGTGTGGCCAAAAAAAGAAAAAAAAAGTCCAGTCTTTCATCATCAAAAGTATCAAGGGCATGAAAGCTAAGACTGAGGAGCTGTTACAAAATAAAGAAACAAAAGACACATGGCAAATAAATGCAGCTTGAGATTCTGAATCGAATGCTTTTGTTATAAAGGACATTATTGGGATAATGGGCAACTCTTGATGGAGCTCAACTAAAATGACAGTAATGCATCACTGCGTCTGATTTTGATGGTTGTATTGTATTGTTATGTAGGAGAACATCCTTATTTGTAGGATATATATGCTATAGTATTCAAAGGTAATGCGGTCCACAGCTTACTCTTCAATGATTCTGGAAAAAAGAAATAATTGTTGCATTAGATTGCAACTTTTTGTATGTTTGTAAGTCTTTCAAATCCAATCAAATAGTTTTAAGTGAAGTTTCTGTTATAGTCATCTCTGCAGTTAGTGTATCAGCTCTGATACTGCGTTATCTCCAGCTTAGGATGCGCATGTCATAGGACACAGAAGCAGATCAGAATCTGAGGATAAGCAAAGGAAGAGAAGGGCTTCCCTGATGGTCCCGTAGCTAAGACTACTTGTTCCCTTGGTCAGGGAACTAGATCCCACATGTAAGACAAGACATGCTGCAACTAAGATCGCATGCTGCAACTAAAGATCCTGCACGCAGCAACTAAGACCCGGTGCAGCCAAATAAATACAGCTTTTTAATAAAGCCTTTGTTAAAAAAGAAAGAAAGAGGGCCTAAACAAGACTCTCCGAAGACAAGACAGTACTAGAGACACTCTGAACTAAGGTTTTTTTCTACTAACACCCTAATAGATAGGGATTTGTACTTACTAGCATTTGTCCTATAAGAATATAGTTTAGTAAACTGTTCAAAATTCAAGTAATGTGAGGGTTCATTCTTCTCAATTTATTCTTTTTGTTGATTTTTGTTGTTGTTGTTGCCCCCATGACAGCATGAGGGGATCTTAGTTCCCTTGGCCTGGGATGAACGTGTGTCCCCCGGAGTGGAAGCACAGGGCCTTAACCACTGAACTGCCAGTAAAGTTTTTTGTTGAATTTTTGAAATCCTGTGTTTAGAAGAAGATATCAACTTACAGGAATTCAGTGGTTTTTTTGAGCAACAGATAGCATGCTTCTGTGGAATGACCTCTGGATAAGGAAAATTATTGTCAAGGGCTCAAGCCTTGAATTTGATGGAATCCCAATCTGCCTTATTCACAAAGCCTGTGTGACAAACTCTAAACAGGAGTTTAAGAGAAGTGCAACTTTATTCATATTGAAGAGATAAAGCAATTCACTTCCAACTCAGTCTATTTTTAATCAGAGGAAATTGCACAAAACACACACTCATACATATCCAATAATATACAGAAGAAAAGTACAGGCGAGAGATTTCTGAGTTACTCAAATCTGTCCAATTTAAGTCAAAAAATGTCACCTGACAATTTTGCAAATTCCTCCATATCAAATTTGCAAATATTTACAAACTTAAAGTAATAATAATTTTATATAATTTTATTTCTAATGTGGAAAACTTCAGATGTCTTAGAAGCTGATTTTTCTCTATTCTGCATTTTTGAACCATTAAAAGTCTTTTAAAAGTTGATTTCCCAGCACTTCCCGGTGATCCAGTGGTTAAGAATCCGCCTGCTAATGTGGGGGACACACGTTCCATCCCCGGTACCGGAAGATCCCGCGTGCTACGCGGGACCTAAGCCCGTGATCCAGACTGCAGAGTCCGAGCCCGCCTGCTGCACTTACTGACGCCTGAGACCTCTAGAGCCTGTGCTCCGCACGGAGAAACGCCCGCGCAATGAGCCGCAGGCGCTGCAAGGAGAGCAACCCCCGCCTGTCACAAGGAGAGAAAGCTTGTGCCCAGCAACCAAGAGCCAGTGCATCAGTGAAGGGAAGGGAAGGGAAGCGAAAGTCGGTCGGTCGTGTTCCACTCTTTGCAATCCCATGGATATACAGCCCATGGAATTCTCTACGCCAGAATACTGGGGTGAGGGACCGAACCCAGGTCTCCCACATTACAGGCAGATTCTTTACCAGCTGAGTCACAAAGGAAGCCCAAGAATTCTGGAGTGAGTACCCTTTCCCTTCTCCAGCGGATCTTCCCGATCCAGGAATGGAACCGGGGTCTCCTGCATTGCAGGTGGATTCTTTAGTGCAAAAATGAACAAATATTTTTTAAAAGTTGATTTGCCTTTTTATTTTTTTCATTTCCAAATTTCTTCTCTATAAAAGTAGGCTTCATCGCTGTTGTGCCTGGACTTTCTCCAGGTGTGGCTTCTGTGTGTGGGCTTCTTGTTTTGGAGCCCCTCCTGTTAAGGACAGGCTCCAGGCCTGCTGGTAGCGGGTGGTGCAGCCTGCAGGCTCAGTTCTGTGACTGTAGGGCCCTACAGAGCAGGGTCAGCAGTTGTGCACAGGCTTAGTTGCTCCTCAGCAGGTGGAAGATTGAACCGGTGTCCCCCGCCCTGGTCCCCCGCGAGGCAAAGTGGATACCCATCCACTGGGCTACAAGGGAAATCCAAGAACTAGACCTTGAAAGTACTTTTGAAGGCACCTGTGTGTGAGTTTTGCTATTTATATCTCTTCTTTCACACTCTCAACAATGCCCATTGTAGGCTGTATGTTTTAGTATTGTTTGACTATTTTTGTTTTCTAAATTATTTTAATACGATGTTTCCTCAGTTTGCAGGTTTTTTAAAAGTTAATCAAATAGAATTGTACTTTCTAAATAGTTTCCTTTTTTGAATAAAATCATTCTCTTGTAATTCTTCTGTTGTTGTTTGTATTTTACTCATGTTTTCTAGCTGTATACTATTCTTGGGCTCCAAAATCACTGCAGATGGTGACTGCAACCACGAATTAAAAGATGCTTGCTCCTTGAAAGGAAAGCTATGATCAACCTAGACAGCATATTAACAAGCAGACACATTACTTTGCTGAAAAAGGTCCATCTAGTCAAAGCTATGATTTTTCCAGTAGTCGCATATGAATGGAGAGTTGGACTGTAAAGAAGGCTCAGTGCCGAAGAACTGATGCTTTCAAACTATGGCTCTGGAGAAGACTCTTGAGAGTCCCTTGGGCAGCAAGGAGATCAAACCAGTCCATCCTAAAGGAAACCAATCCTGAATATTCATTGGAAGGACTGATGCTGAAGCTCCAATATTTTGGCCATCTGATATGAAGAGCCAACTCATTAGAAAAGATCCTGAAGCTGGGAAAGATTGATGGCAGGAGGAGAAGGGGGCAACAGAGGATGAGATGGCTGGATGGCGTCACCGACTGGATGGAGATGAGTTTAGGCAAACTCCGGGAGATGGTGAAGGACAGGGGAGCCTGGCATGCTGCAGTCCTTAGGGTTGCAGAGGTGGACATGACTTAGCAACTGAACAACAGCAACACCACTTGTCCAAGCTGAGGAGACAGAGCTGAGGGTCTGGTGCTAATGCCGGAGCAGACAGGATGTGAACCTCAGGCTTCTCACTGTCCTGCCAGGGTTCCTGGCTTGATTTCTTCCTGTCATTAGAAGCCGGACCAGGGACCACACCCTGAGCGGCAGGGGCGCCACATTCCCCGTGACGTGGCAGGGGGCTCCTGGATGAGTCCCCAGCTGCCCATGCAGACCCGGACTTCTGTTTGTGGCTTTTGAAAACAATTTTATTGATAAAATTAATTAACATACAGATAACACACAGTAAAACCGCACAGATTTAGAGTGTATAATATAAAATTTTTGAAAAAGTTAAGTTTTTTTTTATTAAAAAAAAAGTTAAAATGAGGATATTAACTATAGAGCAATAAATTAATAGAAGTAAAGAGAAGAGAAATTTTGAACCTCGTCTAACAGGTAAGTGGGAGAAAGGTTTCCCGCTAACTGCTGCAGAATCTGTGAAGACTTGTGAGAAAGGGTGGATATTTTTGTTGTGTCTCCATAGTTTTTGTTTCTTTTCTCCTTTCCTATTATGTTTTCTTCTCGTTCCATTCTCTCTCCCACCCTGTCTTTGTGAGAGCTGCAGCACTTTGCCAAGGAGGTGAAAATTCCAGCCCTCGAGATGTATTTTAACATAGTTGAGCAGCTCCCGGGAAGATGCCAGTAATGTCAGAAGCCACATTGCCCTGGCTCCTGAACCCCATATCTTGGACAAGCAGTCTGTTTTCCTTTTCCTGTTTGGTCAATTTATTATTTTCTCTGTGACTGAGAGGTGGCTTCCCAGGTGGTACTAGTAGCAGAGAACTCACCTGCCCGTGTAGTAGACATAAGAGATCCAGGTTCGGTTCCAGGGTTAGGAAGATCCCCTGGAGGAGGAAATGGCGACCCATTCCAGTATTCTTGCCTGGAGAATCCCATGGTCAGAGGATCCTGGCGGGATATAGTCCATGGGGTCTTAAACAGTAGGACACAACTGAATCAGTACTTTTCTCCCTTGTATGAAAACTTGCATGAAAAATGTTTCTTGAGGGAAAATTGTCTGTCTGCTTCTCTTTGTCTGTTCATTCGTCTATCCTCTTCCCAGTTACTGCTACTGCTGCTAAGTCACTTCAGTCGTGTCCGACTCTGTGCGACCCCATAGACGGCAGCCCAGTAGGGTCCCCCATCCCTGGGATTCTCCAGACAAGAACACTGGAGTGGGTTGCCATTTCCTTCTCCAATGCATGAAAGTGAAAAGTGAAAGTGAAGTCACTCAGTCATGTCTGACTCTTAGCGACCCCATGGACTGCAGCCTTCCAGGCTCCTCCATCCATGAGATTTTCCAGGCAAGAGTACTGGAGTGGGGGTGTCATTGCCTTCTCTGCCTCCTCCCAGTACCCAGAATTAAATGCCCAAAGGTCCCAGACTGACGAGAAATCCTTCGGAATGCATTTTCATATAAAATCGGATGTGTTGTCATTACCATTAAGAGAAATTCATAATTACCTGGAATGGATGAGGATCGGAGGGAGCTGGTGCTTCTTGGCCGTCCATTTTACCAAGCCTGAGAAATCCTGAGGAAAGGTTGGCGAGGTGTTGACCCTAGTTAGGCCTTTGAGCTGTGAATTTTGGTTTTGTTTTTAACATACACCCACCCTGAATTGTGTTTGAGTTAGGTCCTTAGATAGATCCCAGGTTGGTTTTCAGATGTGTGTGCTGTGCTGAGAGTCTTCAGTGTGTCCGACTCAACTCTGTAGCCCACCAGGCTCCTTCGTCCATGGGATTCTCCAGGCAAGAATACATTAGAGTGGGTTGCCATGCCCTCCTCCAGGGGATCTTCCCAACCCAGGGATCGAACCCACATCTCTTACGTCTTCTGCATTGGCAAGTGGGTTCTCTACCACCAATGCCACCTGGGAAGCCCTTGCTTTTGGATACCGGACAGCAATCAGTATCAGCACACTCATTTTTTTCTATGCCATCACTAACTTCAACATTCGACGTCCAGGAAGGGTCCCTGGACGGCTGGGCTGGGAAGACCCTTCCTTCCCCCAATGAAGATCCACCGAGCCAGGTGGGGTCACCCGAAGCTCAAAGCTATGGCCACCTGTCTGCCTGCCCATTCCTCTCCCTGGCTCTCTAGCGGTCCCTCATTTTCTGCTTTGGTGAGAGATGAGCTCCAAGGTCCTCTCCTGGCTCTTCTTTTGTTGTTGTTGTTTTTAAATTTTACTCAGCCTGTGAAGTTGGCCAGCAAATATACCACTCCTCCTCTCTCTACAGATTTTTGAAAGTTAGAGAGTTCTTGTGCAAATGGCCTTCTGTTGCAGGGCGAATTGGGGCTGTCTAGTCAAAGCGATGGGAGAAGGCAACGGCAACCCACTCCAGTACTCTTGCCTGGAAAATCCCATGGATGGAGGAGCCTGGTAGGCTGCAGTCCATGGAGTCGCTAAGAGTTGGGCACGACTGAGGGATTTCACTTTGACTTTTCACTTTCATGCATTGGAGAAGGAAATGGCAACCCACTCCAGTATTCTTGCCTGGAGTATCCCAGGGACAGAGGAGCATAGTGGGCTGCCCTCTATGGGGTTGCACAGAGTCGGACACAGCTGAAGCAACTTTGACCTTAAAGAAAGCTGGGCCCTAAAAATTGATATTTTCCAGCTGTGGCGCTGGAGAAGACCTTTGAGAGTCCCTTGGACAGCAAGGAGATCAAACCAGTCAACCTAAAAGGAAATCAGTCCTGAATATTCATTGGAAGGACTGAGGCTGAAGCTGAAGCTCCAATACTTTGGCCACCTGATGTGAAGAACTGACTCATTGGAAAAGACCCTTATGATGAGAAAGATTGAAGGCAGGAGGAAAAGGGGACAACAGAGGATGAGATGGTTGGATGGCATCACCAACTCTACGGACATGAGTTTGAACAAACTCTGAGAGATAGTAAAGGACAGGGAAGCCTGGCGTGCTGTAGTCCGTGGGGTTGCAAAGAGTCAAGAAAGACATGACTGAGTGACTGAGCAACAGCTGGTTTTCTCTAAGTATAGGTGTGGCATTGCTGGGTGATATGTTGGTTCTATTTTTAGTTTTTTAAGGAGCTTTCATACTGTTCTCCATAGTGGCTGTAATAATTTACATTCCTGCTAACAGTGTAAGAGAGTTCCCTTTTCTCCACACCCGCTCCAGCATTCATTGCTCGTAGATTTTGTGATAATAGCCATTCTGATCAGTGTGAGGTGATACCTCATTGTAGTTTTGATTTGCATTTCTCTAATAATTAGTGATGTTGAGCATCCTTTTATGTGTTTGTTGGACATCTGTATGTCTTCTTTGGAGAAATGTCTATTCAGGTCTTTCGCCCATTAAAAAAAAATGCATTTAATTTTTATTGAAGGATATTGCTTTACAGAATTTTGCGGTTTTCTGTCAAACTTCAACATGAATCAGCCATAGGTATACATATATCCCCTCCCCTTTTGAACCTCCCTCCCATCTCCCTCCCCACCCCACCACTCTAGGTTGATACAGAGCCCCTGTTTGAGTTTCCTGAGCCATACAGCAAATTCCCGTTGGCTATCTATTTTACATATGGTAATGTAAGTTTCCATGTTACTCTTTCCATACATCTTACCCTCTCTTCCCCTCTCCCCAGGCCCATAAGTCTATTCTCTCTGTGTGTTTCTCCACTGTTGCCCTGTAAATAAATTCTTTAGTACCAGTTTTCTGGATTCCGTATATATATGTGTTAGAATATAATATTTATCTTTCTCTTTCTGCCTTAATTCACTCTGTATAATAGGTTCTAGGTTCATCCACCTCATCAGAACTGACTCAAATGCCTTCTTTTTTATGGCTGAGTAATATTCCATTGTGTATATGTACCACAACTTCATTATCCATTCATCTGTCAATGGACATCTAGGTTGCTTCCATGCTCTAGCTATTGTAAATAGAGGTGTGATGAACAATGGGATACTTGTGTCTCTTTCAATTTTGGTTTCCTCAGGGTATATGCCTAGGAGTGGGATTGCTGGGTCATATGGTGGTTTTATTCCTAGTTTTTAAAGGAATCTCCACACTGTCTTCCATAGTGGCTGTATCAATTTACATTCCCACCAATAGTGCAAGAGGGTTCCCTTTTCCCCACACCCTCTCCAGCATTTATTGTTTGTTGACTTTTTGATGTTGGCCATTCTGACTGGTGTGAGATGATATCTCATTGTAGTTTTGATCTGCATTTCTCTAATAACGAGTAGTGTTGAGCATCTTTTCATGTGTTTGTTAGCCATCTGTAGGTTTTCTTTGGAGAAATGTCTGTTAAGGTCTTTTCTCACTTTTTGATTGGGTTGTTTGTTTTTCTGGCATGGAGTTGTATGAGCTGCTTGTATATTTTGGAAATTAATCCGTTGTCAGTTGTTTCATTTGCTATTATTTTCTCCCATTCTGAGGGTTGTCTTTTCACTTTGCTTCTAGTTTCCTTTGCTGTGCAAAAGCTTTTAAGTTTAATCAGGTCCCACCTGCTTTTGTTTTTATTTCCATTACTCTAGGAGGTGGGTCATAGAGGATCTTGCTTTGATTTATGTCATCGAGTGTTCTGCCTATGTTTTCCTCTAAGAGTTTTATTGTTTCTGAGCTTCCATTTAGGTCTTTAATTCATGTTGAGTTTATCTTTGTTTATGGTGTTAAGAAGTGTTCTAATTTCAGTCTTTTACATGGAGCTGTCCAGTTTCCCCAGCACCATTTATTGAAGAGGCTGTCTTTGCCGCATTGTATATTCTTGCCTCCTTTGTCAAAAATAAGGTACCCATAGGGGCATGGGTATATTTCTGGGCTTTCTATCTTGTTCCATTGGTCTATATTTCTGTTTTTGTGCCAGCACCATACTGTCTAGATGACTGTGGCTTAGTAGTATAACCTGAAGTCAGGAAGGTTGATTCCTCCAGCTCCAGTCTTCTTTCTTGAGACTGTTTTGGGTATTCGAGGTCTTTTGTGCTTCCATATGAATTGTGAAATGTTTTGTTCTAGTTCTGTGAAAAATGCCACTGGTAATTTGATAGGGGTCACATTGAATCTGTAGATTGCATTTGGTGGCATAGTCATTTTCACAATATTGATTCTTCCTACCTAGGAACATGGAATATCTGTTCATCTGTTCATGTCATCTTTGATTTATTTCATCAGTGTCTTATAAATTTTCTGTGTACAGTTCTTTTGTCTCCTTAGGTAAGTTTATTCCTAGATATTTAATTCTTTTTGTTGCAATGGTGAATGGGATTTATTTCTTAATTTCTCTTTCCGATTTTTCATTGTGAGTATATAGAAATGCAAGCTATTTCTGTGTATTGATTTTGTATCCTGCAACTTTGCTAAATTCACTGATTAGCTCTTGTAATTTTCTGATACTATCTTTAGGGTTTTCTATGTACAGTATCGTGTCATCTGCAAACAGTGAGAGCTTTACTTCTTTTTTCCCTATCTGGATTGATTTTATTTCTTTTTCTGCTCTGGCTGCTGTAGCTAGGACATCCAGAACTATGTTGAATAATGGTGGCAAAAGTGGATACCTTTGTTTTGCTCCTGATCTTAGAGGGAATGCTTTCAGGTTTTCACCATTGAGAATAATGTTTGCTGTAGGCTTAACATATATGGCCTTTACTATGTTGAGGTAGGTTCCCTCTATGCCCATTTTTTGAAGAGTTTTTATCATTAATGGGTGCTGAATTTTGTCAAAGGTTTTTTCTGTATCTATTGAGATGACCATATGGTTTTTATCTTTCAGTTTGTTAATATGGTGTATCACATTGATTGATTTGCATATATTGAAGAATCCTTGCATCCCTGGAATAAACCAAACTTGATCATAGTGTATGAGCTTTTTGATGTGTTGCTGAATTCTTTTTGCTAAAATTTTGTTGAGGATTTTTGCATCTTTGTTCATCAGTGATATTGGCCTGTAGTTTTCTTTTCTGTGTGTTGTCTTTGTCTGGTTTTGGTATCAGGGTGATGGTGGCCTCGTAGAATGAAT
>NW_011494530.1:99942-102675 GCF_000754665.1 Bison bison bison
GGTCATTATGTAGTGTCTTTCCTTATCTCTTATAATCTTCCGTATTTTAGGGTCTATTTCATCTGATATGAGGATTGCTGGTCCAGCTTTCTTTTGCTTCCTGTTTGCATGGAATATGTTTTTCCGTCCTCTCACTTTCAATCTATATGTGTCTTTAGGTCTGAAGTGGATTTCTTGTAGACAGCATGTATATGGGTCTTGTTTTTGTATCCATTCAGCCAGTCTGTGTCTTTAGGTTGGAGCATGTCATTTATTTACATTTAAAGTAATTATTGATATATATGTTCCTATTGCCATTTTCTTAATTATTTTGGGTTGATTTTGTAGATCTTTTTTCTTCTCTTGTATTTCTTGACTATATAAGTCCCTTTAACATTTGTTGTAAAGCTCATATGGTGGTACTGAATTCTCTTAATTTTTGCTTGTCTGAAAAGCATCTTAGTTCTCCATCAATTTTGAATGTGATCCTTGCTGTGTACAGTAATCTTGGTTATAGATTTTTCCCTTTCAGTACTTTAAATATATCCTGCCATTCCCTTCTGTCCTGCAGAGTTTCTGCTTAAAGATCAGCTGTTAAGCATATGGGGTTTCACTTGCATGTTACTTGTTGCTGCTCCCTTGCTGCTTTTAATATTCTATCTTTGTGTTTAATCTTTGTTAGTTTGATTAGTATGTGTCTTGATGTGTTTCTCCTTGGGTTTATCCTGTATGGGACTCTCTGTGCCTCTTTGACTTGACTGACTATTTCCTTTTCCATGTTGGGGAAATTTTCAACTATAATCTCTTCAAAATTTTTTTCAGACCCTTTAATTTTCTCTTCTTCTTCTGGGACCCCTATGATTCAAATGTTGGTGCATTTGATATTGTCCCAGAGGTCTGTGAGACTGTCCTCAGTTTTTTCATTCTTTTTACTTTATTCTGCTCTCCAGAGTTAGTTCCACCATTTATCTTCCAGCTCACTGATTTGTTCTTCTGCTTCATATATTCTGCTATTGATTCCTTCTAGAGGATTTTTATTTCTTGTAATTGTGTTGTTTGTTTTGTATGTTTATTCTTTAATTCTTCTAGGTCTTTGTTAATTGAGTCTCACATTTTCTCCATTTTGTTTTTGGGGTTTTTGATTATCTTTACTATCATTATTCTGAATTCTTTTTCAGGTAGTTTGCCTATTTCCTCTTCATTTATTTGGAGTTCTATGTTTCTAGTTTGTTCCTTCATTTGTGTAGTATTTCTCTGCCTTTTCATTATTTTTTTATAAGTTATTGTGTTTGAGGTCTCCTTTTCCCAGGCTTCAAGGAAAGCTGAAATCTTTCTTTGAAAAAAATTGAATGCTTCCTTTTGGTTTCTGCCCTCCTAAGATTGGTCCAGTGGTTGGTGTGAGCTTCATATAGGGTGAGATTTGTGCTGAGTTTTTGTTTGCTTGTTTGTTTTTCCTCTGATGGGCAAGGCTGAGTGGGGTTTGTAATTCTGCCTGCTGATGATTGGGTTTGCATTTTTGTTTTGTTTGTTGTTTAGATTAGGCATCCTGCACAGGGTGGTACTGGTGGTTGGGTGATGCTGGGTTTTGTATTCAAGTGGTTTCCTTTGTGTGGGTTCTCACTATTGGGTACTCCCTAGGGTTAGTTTTTCACATGAGGTGGCCAAAGTACTGGAGTTTCAGCTTTAGCATCATTCCTTCCAAAGAAATCCCAGGGCTGATCTCCTTCAGAATGGACTGGTTGGATCTCCTTGCAGTCCAAGGCATTCTCAAGAGTCTTCTCCAACACCACAGTTCAAAAGCATCAATTCTTCAGCACTCAGCCTGAAGAGTTGACTCACTGGAAAAGACTCTGATGCTGGGAGGGATTGGGGGCAGGAGGAGAAGGGGAAGACAGAGGATGAGATGGCTGGATGGCATCACTGACTCGATGGACGTGAGTCTGAGTGAACTCTGGGAGTTGGTGATGGACAGGGAGGCCTGATGTGCTGAGATTCATGGGGTTGCAAAGAGTCAGACACGACTGAGTGACTGATCTGATCTGATCTGAGGGTTAGTTCTCTGGTAGTCTAGGGTCTTGGAGTCAGTGCTCCCACTCCAAAGGCTCAGGGCTTGATCTCTGGTCAGGAACGAAGGTTTCACAAGTGGTTTGTTATGGCATTAAGTGAGATTAAAACAAATACCCCAAAACAAGAAACCAAAGATGAACCCCAAGCAAATGGCAGTTACAAAATAATAATTAAAATAATGGATTATACACATATACACCCATAAGCAAAGTCAAAATAGTCCAACTAAATAAAGTACAGTAGATTGACCCAGCAAACAAAGGAAACCAAAAATTATACTTACCAGTTAAGAACAAAACTAACCTAAGCACAAACTGGAAAACAGAACTAAAGCAAGTGGGGAATAAAGCAATGAAAACAAGACTAACAGATATGTTGAGAGGAAAGGAAAGAAAGAAAAGAAGGAAAGAATAGATATGTAACAAATGGATGTAGATAAAGAAGATTTATATATGTTAAAGTTTAACTGCAAGGGGAAAAGAACAGTAGGAAAGGCAAACAAAGGAATAAATGTAGAAAAATATAATAGGTTTAAAGAAATTAAAATTATAAAAAAGAGAAAAGAAAAATAGAAGAAGAAAGAAAAAAAAAAAAAGCAAAAAATCTTAACTGGATTTCTTAGTGTCAAAAATATAGACAACTACAACAGAGTGGGGGTGAGGGGAAGAGAAAGGAAAAAAAAAATAC
>NW_011494530.1:105149-115296 GCF_000754665.1 Bison bison bison
TAAAAAAAAAAAAAAAAAACCCACACACAAGACAGTTCCAGAAAAATATCTATTTCTGCTTTACTGACTATGCCAAAGCCTTTGACTGTGTGGATCACAATAAACTGTGGAAAATTCTGAAAGAGATAGGAATACCAGACCACCTGACCTGCCTCTTGAGGAATCTGTATGCAGGTCAGGAAGCAACAGTTAGAACTGGACATGGATCAACAGACTGGTTCCAAATAGGAAAAGGAGTATGTTAAGGCTGTATATTGTCACCCTGCTTATTTAACTTATATGCAGAGTATATCATGAGAAATTCTAGGCTTGATGGAGCACAAACTGGAATCGAGATTGCTGGGAGAAATATCAATAATGTCAGATATACAGATGACACCACCCTTATGGCAGAAAGTGAAGAAGAACTAAAGAGACTCTTGATGAAAGTGAAAGAGGAGAGTGAAAAAATTAGCTTAAAACTTAACATTCAGAAAACTAAGATCATGGCATCTGGTCTCATCACTTCATGGCAAATAGATGGGGAAACAGTGGAAATAGTGACACTGTTTGGGGCTCCAAAATCACTGCAGATGGTGACTGCAGCCATGAAATTAAAAGACACTTGCTCCTTGGAAGAAAAGTTATGACCAACATATAATATGACAGCATATTAAAAAGCAGAGACATTACTTTGCCCACACAGGTCCATCTAGTCAAGGCTATGGTTTTTCCAGTAGTCATGTATGGATATGAAAGTTGGATTATAAAGAAAACTGAGCACTGAAGAATTGATGCTTTTGAACTGTAGTGTTGGAGAAGACTCTTGAGAGTCCCTTGTACTGCAAGGAGATCCACCCAGTCTATCCTGAAGGAAATCAGTCCTGAATATTCATTGGAAGGACTTATATCAAAGCTGAAACTCCAATACTTTGGCCACCTGGTGAGAAGAATGGACACATTTGAAAAGACCCTGATTCTGGGAAAGATTGAAGGCAGCAGAAGGGGACGACAGAGGATGAGATGGTTGGATGGCATCAGCGACTCAATGGACATGAGTTTGAGTAAACTCCAGGAGTTGGTGATGGACAGGGAGGCCTGGCGTGCTGCAGTCTATGGGGTCGCAAAGAGTCGGACACGACAGTGACTGAACTGAACTGAACTGACTGTATGGCTGTGGCAAGCAGCCATATGTCTGATTCTCATTCCATTTAGGCTGCCACAGATCAGCTGTTTCACTCTCATACTTAAATGTTTCTCCTCTGACTCAGACAATTGCCCCGATGTGGGGATTTGGACCCCTGCATTGAAATGCCCCCACCTGCTGAGGGCAGGTCTAGTCCTACTAACACTCCTGTTTTCCCCCTAGTTCCTTTATCCTACTAAGTTTTGTGTGTTCTATATATTCTTTTCCACTGGTCAGGTCCTCCTGTCTGCTCTCAGCTGGTGTTCTGTGTGCCCTTTTGTGTCTAAGCTGTATTCCTGATGTATCCGTGGAGACAGACATACTCCATGTCCACCTACTCCTCGGCCATTTTTGTATCTGCCCATTATTTGACTGGATTGTTCATTTCTTTGATATTGAGCTGCATGAGCTGCTTGTATATTTCAGAGATTAATCCTTTGTCAGTTGCTTCACTTGCAAATATTTTCTCCTATTCTGAGGGTTGCACTTTGAATTTTGAACATGCTGCTTCCTCCATCTGGACGTCACTTCCACCATCCCTTTCCCTACTTGCTCTCTATTCAAGTCTAATGTTTCTTGTGTGTTTTGGTTCTGGAGTGATTTTTAACATATTTTTAAGCTTCCAGGACTAATTCTGTCAAAGAGCAAAACTTTCTCAAGTTATAAGTCTAAGTATTTAAGTTTGCACAGTTGTTCAGAAAAAAAATTTAAAGCTATTTTCCCCCCATTCCCTCAATGACTGGGTAGACTTGAACAAGTGGTTGTCATTGGGTGGAAGATTATTCTCCTTATATACTAATGACTTTATAATGTCTTCTTCAGAGCACTGGTCTTGGCCATTAGACTTTATTTTTAGGTCTTTGGGCCACTTGTAAGATCCCAGTTATGCAGACATTTCAGTAAGAGCTCAAACTTCTTCATTCTCAAGACCAGCAGGTGAATTATTTTTGGAAGTGTGTATGTGTTATTACATATTTCTGAGGAGAAAGAGAGGAAATTCATGAGAAGATCACAAACCCACTTGGGATATGTCCCTTGTATAATTAAATCTCCTTAACAATATAAGTGGAATATTGCCTATTCTGAATTGAAATTGATGTTCAGTTTCATATGCCACATTTGCACTTTTCCAAAAGTGTCACCCTCCACTCCAGCCTACCTTCTGCCAAACCTCACCAAGTTCTGTCTTAAATACAAAGAAGTAGACCGAAAACTGGCTACTCTCTTAAGAAGCTCAGTTCAGTTCAATTCAGCCACTCAGTCGTGTCCGACTCTGTGATCCCATGGATGGTAGCACATCAGGCCTCCCTGTCCATCACCAACTCCTGAAGTTTGCTCAAACTCACTTCCCTTGAATCAGTGATGCCATCAACCACCTCATCCTCTGTCGTCCCCTTCTCCTGCTGCCTTCAATCTTTTCTAGCATCAGGGTCTTTTCCAATGAGTCAACTCTTCGCATGAGGTAGCCAAAGTACTGGAGTTTCAGCTCCAGCATCAGTTCTTCCAATGAACACCCAGGACTGATCTCTTTTAGGATGGACTGGTTTGATTTCCTTGCAGTCCAAGGGACTCTCAAGAGTCTTCTCCAACACCACAGTTCAAAAGCATCAATTCTTCGGTGCTTACTTTTCTTTATAGTCCAATTCTCATATCCATACGTGACTACTGGAAAAACCATAGCTTTGACTAGATGGACCTTTGTTGGCAAAGTAATGTCTCTGCTGCACAAAAAGACTTGGGGAAGAAGTATAAGAATATACAATGAAAAGAGAAAGAGCTAAAAGGGAAAAGACCTTTGTTCTCTAGTACTTTGAGTATGGCCACTTTCTAAGTGCTGCCTAGGTGTCCATGGCTGATGGTGTGAGTTAGAAATAAAATGTGACAAGCCAAGGAGCTCCTCCACAGATGCATCCCACCGTAGTCTTCTTATGACTGATATATAGATTATTCAGTATATATATATATATATACACATATATATATACACACATATATATACATACTGATATATATAGGATCTTGTGCAGGAGAATGAATGCTTTCTATTGAACTGTACTTCTCCCTTCAAATGTCAAGGCCCAAATGAGAATTATGGAACATTTATAATTTTATTTGGTTTAACTGTTCCTCATTTAACAATTAACTTTTAGGTTTCAATGCTAAATACAAAACTACACAAAACCTAGAACTTTTCTCTAGATATCAAAATTAAATTAAAGAAAACATATAAATTTGTAAATGTCAAAACAATAATGTAAAAATCTATAGTTCAGAGTTAAGTGAAAGTAATTACATAAGTTTTAACTCTCTCTCTCCTGTTATCTTCTAAATAAAATAGAGCTGTAACGCTGATTTGCCTAAGAGCTATAACACGATTTGTCCAAGACCCGAGAGCTGTGACGCGCTGAGGGCTTTAATGTCTGTCGCTCCAAATCTTTGTTGTGACGAGACAAAGAACCGAGGAACATACACTCGCGTGACATCTATGGTGCTGTGACTCAGGTTTAACCTGGCTGAAACAACCTCCGCATGGAAGAGGCCAAGCACAGCAGGAGCCCAACTCAGCGAAGCTCCCGCACTAGAAACAGAATGTGAAGAAACCCAGTGCAGGGGAAGGCCCATCGTGCTGGAAACCAGGACAGCGAAAAAAGAACTCAGCAGAAAGCTCACGCGGCCCAGTCTCAGAGTCCAGAAGACCTCCGGTTAAGGTAAGAGGTCCTCGCTCCTATGGCTGGAGGGACCTTTACAATCTCTCGTTTCTTGTTTCCTCGAACCTCCCGTGAACAGGCGGGCGGCAGGGGCACAACTGAGGGACTCTGGAGAGGCTACTCCTCAGCATGTCCCAAAGGCGTTATCTGCTGAGCCCCAGTAGCTGTTACCCAAGCCGGTGGGGGTTCTGTCCTTTCTATTCTCTGTGCCAAGGATCAGACCAATGAAACTGCGAGCACTGGTCAGTTATTTAGCAAATTTTCCAGTGGGCTATGAAGGGGATTCCTTGGCACGTTTTTCCCACTGCTTTTTCCTCCTGTCCTTCAGCTCTCTCCCGGGACTCAAGCCTGGCTAAAACTAATGAAACTCAGGCTCTGATGTCTCATCGCAAAAATTCATTGAGAGACAAAGGGGTAAGAGGTAGATTTGTTTAGGATCCAGAGAGAAGCCACTCTTCAGGGTGTGAACCATTGCCGAGGGCAAGGGCTGGGGCCATGGTATTAGGCCTGGCTAGGTTATGTAACATTTGATTTAGGAGAAGGCAGTGGCAACCCACTTCAGTACTCTTGCCTGAAAAATCCCATGGACGGAGGAGCCTGGTATGCTGCAGTCCATGGGGTCGCGAAGAGTCGGACACGACTGAGCGACTTCACTTTCACCTTACTAACTAAGCATATAAATCTGCTTAGGAAAGTCTTAAGCCTGCTGACAGTTAAACTAAATTCCTTTTCTAATTTTTAAAGGAAAGAAGTAAAAAATCATTTAATTGCAAGTGTGTGCTCACTTGTTAAATTCCTATAATTGGTCTCATCATTTGTAGGAAAAATTCAATTAGGTCAGGGATTCTGGGTTCTCTGGACTCTGTAAAAATGATATGTTAATAAATTATTAAAATCATTGTGGAATACAAAAGTCCTAATGTACTCAAAATATTTTTCAAAAATAACAAAGTTAGAAGATTTACATTACCCAGCTTAAAAATGTATAGTACATTTACTGTAATGAAGACTATAATGAACACAGAATGTGGTGTTAGCATAAAGTGAAATATATAAATATGTACAACAATGAAGCAGAGTTAGAATCCAGAAATAGATAACACCATGGTCAATTAATTTTCAACAAAGATACCAAGATAAATAAAAAAATGGAAAGGACAAATATTTTCCACAAATAGAGCTTAAACACTGAGACTATATGCAAAATGAACCTCATCCTCACATTATACCATATAAAAATTTAACTAAAAGTGGATCATTGATCTAATTGTATTTATAAAAAAGAAAAATTAGTGACCTCGTGTTAACAAAGATTTCTTGCACATGGCACCAAAATGAAACAAAATAAAAAGCTGCTAGATTGTATTCATCAATATTAAAATTTTCATTCTTCAAATGAGATATTTAACAAAATTAAAAGATAAGCTATAGATTGAAAGAAAAAAATTTGTGAAACATGTATCAGCTAAGGGTTTTGCATCCAAAAGAGCACTTACAATTCAATAAGACCAATAATCCAAAGGAAACCATGGTACGAACTAGAAGACTTGAGTAGACACTTCACCAAAGAAAGTATTAATATCTCCATGGCAAATAAGGACCTTGCCTTTGTCTGTTCTAGCTTCTAGGACAAAAATACCATAGACTGGATGGCTTTTAAGCCCCAGAAACTTATATCTCATAGTTCTAGAGGCTGAAGAGTCAAAGGTCAAGATGCTGGCAGATGTGCCGTCTGCTGAAGGCCTGCCTCCTGGTTCGGTGTCTCCTGGTGCCCTCACAGGTTAGAGTGAGTAAGGGTGCTCTCTCCAATAGGACTCTAATTCTATTCATGATGGCTTCACCCTTATAACCTAGTCATCTCCAGAAGTCCTACCTCCAAACATTATTACAATGTTGATTAGCCTGTTAGCCTCCTCTGTCCTGGGAATTCTCCAGGCAAGATACTGGAGTCGATAGCCATTCCCTTCTCCAGGGGATCTTCCCAGCCCAGGGATTAAATCTAGGTCTCCTTCATTGCAGGCAGATTCTTTACTGTCTGAGCCACCATGTAAACCTGATTAGGCTTTAACATATGAGTTTTGAGGGAAACAGACATCTAGTCTAGCATACATAAAACGATGCTCAACATCCTTAGTTATTAGTAATACATGTGCATATTAAAACTACGATGAGATACCACTACACAGTAAAAAGTGAAATGGCTTAAGTAATGAAGGCAAACAATACTAAATGCTGGTGAGAATGTGGAGGAATTAGAACTCTTGTAAATAGCTGGTAACATAATAAAATGGTCCAAAAATAAACAAAATGGTCCAGCTATCCTGAACAACAGTTTTACAGACTCTTAAATGATTAAATATATAAAACAAGTAACTCAGCACTTCCACACATCAATATCTACCCACAATAAATGAAAGACACATGAAATTTCATAGCAGTGTTATTCACATTAGATAAAAACTCACAATAATCCAAATGCCCATTATTTAATGGATAATTATGTAAATTACAATATATTCATAAAATGCAATGCTATTCAGCTAAAATGGAATAAACTACATTGACGAAAAAGGCACAATAAACTCAAAATATTTTGTTAAGTGAAGGGGGCCAGACACAAAGGACTATGTGCCGGGAGCCGGTGAGAGACATTCCACTCGTGACAAAGGTCATGAGGAAGGAGGCTCGGCATACGCAAAGGCAGGATCAAGCCTCGGGAGTCCCCCCGGATATTCTTGAGCATCTACCCCCAACAAACCAGAGTCTGCCTACTTTATTGCTTTGTGCTCTCACCTCTGACTTTACTGGGGGCTGTTGCCCACCACCATCTCGCTCTCTCTGTCAAAGAGTTAACTTACAGCTCCAATTAATATAGTTCCTGGGCAATTAGGAGTGTTTAAATCCAAACCCCACATATGGCTCTCTAACTTGCCTGACAAGTTTACCCGGACTCCTACAGCTATGCATACGATTGTTTACAGTCTCCCAGCCTCGAGGGGCACAGGAAGCTTAAGATATTCAAATAGCTTAGAGCCTCTCAGAGAGTTAGAAACCGTCAGAATAAAACTAGTAAAAGATTTCATTGATGAGCCAATGCTTGCTGCCAAGTTTCCACATCCCCTGTATTGTATCCTTGAATGTGTATTAATTAATATAGTTGGTATGTAGAAAAAATAAGTAGTGGCCTTGGTGCTAGCAACTTTAGACCCTTAAGGTAATAAATTTTTTCCTTTGTTGTAAACCCATTACACATCTGCCCTATAGGAATGCAATTTTATCTAACACTTTCGGAAGATGGCGCCAAACCTTAAAATAATTGCTCTTAGAGAAAATAAGTCTTACGGTTGACAAACCTTTGTCAAGAGTCATAAAGTTAATAGGCCTTCTGGCCAGAAGATGATGTAAATCACCTAAACCATTTGTATACGATAAATTTGCAGGATAGAAACCCTGGTTTTTGATAAGGATCAAAGACTGCTGACTTTGCATCCCCTATTATCCTCTATGTGTAACTTAGGGTATAAAAACCCCTGTTGAAAATAAAGCTACGGGCCTTGCTCACCAAAGCTTGGTCTCCCCATGTCATTCTTCCCCTCAGTTTCCAGCTGAGTCTCCATCTGGAGCGCGGATATCCTCTGTGACCATTTATTTGCCTGGGCTTCTAAGACCCACTTGAGAAGATGTCTAAGGTGGGGCACCTTCCACTATTTGAGAGGGCACCTGCGGCCTCCGTGGTCAGAGCTAACCCGGTGTCACGGGTTATATTGATTTTCCGCGTAAAGCTACTCAGCTTCTTTTCTCCACTGAATTTTCCTACTGAGCTATCCTCATTCTATTATTCTTTACATCTTTGATAAATAAACAAATAAATAGGTCGCCTACACCGTCTCTCCTTCGAATACCCTGGATCAGCTGGGGCCGGGCCCCGGCAACTATGTGTAATATGATTTCATACATGTGATGATTCTAAAAAAATAAAACTAGAGAGACAGAAAGGTATCTGGTTGCATGGAGCTGAGGATAGGAGTAGGGACTGACTGTGATAGATCAGGAGGGATCTTTTGGAAAGACAGATGTATACTAGAAGTGGATGTGATGATGGTTGAATAAAATAAACTTAACAAACATTTATTAGAAGTCATTAAACTGTACATATTAGGTGGGTGAATTTTATGGTATATACATTGCACCTCAGTTAAACTAATAAATTATTGTACAGTCCCACAAGCTTTTTGTTAACTGGGCTTTTTTTTTTTTTTTTTAAATATCAGAATATGCCATATCCCCTGGAGAAGGGAATAGCAACCCACAACAGTATTCTCGCCTGGAAAATTCCATGAACAGAGGAGCCTGGTGGGCTACAGTCCATGGGTTGCAAAGAGTCAGACACAACAGAGACTAACACACACACACACACACACACACACCATATTAGAAATTAAACCTAAAAATAATTAAATATTTATTTACTAAATAATTTTATAAAATTAATTACTAAATAATTTTATAAAATAATTTATAAAATAACATTTATAAAGCCATCTATGCCACAGGACAAATATTCTCTAAATATTATTTTAAATATAATTTTGACCTCACAGACTCCCACAATTCTCAAAAACACACTTTGAGAACTGATGTAATAAGGACATATTTCCTGTGAAGTTGGGATAGGGAAAGGAATGATCCAGAGGTGGGGCTGCCTGGGCCCCTGGACGAGAGGCCTGTACCTTGTTGCTAGATTTTCTGGGCCCTGCAAGCTAAGGATGCATGGTGGTACTCCTGCATTCCTCTCAAGGCCCTGTAGCTATATAGGAGAAAGAGCCAGCATTTTCGGCCACTTTATGCTTTCCACCACAGACTATAAAAGGCGATAGTAGCAAGGTCAGCAGTAGCAGCAAGGTCACAGTGTGCTTCCAGCCTGTGCTTGGCAATAAGATTCTTTTTAAACTATCCTTCCTGTACAACCTAAATGTATCACCTGTAATAGACATAGACTCAGTCAGAGATTCTCAAATTATGGTCCAGGAAACAGCACCTTGTGAGCTATGCAAACTCGCCTCTCATTAGACATGCAAACTCGCCTCTCACTAGACGTGCAAACTCTGTGACCCCAGACCTACTGAATCAAGAATCTTTGTGGCTGAAGCCTAGCAGCCTGTGGTCTACCAAGCCCTGCAGGTGATTCTGATGTACCTACTAGGCTACGTCGGCCTTGACAATTAACATCAAATGGGCCTAGCATCCCTTTTAAGAAGGGAAACAGCACAGCTGGGAAGGGGAGCTTCTTTTGCTCTCTCTCATCTCCTCACCTTCCGGAATGTGGACAGCGGGCAAAGACAGAGAATCAGTCCCTGGTGTTGGGGACAAACAAAATCAGGCCACAGAGGTTCCTTGAGAAGAAGCACCAACTGAAAGGTGAGAAATGTGAGTTGTATAAAACAAGATTGCCTTGCTTTTGGTTAGTGTTTGTCTTTCCTTGTAGTTTTAATTGAGCCTTTAAGAAAGCCTGTAATCAAAGTTCCAGCCTCCTCTCTGACCCTTGTTTGAATAAAAATGAAACCAGGACCATATTATGTGGAAAAACCCCACCTGTGGTCCCCTCGAGGGTTATCCAGAAAATCTTCAAAGAAGTGGAGTTGTGGTGAGAGCTGCTCTCTGCACCTGGAGACTCCCTTCTGGATGCCTTGGTGGTTCTGAGTTTGCTTCCATTAAAGGAAGCTTTATTACAGTTCATTCCAAGGTCTGTGGATACTGCAGAGACAGCCATCTACATCCTCTTTCCTAACACAGTCTTGCACTAATATTTTTGCTACTTGCAAATTTGTAAAGTACCAAATAACAAAAATAAACTACTTTAACTCATAATACATAATTAGCATCTATTAGTGATTTTGTTAATATTTGTTAATATTTTTGGTATGAGTATTTTCTTTATTTTAATTTTGTGTTTCACTGGAGAAAGTTTTATTAAAAAAAATTAGCCAGCAAAATTTATTGAGATGGACTGGTAAGGTTGCTTTCATAAATATTGAAATAAGGATTGAGGGGAAGATAAATAGAAAAGATCCTCATGGTGTGAAATCAGTTATAGGGTTGATATCCTTTTTGGGAAAAATTCTGAGCACATATCATTTCAGTTCAGTCGCTCAGTCGTGTCCCACTCTTTGCCACCCCATGAACCGCAGCATGTCAGGCCTCCCTGTCCATCATCAACTCCCAGAGTCCACCCAAACTCATGTCCATTGAGTCGGTGATGCCATCCAACCATCTC
>NW_011494530.1:116851-140491 GCF_000754665.1 Bison bison bison
TGCTGCTAAGTCGCTTCATTCGTGTCCGACTCTATGCGACCCCATAGACGGCAGCCCACCAGGCTCCCCCGTCCCTGGGATACTCCAGGCAAGAACACTGGAGCAGGTTGCCATTTCCTTCTCCAATGCATGAAAGTGAAAAGTGAAAATGAAGTCGCTCAGTCATGTATGACTCTAGCGACCCCATGGACTGCAGCCTACCAGGCTCCTCCTTCCATGGGATTTTCTAGGCAAAAGTACTGGAGTAGGGTGCCATTGCCTTCTCCGCACCTCCTCTTTAGGATCCTATATATTTATTGCTGGTTCTCAGGTAAGAACTGGCAGCCCTGACTCTTCATTCTGGGATATTTTGATGATCAACACACCTTATGTTACGAAAGCGAACAGCAAGAGCAGAGCCCTGGAATGTGGCTTTTTGCTGAGATCTGGGCCAGACAGAGAATGAAGGAGAAGGGAAAGGATTTCAGGGTGGCTTTGTCAGACATCCTGATTCAGTAGGCCCAGAGTAGAGATACACACAGGAACACTCAAAACTGTGTGGCAAGGATGGGGCCTATTCCTTCACAGCAGAATGATAGTACAGACACTAGATGTTAGCAAAGAGATGCCATGTCTCAGAGACCGCATCAGAAATTTCCAGAGTCCAGAAGTGGGAGGTCAGAAGAACTCACCTGACTGTCCTTCAGAGTATTGGAGGCACAGAGACTGTGCAAACAGAGCAGTTTCTAAAGATGGGGCCATGTTTCAAGCTCTGCAGGCCACACTTAGTGGTAAGGTCTAGGGGATGGCTTAGCTACGGATTTTGAACATCTGTCTACTACAGGCTGGATATGCTACCCTCTCCTCAGGAAGACGCACATGGACACAAGTCCACAAGGCCTGCCTTTTTATTTTTTATCATTTTATTTACTTATTTCTGTCTGTGCTGTGTCTTCATTATAGTGCACGGCTTCTTAGAGTGGTGGCTTCCTTTGCTGCTGAGCATGAGCTCCAGTAGTTTCAGCGCGTGGGCTCAGGAGTTGCTGTTCCCCAGGTCCAGAGCCCAGCTTCCACAGTTGTGGCACCTGGCCTTAGTCGCTCCTCGGCGTGTGGGATCTTCTTGGGCCAGAGATTGAACATGTGTCTTCCACATTGACAGGCAGGTTCTTTTACCACTAAGCTCCCAGGGAAGCCCCAAGACCTATATTGATAAGACTTTTCAGTGAAATATGGAGACATCAGAAGGGGCTTCCTGCTGAAGAGAGGTTCTGACCTTCTTCACTCCATTGGCCTGGAATTATCAAGTCTGTTCCTGGTGCCCTGTGAGGAAACGAACATCTCTCCCATTCAGAATTGTGCATATCTGTATCAATATGCCTTTTATTATGTTGTATTCAGAGTGATTGTCCAGTTGACACCAAACCCTTAAAGGGCCCTCTCACATAAAAAATATTTATTGTACCAAATTTCCAGAGAGCTAGAGAACCATTTAATAGAAATCTGGAGCTTGAAAGGTAGATCTATAAAAGACTCATTGAATCCAGGGCCTTCACTCTCTGGATCCAGATCCCTGAGGTCAACTTATCAGGAAGAGCAGATATAGCAAGATTTATTCCTCTCCTCCTCATCCCCAAAGAGATTCAACAATATCCCATTTCCCATTCTTTTCCTACAGTGTAACTTCAAAACTGCTCACAATTCAAAGAGTTCCATCCCTTTGAATCTGGGTAGGGTTATGACCATAACAGGTGAGATACGCTGTGTTGCACAATTCCTCCTGACAATATTGGGATGGAAATAACTAGGAAACTAATTACCAGGCTGTGAGGAAGCCCATGAAGCTACATGAGTGATTAGGTGAAGATATTCTGGGCAGCAGCCCCAGCAGAGGTAACCCAGACAGTGTCATCTGCCAGACTTGTGAGTGAGGTCTTTTGTGTCCAGTACATATTCAGCTTCCAAGAGAATGCTATTAGGTGAGTCTATAGACCCAAGAGACTCAGGATGCTCAGGAGTCTTCCAGAGCTGCTTTTGTTAAATGATTCTCATTTGTTTTTAGTCTAACATGAGATGAGGATTATGCTTCAGGTCTTCAAGTGTCAATTAAAACTCCTACCTTGTTTGAAGTCAAACTGAATGCATTTTCCTAAGTCATTTTGGTTATTGACCATAGGTCCCTTTGGATAAGGATTGGGTAATCTCTACAGTAGATACTTTTCATGATGTCACAGAGAACTTATTCCAAGGGATGTGGTCACCTTATCAATCAAGGAGCTCTACGTCTGAAAATAAGGAAAGTCTGGCAAGAAGGATCATTAACTAGAGAAAAAACCCCTCTGCCTCTTGATAATACTTTCTTGCCTTCTTCTGTTCGTATCTTACAGCAGTATTATTGGCTTCTCTTGTATCTATTCTGCCCCTGGGGGTGCTATTCATTTTATTAACTATCTCTGCAATTCCATGTGGGTCAAGTCATCTTGGTTCCTGCTCAACCCTTGCTAGTCATTACACAGATTCAGTCTGCTGGCACCTGGTAGTTAAACATCCTATCATCTGATTGAGATCAGTAGCCAAGCTATCTAAACACTCTTTATCACTGTCCTAATCCTGGAGAGGACAGCTACCATTGAACTGCATTCTGATGCTATCTCTCTCTCGGCAGCACATTTGTGATAATCTTGGTGGATAGTGTATCCTCTTGGCTTTATTGATAAACACAATGCTGTGATTGATCTTCTGATTTCATAACATATTCACTTTAACATGAAAATGCCCTTTGGCTTTTGAATCCTGTCCAGTCCCATCTTACACAGCAGTTCTTGCATTTCATTGTTAAGCATGGGCCATCATTTTCCTAGGGTTGTAGGAGCCTGCAAGCATCAAATGTGCCCCATCTTCTAATGTCCTTATCAAACTATTATATTCTGTATCCTGAGGAAGTGTCCCCATCCAGTAAACTCTCTCTTATCCTGTTTTATGTCCCAGCCCTTTGATCAAGTATTTCAAAATCTAGTCCTAAGGGAACTCTCACGATCTCTGCCAGTGCACACTGGATAATTCTGCCAGCTTCTTTGGGATACAGTCCCTTAATTCTCAGTTAGACCCAATGTCTTCATGGTTAGGTTTTGCTGAGGATTAAGGAAGCCAGGAGAGAATCTGAAGGGCTCCCTATTGACTCTTAGGGGAGAAACTTCTACTGTGTTTACATAGCAGCTCCAGGTTTAATAGGAAGAGTGAGATATCTCTGTAATCTTTGTGGATCCAGAGAAGTCTTATCTTGTCTTGTCAGTCTTTTCAGTTCATTTGGATAAATACTTTGGAGTGAAATAGAATCTGCCTGCAATACAGGAGACCCAGGTTTGATCCCTGGATCAGGAAGATCCCCAGGAGAAGGGAATGGCAACCCACTCTCCAGTATGCTTGCCTGGAGAATTCCCTGGACAGAGGAGCCTAGTGTGTTAATTTCTTTCATGGATTGTGCTTTTGGTGTTTTATCTGGATAAAGGCTATTCTTTCTCCAGTGAAGTGCTGATGAAAGTTAAAGTGAAAGTCTCTCAGTCGTGTCCAACTCTTTGCGACCCCATGGACTATACCATGGAGTTCTCCAGGCCAGAATACTGGAGTGGGTAGTCTTTCCCTTCTCCAGGGGATCTTCACAACCCAGGGATCGAACCCAGGTCTCCCATATTGTAGGCAGATTCTTTACCAGCTGAGCCACAACGGAAGCCCAAGAATACTGGCTACAGTTAAACACTTGTTAAAAAAAAAAAAAATCAGCTGACTATATCTTTGCAGGTCTCTACTTTCAGTTTCGTTCTAATAATCAGTATGTCTTTCCTTTTCCCAATACTGTGTGTTTTTAGTACTATAGAATTCTACTAACTTTTAAAATCAAGTAATGTGAGTATTCTGATTTTATTTCTTAGGATTGTTTTGGCTATTCTATTTGTTTGGTATGCCATAATACATTTCAAAACCAGTTCGTATATACCTATAAAATTTTTCTAGAGTTTTATCAGAGATTATGTTAAATTTATATATCATATAGAAGAAGATTGCCATTTTAACAGTATTAAATTGTCCAGTGTATAAACATAATTCTCCATTTATCTAGATCTTCTTTTCTTCCATTGATATTTTATTAAAATTATAACTAGTTATTTCATTTTTTTGGCATGCACATATGCCAAGTCACTTTACTTGTGTCCAACTCTTTGTGACCCTACAGATGTAGCCCCCCAGGCTTCTCTGACTATGGGATTCTCCAGGCAAAAATACTAAAATAGGTTGCCATGCGCTCCTCTAGGGGATCTTCCTGACCCAGGGATTGAACCTGCATCTTTTATGTCTCCCGCATTGGCAGGCACGTTCTTTACCACTTGCGCCACCTTCATTTTCTTAAAATTTAATAATTGTGTTCAGACATAATTGACAAAAAATAAATTCTGCATACTTAAAATGTACAATTTGACAATCTTTTGATACATGTATACACTTACAAATCCTCCATCAAAACCAAGATAATGAACATATCAATATATTACCTGCAAAAGTTTCCTTTGCCCTTTTTTTAAAGTTGTAGTATAAGAACACTTAACATGAGATCTACCCATTTAACACATTTTTAATGATACAATACAATATCACTAACTATAGGTACAATTTTTTTTTATCAAATCTCTAGAACTTATTGCATTTGACTAACTCATTATTTGAAGTTATTATAAATGTGAAGTTTAAAGAATTTCAAATACAAAATTTTCATACAGGTGTGTGGCATTAAAATCAATTTTTATGTATTGGCCCTTTGTTTTCTGACCTTGCTAAATTTGCTTATTACTTCCAGGATGTTTTATATTAGATTCTGCCAGAGTCCAACTCCAGCAGCCAGGGATTCAACCTGAAGAGATGGACAGTGTCTGCAATGAGACAGCCTCTCATTTTTCTGTGGACTGCCTGTTTATTCCAAGTTTAAGATTCTCTTTTATATTTTTACAAAAACACTGGGCCAGAGGTTTGACATTTTCAGTTCCTCCTCTCCCAGATTTATTATCTCCATAAATCATTGTTGCTCTTCAAACAGAGTTCCTGCTTTAGTGATTCTCTGGGAATCAGCCTTATCATCTATTATCTACCTCTTCTAATGTGTCCTGTAGTTAACTTGTGATTACATTGTAACTCATGCTACATTCCTCAGTTTACTACTTATCTTCCTAAATCCTGTTTGCCCCTAACATCCTGAGCTCACTATCTCTTAAAAAGGCTTCTAGCTATAGCGTCTCTAAAAATTCCTAACTTCTATAAGCTATAGTAAAATATGCTAACTTTACAACATTCCTTAAATCTTTAACTTCTGTTTTAATTATTTCTAAGCCCTAAATTCAGTAAACTCCTTTGTCATAAACATTCTCCTCACAAATAAGCTTCAGATAGCAATCCCTCCCATGGCCTCAAGCTATGGCCTATGTGCTCATCCTGGAACACTCTTTTGTAAAAGTCCTTGAACAAATGTCAGTGATTAACTTTATGAATTATTTTCTGAGCACAGCTACAGAAGGCTTTTGTGCCTTCTTATGCTCCTCTCAAGAACAATAAGCACCTTAATATTCCTTTTCAGTCAACTCAGCTGAGGAGAAGAAAAGACAAGTCAGAATTACAAGGCCTAAGTCCTTCATCCCGGGATCCGTGCCTGCGGAATGAGGAGAGGGGTCTGGGGCCATGCCTCCATTTTGTCAGTAATGCCTAACGCAGCTCCCGACAAGATTCTTTGGGATTTTCTACACTTATAGCTTTATCATCTATGAATATACATAGTTAGCTTAAAATGTTCTTGTTGTTTAGTCACTAGCTCGTGTCCGACTCTTTTGTGACCCCAAGGACTGGAGCCTGCCGGGCTCCTCTGTCCATGCAATTTCCCAGGCAAGAATATGGAACGGGTTGCCATTTCTTTCTTCAGGGAATTTTCCTGACCCAAGGATCAAACCTGCATCTCCTGCATTGCAGACGGTTTCTTTACCACTCAGCCACCAGGGAAGCCCTGTTCAAAATATACCTCTTTAAATAATCTTTGTCCACTTTCAGTAATACTATATTGCTTTTCATTTAATGTAAAATCCTTATAATATTTCCAATTCCTCTTTTCTATTTCTTGTGTCATTTTTGTCATAAGTTTCATAAACACATGGTTCATTGTTAAGCTATTGCTTTAAATAGTTGATATATGGCAAAACCAATACAATATTGTAAAGTTTAAAAAAAATTAAAAAAAATAGTGAGTTAAAGAAAAATATAAGAGCTTATGTTTTGCCTTTATTCAATTTCCAGTATCACTTATTTTTTGTGAGTAGATCAATTTTCTTCTTAGCACACCATATGCTTTTAAATGAAGAGCTTCTTTATCTCTTTCTTATAGATTAGACCTGATAAAACTGAATTCCCTCAAGTTTTCTTTCTTCTTTTTGAAAAATTCTAATATTTTACTTTTGAAGTATATTTTCACTAGATATGAGAATTTTGGGTGAATAGTTGTTTTCTTTCAGCAATCTAAAGATGTCACTTAATTGTTTTCTTGTCTGCATGGTTTCTGCTCTAATTTTTATCTTTATTTTTCTGTGCATAATCTTTATTTTTCCTATTTCTGTGACTCCCTTAATGAATTTATCTTTGTAAAAAGAAAGAAGGAAAGAAAGAATTTCTCTTTGTTATTTGTTTTTATTTAGTTTTAATATAACTTGCCTAGCTGTGTTTTTGTTTGCTTATTCGTTTTGTATTTTTCTGTCTGATATTCTCTGAATATCACAGATCTCTTTAATGCTGTCTGTCACTAATTTTGGAAGAGCCTCTAAAATTATTTCTTTAAATGCTTCTTTTGCCCTGTTGAGTTTCCCTGGTGGCTCAGCTGGTAAAGAATCTGCCTGCAGTGTGGGAGACTTGGGTTCGATCCCTGAGTTGGGAAGATTCCCTGGAGAAAGGGAAAGGCTACCCACTCCAGTATTCTGGCCTGGAGAATTCCATGGACTGTATAGTCCATGGGCCTGCAAAGAGTTGGACATGACTAAGTGACTTTCACTTCACTTTGCCCTATTATATCTTCATTTTCTTTCTGGAAATCTAATCACACAGATGTTAAACAATGTTAAACAACATTTAATGTTGTCTTACTGCTCTTTGATACTCTGTTCTGTTGTAATTTTTTACTCTTTGTTTTTCCTTTTTGTGTTTAGTTTTTGTATTTTACACTGACATACTCCCATGCTCACTGGTAATTTTCTTACTTGTACCTACTTCTGAACCCAAACATAAAATTCTCTGCATATGTTATATCTAGCCTATCTGCTTATCTTATACTCTTCATCTGTTTCCTAAAATTACCTATCTTGCATGTTGTCAACATTTTTTTAATAAAAGTCTTTAACATACTAATCATAGTTATTATTTAAATTAATTAATTTATTTTAACTGAAAGCTAATTACTTTACAGTATTGTAGGGTTTTTGCCATACATTGACATGAGTCAGCCATGGGTGTACATGTGTTCCCCATCCTGAACCCCCCTCCCACCTCCCTCCTCATCCCACCCCTCAGGGTCATCCCAGTGCACCAGCCCTGAGCACCCTGTCTCATGCATAGAACCTGGACTGGTGATCTGTTTCACATATGATAATATGCATGTTTCAATGCTATTCTCTCAAATCATCCCACCCTCTCTTTCTCCCACAGAGTCCAAAAGTCTGGTCTTTACATCTGCGTCTGTTTTGCTGTCTTGCATATAGGGTCATCGTTACTATCTTAGTTATCTTAATAGTTCTAATATCTGTTTTATATCTAAGTCTGGTTTTGATGACTGCTTTGTCTGTTTAGACTAAATTTTTCTTGCCTTATGATATGCTGCATGATTTTTGTTGAACCCCCGACATGTATATGGCAGTAGATCCTGTGCAGTTCTTTTTGTATGTGGTGGTAAACACAAACTTTCTTCTGCTAGGATTTTAAGTCTAGAGATTTGTGTTAATTTAGTTGGGAATTGGCTTCTTCAGAATTAGGTAACTATTGTTCAATGCCATTGTTAAAAACCATTTCTTTCTGTTTTTGTTATCCTTAGACTATTGGCTTTTCTCCTCAGGCCAACTCATTCTGTGATCACAAAATGGCTATGTAAGTAGGCATTATATCTGGAAAATGACCAGAAACAGAAAAAGCCATCCGTTAATTCTGTGCATCTCTTCTGGAACAAGAAAATTTTTTCTAGAATTGTCCTAGGAATTTTAGCGTCTTATTTCACTGGCCAGGATTTGAACAAATACCTTGTGTTAACCAATCAGAGAGAGTAAAAAAGGGGAAAATTGTGATAGTTTCGGACACAATGTGACTAGCTGCCTATGAATGATCCCAGAACCTCTGATTCTTTGCCTTTGAAAAAGAGATAATATACGTGGAAAATACTGGATTTCTAATAGGGAACTGAGAAGTAGTGCTGGAGGCCAATGGTGGAAAATAATAACACATTTTACTGGTCTATAGGACTCTCTTTTCTTCACCATCCTCAAAACATGGGCTGTCCTCCTATAGGACATATGTGTATTGGCGAGAGAAAGCTTAAGCTCAGCTCACATGCTGAAAGTCAAGAAAGTCCTTTCCTTTTGTTTTCTTAGAAACATGGCATCTGCTTCTGCACAGTGTCTCCCCACTGAGATCATCTGCTCCATCTGCAAGGACACGTTCACAGACCCTGCCACCATTAGGTGTGGGCACCGATTCTGTACTCCCTGCCTCTGTCTCTTGTGGGAAGATGCCCCAACAGTTACTTGCTGTCCTGTGTGCAAGGCGGCATCTCCAAAAATGGACCTCAAAAGCACTATTCTTGCTAAGAAACATATTCGTTCCACCGGAAACTCAGTTATCTGCCAGTTACCTGGCTCTGCCAAGCAGATGTGTAGGACACACCAAGTGATAAAGCTCTACTTCTGTGAAGCTGACAAGAGCCTGCTGTGCTTGTTCTGCTCTCGTTCCACAGGGCATGCCACTCATGAACACTATTCAGTAATGCAGGTTGCAGAGCACTACAGGGTAAGTAATATCTCTGACTGAACTTTAAAATGTGGAAGACCCTGTATCTGATAGGCACTGAGGAAAATACATTGGTTAACAACCATTATCACTTTATGCTATTAACAAATACAATTTTTGAACACCATGTGCCAGGCACTATTCTGAAATCTAGAGATAAAGCAGTGAAGAAACTAGATATCATCCTTGCTTTCCTGATGTTTAAATTCTGTTGAGCTGAAAGAGAGGAATGATGATGAAATTGATGAGGATTAGGATGCTAGTACTTCAGAAGTAATGTGGTAGATGGGCTTCCCTGGTGGCTCAGACAGTTAAGAATTTGCCTGCAATACAGGAGACGTGGGGTTGATCCCTGGGTCAGGAAGATCCCCTGGAGAAGGGAATAGCTACCCAATCTACTATTCTTGCCCGGAGAATCCCATGGACAGAGGAACCTGGTGGGCTACAGTCCATGGCGTCGCAGAGAGTCAGATACAACTGAGCCACTAAGCGTGCACACAGTGTGGAAGATAAATATCTAGTTTCAGTAAAAGTCATTGGCTACCACAAACATGATTATAATGGTCCTGTTCTAATTATAGCAGATTTAGAAACACTGGCCAACATTTTCTAACAGTGCCACAGGAAAACTGAGGGCTAATATTTCACAATTAAATGTAAAGCAAGAGACCTCACAGAATGAATTAAAAGGTATTCCTTCCTCTTCCATTATTTTAGAAGAGTTGGAGAAAGATTAGTATTGATTCTTCTTTAAATGATTGGTGCATTTCATCAGTGAAACCATCTGGTTCTTGGCTTCTCATTGTTGGAAAATTTTTCATTATCGATTCACTCTCTCTACTACATACAGGCCTGTTCACATTTTCCATTTCTTCTTGAGTTAATTTTGGTAATTTGTGTCTTTCTAGGAATTTGTTCATGTTGACTTAAAAAAATGTGTAACATGAAAAAAAAAACAAAAACCCAGAAACAAAAGCAAGATTCACTTCTGAAAACTGACCAGGTTATTATAAATTCAATGCTAGATTCCTCAGATAATGGATTACATTTTTTCAAATTTAGACATTCCATCTTTGTTTGATCTCCCCAGATTTAGGAGATAGTATTCCAAAGGAAAATTACTGACATATCTGCTCTTTTTACTGTTTGTCCCATGTTCATCCCCTTATATCTTCTTTAAAATATCTGAAATGTACTAACTTTGCTATTCTAGTGCTACAAATAATAGTTATTTTGCAGGAGCACCTTCTGATGCAAATGAAGTCTATTTGGAAAAAGAAACAGGAAAATCAACGAAATATAAAAAAAGTGACCAACACATTCAGAGCATGGGAGGTAAGCCGCAGACCCTGAATCCCTTGGAGGCAGTTTGGAACAAATAACCTGGTAACTTACAGTGGAAGAACTTGAATTAAATCATAATGTCCCCTGAGAGGGTGATCAAAGAGAGCTGCATATGGAAAAACATGACCTTCAATGTAGGATTTCATGTTGAATGACCCCAATAGGTAAATAAAAGATTTTTCCTGATTATCTTGATAAAGCAATATCTACCACTAATACTTCAGCAGAGACAAGAAAATGCAGTATCACAAAACAAAATGCAAGGGTCACTCGGATGAAGGTAAAAAAACAGTTCTGTAGGAGTTTAATAAACTTTGAATGTAAAGCTTCTCAAAAAAATAAAAATCACCCTGAAGCTAATGTTTTAGTAGAACCTGTAAATTCATAACACAGAGATCTAAGGGACAAGAAAGCTAAATATGAGAAAAAATCATAGAATTATCTGGGGCATGTAGATAGCTCCTATTAATTAGTACATACGGTACGAGGCAGGCAGTGAGAGATATGGCTGGCAATGTAATTATAGCCATGGCAAGATGCCTAGCTAAGGATTTGGGGTTTTATTATTCATTGGTTCACATTTATGAATGGAGAGCCTGAAACTAAAGAAGTTGAACTACATTTTCATTTTCAAAGAACTCAATGACTTCTAAAGAAGATACATCAGCAGGCTATATTACAGAATATTTCATTAAAGAGAAATCTGTACATAGTGCTGTAAAAATACTGCAGGACAATAACAAAATTACCCTGATCATTTAAGATGGTTTTCCTAATGAACCATTCTTTCATAGGAGGGCATGTGATATGTTGCTCACTGTTATAGGTCCACAGAGAGATATGGAAATGGACAAAAAGAAACAAATCAATGACTTCAGTAGGATATAATCTTGTAAAAGAAGTCATACAACAAATAAAGAAGAATAACATTTATAATACATCACATTTGTAAAGTTCTTGGAAGAAAATTAAAGCAGGGATATATATAAATAGTACAGGTTTGGGGGATGTATGCTGGCCAGAGAATACCCATCATGAAGGTTACATCTGGGTAGAGATCTAAAAGGATCAAAGGGAGTGAGCCAGAAGGTCTCTGAGAACACATACTTCTGGAGCACAGAAGACAGAAGCTATGGTCTGAAAGTCTGGGTCCCCCACAGTTCAAATGTTGAAATTCTAACCCCCAAAATGATAGTGTTAGGAGGTTTGGCCTTTGGAAAGTGATTAGGTCATTAGGAAAAAATCCTTATTAATGGGATTCTTATAAAAGAAGCCCTAAAAAAAAAGAAGCTTAGTAGAGACTTGCCCCTTCTGCCATGTGAGGACAAAACCAGAGGATGGCTATTTAGCCAAGGCATAGAAGAAACCTAAATGTTCGTTGACAGATGAGTTGATGAAGAAAATGTAGTATATTTATACAATGAAGTACTGCTCAGCCATAAAAAGAATGAAATAATGCCCTTTGCAGTAGCATGAATGGACCTAGAGATTATCATACCAAGGGAAGTAAATCAGAGAAAGGCAAATATCATATGATATCACGTGTGGAATCTAAAAGAATGATACAATTACACTTATTTACAGATCAGAAAAGGCCAATAGTCACAGAAAACAAGCCTATGGTTATCAAAGGGGAAGGTGAGGGGAGGGATAAATTAGGAATTTAGGATTAACATATATACACTATTCTACATAAAAATAGATAAACAACAAGGACCTACTTTATAGCACAGGGAGCTATCAGTTCAGTTCAGTTGCTCAGTTGTGTCCAACTCTTTGCGACCCCACAGACTGCAGCACACCAGGCTTCCCTGTCCATCACCAACTCCCAGAACTTGCTCAAACTCACATCCATCTCATCCCATCGTCCCTTTCTCCTTCCACCTTCAATCTTTCCCAGCATCAGGGTCTTTTCTAATGAGTTGGCTCTTTGTATCAGATGATCAAATTATTGGAGCTTCAGCATCAGCCCTTCCAATGAATATTCAGAGATGATTTCCTTCAGGATTGACTGATTGGATCTCCTTGCTGTCCAAGGGACTCTCAAGAGTCTTCTCCAACACCACAATTCAAAAGCATCAACTCTTCAGCACTCAGCAGGGAACTATAATCAGTATCTTGTAATAACCTATAGTGAAAAAGAATTGGAAAAAAGAATTAGCTATACACATGTATATGGATAACGGAATCACTTTACAGTATATCTGAAACGAACACAATATTGAAAATCAATAATACTTCAACAAAAAAATACATGCATATGGTAAAAAATGAAAACCAAGTATGTGAATGTGCTTTGTAAAGTGGAGTATATTTTAATTATTATTAAGCAAAAAAAAAAAAAAGATGCCTATTTAAGAGGTGGGCTCTCACTGTACACCAAACCTGCTGGCACTAATTTTGTATTTCTTACCTTACTGAACAGTGAGAAGTAAATTTTGGTTATTAATAAGCACTCAGTCTTTAGTACTTTTGTTAGTAGTCCAAATGAACGAAGACAAGCATTCTATATACAACACATAGACAACAGATAATAAGGGAAGAATAAAATCCCATCCAAATACATGATCTAATTCATCCAATGTCACTGCAGGGTTTTATAAATCTACGACTGGTGATGATACGAGCTGAATACCCTAAAGTGTGTCAGTATCTCCAGGAAGAAAAGCAAAAACATTTAGAGATGTTGGCAATTGAAGGCACAGTTATTTTTCAGCGACTCAATAGAAATGTAGCCAGAATGATTCATATGGGGAAACTCCTGAGAAAAATATATGAGGAACTGAAGGAAATGTGCCTTAAAGCAGATGTGGACATGCTCCAGGTAAGGACTAAGGACGGATGTTGGCTGCAGAACACCAACCTGCTTGGAAAACACTTGTATCATTTGACAATATATCTTCTTTGACTTCCGTTATTTTTCTGACTCCAAAGTCCAGATTCTGACTCTTCTACCTCTGTGATGGTAGGTTTTGTTCCTCCAGTATAACCTGGAGACAAAACATCAGTTTTGCCTTCTATGGAAGAAGGAGGGCTATGTGGCAAGATTCAAGTAACAGAGCCAGAAAAAAAAAATCTCCCAAACCTTCTTATATCCTTCGACCATACAGTTGCCCTTCCAACTCTCTACAGGCTTTGCATCTAGGGACTCAACAAACCACCAATGGAAAATATTTTTTAAGAAAATTCAGAAATTTCAAAAAAGAAAAACTTCAATTTGCCAATGCTGACAATGATTTACATAGAATTTACATTATATTAGATCTTATAAGTAATCTTATTATTTAGTCACTAAGTCGTGTCCAACGCTTTGCGACCCCATGTATAGCCTGCCTGGCTTCTCCGTACATGCGACTTTTCAGGCAAGAATACTGGTTGTTCATTGTTCAGTTGTTAAGTTGTATCTGACTCTTTGCAACCCTGTGGATGGCAACACGCCAGGCTTCCCTGTCTTTCACTATCTCCTGGAGAATCCTGGAGTGGGTTGCTATTTCTTTCCCCAGGGGATCTTCAACTCAGAGATCTAACCCTTGTCTCCAGCTGGGCAGGTGCACTTTTTACCACTGAGCCACCTGGGAAGCCTTTAAGTAATCTAGAGATGCTTAAAGTATACAGGAAAATGTGTGTATATTATACAGATATACTGTGCCGTTGTATATAAAAATTTGAACACCCGATGGATTTTAGTATCCAAGGGGGTTCTTAGAATGAATTCCCTTCATATAATGAGGGATGACTGTGTTGAACAGATAAGTTAACTTTATATTTGCACTTGATAATATGTGTAACATGTGTAACCATAGGATGCATTCATCCTTTCTATTTTGAAGTTCTAGATTCAGAGAAGGCAATGGCACCCCACTCCAGTACTCTTGCCTGGAAAATCCCATGGATGGAGGAGCCTGGTAGGCTGCAGTCCATGGTGTTGCTAAGAGTCGGGCATGACTGAGTGACTTCGCTTTCACTTTTCACTTTCATGCTTTGGAGAAGGAAATGGCAACCCACTCCAGTATTCTAGCCTGGAGAATCCCAGGGACAGAGGAGCCTAGTGGGCTGCCATCTATGGGGTCGCACAGAGTCGGACACGTCTGAAGCAACTTAGCAGCAGCAGCAGCAGCAGATTTGGAGTCCACACACCAAAGAACTTTGGGGAAACCCCTGTGAATACTTCTGTATATCAGGACAAAGAACAGTCATTCATGCACCCTAAGAACGTTTGACTTTCAATTTTATTAAGATTATGATCTTGTCAGTTAATGTAAATGTGAGATTGGATTTCATATTTATAAGGAGAAGGGAAATGACAAATGATTTTAATCTAAGGAAGAAAACTGGAAATAATGAATTTTTCAGTATAATCTCATATCCTGAAACTAGACTTAAGAGGAGAGTTTGTGCTGAAAACTAAGCCTCCCTCTCTTTTTCTTTACAGGGTGTGGAAGACACAATGAAAAGGTAAGTTTGCTCCTCTATTCAAATCATGATAATTGTGACAGTGATCAGGCTATTTCTGCTAAGATGAACCCTCCCTTTCAATACGAAGTATCTTTCTCTCTGTATTTATTCCTTCCTTCTCTAATAGTCTGCCAGGTTTTATATAGTCTACCCTTTGGTGACCGTATGGTGGAGAGGAGCGCAGTTTCTATTGCAAGGCTTTCTGTAGAAGTTGCAAAGAGATGACGATTTTTCCTGCCCCTAATTTCCAAATCCTAGTTATCCAAGGATTATTCCTGGTCATCCATGGGAAAGGCAGATAAGCTCAGAGAAACAGTAGGTAGAAGGATGCTGAGAAAAGGAGTGAGGTAGAATTCATAAAGAAAGAACATACAATAGTGCTGAGCTTTCATATGTATTAAATGATAAGTTCCAACAATTTTCCGCCTATTAGATTTCAGGAATTAGATGTGAATTGCTGTGTGGATCCTCTAGGGAAGCTAGAAGGAAGGAAACACAGTTTTGATTGCGGCGGCACATTCTACTAGGTTTGATATGCCAAGAGCAAGGAAGTAGATTGTAAAATATCATAGCAACTGCAGTGTTCATCCATCTGAGCAGTTAAATTCATACCCTTTAAAGGTAATTATGAGGATTCTGTTGAAGCATCATCAGTGGGTTGCTAATGATACCTTTGGGCCTATTAGTAAGTGGGCCTTTCTCTTTACAGGAGTCAGTTAATGCAGCTGTATATTCCCCAGCCTTTGGACCCACAGCTCAGTACATGGACCATCACTGGGATGCTGGAAAGGCTTAACAGCTTCCGAGGTGAGAGGCAGCACTCTGCGTGAAGGCAATCACATTGGAAATCACATAGGAAACTACATGAATAGATAACACATTGATGATATCTCTTCACCGCTCTGTCTGTTCTTTGTAGAGAACATATGCAAACCCTTTTAACTTATTTTATTGCTAATTATCAGTCAGAAAAGTTAACTGAAGGCTGTCAAAAATAATCAAATATGACACATAGTTTTTTATTTAGCTACTTGCAGTGAGTTAATAATAAAAAGAACACTTTGACTTATAAAAATGCATATCCATTCAGTGTATTTCATCTTGTAGTTAGCTGTGGATATTTAGATTATATCTGGATATTGAGACTCTTAGAATCACCTTAATGCTGTTATTTAAATGTTTACCTGAATATTAAAGGTAATGCTTGTATATGAAAAATCACAAGACTTTCAAAAAGCTTGAAAACAATCCATAATTCATTGTGTAGAGGACTCCCTGAGACAAATGCAACTGACAGTGAGCCCAGCGGACAAAGGAGAAGCTGGACTGAGATGGGATGAGTTGGATTCTGATTTAGCAGTGACTCCGTTAGAAATTCTGAGAGAAATCACTGCAAAAAAAAAGCACATATAGATATTTGGTTTATTTTATTTTTACTTCTTTAAATGTTAAACCCTTATATCCTAGGCAATGTGATCCCTGTTTAGGACTAAAAATAACAATGTCATATAAAATATAATATATATTTATTATGATTATTTTTTTATTTTGTGATGATTGATTAATGAGATGACTTAAGGGCCATTTTGCTATTTTCTTGACATCTATGAACGGACTCCCAAATTTTTGGTGAGGTAGTGAAAATAAGCCAGAGTCGGACATCCTATATCTTTATGTATTCTCAAAGTTTTCCTTCCTCCAGTTGTATAATTAGGGATTTCCTGGCTCTTTAGATAGATAAGAAGCCCTTCCTGTTCTTTCTATGTATTTCCAGTGACACACTCTGTATAAAAGGGTGTGGTAACACAGGGTGTCTAACATCTGTGATTAAAGGGTATTCTGGAACGAGCCAGTACTGTCACACTTGTGGGAGCTAATTGTTACAAGTTCCAGAACTTTAGGAGCAATTATTAAAGGACTGGCGCCTTGAAACCAGTCATGGTGGGTTGAAACATTCCCAGCAAATGAAACAAATCAGTTTGGCTTCATTTCAGAGATTTGGTTGCTATACATTTGTCACAACACCACTGCAGTTATATGTTCTTCAGAACTTGAAACGCTGTTCTCTGACTTCATTGCTTTCATTTTCCTGAAGTGTATATTACGTTGGATGGGAAAATAAGAAACGGTTGCGTGCCTCTGATTGAAGCCCTGAGACGTCTGCAATGCGGTCCTGTCCATCGAGATGTGCCTTGGGACGCAGCATGTCCAGAGAACACGCCTACATGGGGTGCTCAGACCTTCACCGCTGGCAAGCACTACTGGGAGGTGGATGTGGGAAACTCCGGTGACTGGGTTATAGGGCTCTGCAAGGAGTCCTGGACAAGCAGGAATGATATGCTGCTCAACTCTGAGGACATTTTTCTACTTCTCTGTGTCAGTAAGGATGGCCATTTCAGTCTCTTTTCTACCTTCCCATTCTTACCCCACTATATTCAAAGACCCCAGGGCTACATAGGGGTGTTTCTAGATTATGAATGTGGTATGATAAGCTTTATTAATGTTGCCAGAGGTTCCCTCATTTGTAATTTCCTCTCACGATCTTTCTCTTTCCCTCTCAGACCTTTCATTTGGTGTGGACCCAAATGATCAGGAACAGGTCACAAACCTAACCAAGGTTTTGGGAATTCTAGTAGCTGAGGGGGCTCCTATCCTGGTGACTTCTAGAATGGGGAAAATCAATTATAACTTCACTGTGTTTAACTTCATTTTACCTTTAGGACTTATAATGGCTGCATTATTTTTTAAAGTGGTGGTAGTGTTAATGATGTCCATTTGTCTTTTGTATTTTATTTAAATAAAAGCAATCACATTCATTTTTTTGGGTAGGATATAGGCACTTTTCATCTGCCATCTGAACTTACTAGAGATGAAAGAACACACAGGTGTGGAAACCCAGTCAAATGCATGAATGCAAAGCACAGAGGATTCTTCTTCCAGAGAATCCTTGTCAAAACTCAAGGGCAGCATAGAATTTTCCTCTCCTTCCACTCATCTGGCTAAATTCTACCCCTCCTTTAATCCTGGGTTTCCTGAAGTAGAGTAGATCAATTATAATATGACCTCAAGAACAGCTTATTCTTTCCCTTTGCAAAGCTCACAGTAGATTTTGGATCTTCTTTTGTAGTTTTCAGACTGCAAAAAAGGAAGGCCAATGTCCATCCTCTTCATAACCACATTCCAGGGACGAAACACCAGGTTAAGGATATGAAAGACATCTGAAAAATATTTGAACAAACGAATATGTAGGAAAAACATTAAAAGCAAAGGCTATGTAACCAAAAACATTTACTATCGTGTAGACACAGTCAGTAGCTCAAGAAGTGATGAGAAACATTAAAGAAGTGAATTAAGTTATTGTTCAGGTTCGTGGTGCAGAAATTCAGTTTAGTGGGCGAGATATAGACTGTGTATGATTTGATTCCCAGTGTTGCTCTTAGTAGTTCTCAATGATGAACAGATTTTCAGGAATACACACATGCTTTTACCAGAGGGATCGTAGTACAGATAATATGGCTTAGCTGCTTGGAATCTGCAGTATTTTTAAGGAAGATACATAGAGTGAAAATACTCTGAATATTTATTTTCAAGGATGGACAATGAACTTTATTTCTCACATATAAAAAACATCCAAGCTGTCAAAAAATTTCATTTCAAAGAGTGTTACTGACTTAGAGATTAAAACTTTGCAAAATAATCAGACATTGAAATTCATCTCTTTGGGGATGTATTGCCCAATATAATGACTCTAGTTAACACTATTGTATGATAGATAAGAAACCTGTTAAAAGAATAGATTCTAAGAGATCTCATCATAAAGAATTTTTTTCTTTTTTCTTCTATTTTCATATATATATATATATATATATGAAGTGAAGTGTGAAAGTGTTAGTCACTCTATAGTCTGACTCTGATTCTGTCAGTTGTGTCCAACTCTTTCTGACCCCATGTACTGTAACCTCTGTCCACGGAATTCTCCAGACAAGGATAGTGGAGTGGGTAACCATTTCCTTCTCCCGGGGATCTTTCCAACTCAGGGACAGAACTGGGGTCTCCTGCATTGCAGGCATATTCTTTACCGGCTGAGCCACCAGGGAAGCCCATATATATACATATAAATATTTCTCTTCCCACTCTCCTTTCTTCCGTCTCTGCATCTTTTGTTCACTCTCTTTACAGAGAAAGTGGTTTAGGGGATAATCTCGGGATTAAATGTATTTTTATGAAATTGTAGTGGAAAATAAATTTTAATTAGAGTTTCAAGTATTTGCTTAGGGATTATTTAAAGCAGTCCAATAATGCCCAGGTGGCGCTCAGTTCAGTTCAGTTTCTCAGTCCTGTCCGGCTTTTTGCAACCCCAGGAACTGCAGCACGCCAGGCCTCCCTGTCCATCACCAACTCCCGGAGTTTACTCAAACTCATGTCCACTGAGTCAGTGATGCCATCCAACCATCTCATCCTTTGTCCTCCCCTTCTCCTCCTGCCTTCAATCTTGCCCAGCATCAGGGTCTTTTCCAATGAGTCAGTTCTTTGCACCAAGTGGCCAAAGTATTGGAGTTTCAGCTTCAACATGAGTCTTCCCAATGAATATTCAGACTGATCTCCTTT
Source organism: Bison bison bison (assembly GCF_000754665.1). Taxonomy (NCBI): domain Eukaryota; kingdom Metazoa; phylum Chordata; class Mammalia; order Artiodactyla; family Bovidae; genus Bison; species Bison bison. The sequence continues at coordinate 136,304 of NW_011494530.1, forward strand.
AGGATGGACTGGTTGGATCTCCTTGCAGTCCCAGGGACTCCGAAGTCTTCTCCAACACCACAGTTCAAAGGCAGCATTTCTTGGGCGCTCAGTTTTCTTTATGGTAAAACTCTCACATCCATACCTGACTACTTAGAAAAACTATAGTTTTGACTAGACCGACCTTTGCGGGCAGGTGGCGCTAGTGGTAAAGAAACCGCGTGTCAGTGCAGGAGAAATGATTTGAGGGTTCCATCCCTGGAGGAGGGCACAGCAACTCACTCTAGTATTTTTGCCTGAGAATCCCAGGGACAGAGGAGCCTAGAGGGCGACAGCCTATAGAGTCCCAAAGAGTTGGACACGACTGAAGTGACTTAGCACACACGCACAATAATGCCCTTATTTTTGGAAGGGATCCAAAAATTGTTGCATACCTAAACTTTTTAGATTGATTCTGACACCTGCCCAAACGGGATAAATTGTCAACAGTAGGTCTCACGCACAGATAACTGAAAACTCAGAATCGACTATAAACAGTAACTATGTGAGGGCTGCGAAAAATGAAAAGTGAAATGAGGAGAGAAGTTAAAACTGGACTCATTACCCGCAATGGAGTGGGATTTTGTGGCATGTTTTTCCGCTTCTCTTTCCCGGCATTGACTGAAAGGAAGGGAGACAGAGCCCTCTGGTTTGCACGGCTTGGGCATGCAGCAAAAGGTCACACACAGACGCCTGCTCTCTGGTCAAAGAACCGGGAAAAGACGTTTCTGGAAAAAGAAAAGTGTGGCAGAAAGTTTTTTATTTTTTTTAATCTTTTTCTTTGTATCTGCTGGGAAGTTTCCCTCCGGGCCCTGGATGGGTAGGCCTCCCGGCTCCCCGCGGCCCCCGCGGGCCTCAGTTCCATTTAGGAGGCGGGGGAGCCCTGGCCACTGGCCTCTCGGCACGCATGGCTGCAGCTCCTCCCGGAGGGGAGGGTCGCACTGCCCCGGGGCTCGGGAAGCACTGCGGCCGGCCGTGCTCTGAGTCCCGGCGCAGCTAGGTCCCCGCCACGCCGGCTTGGTCTACTGCGCTCGGCCGAGTCCTGCCTTGCCCCAGGTGACTGCTGCAGCCCCTCTGGCCGCCTCCCTTCCCCACACCTAGAAGAAGAGTTTACTAGGTTGTCGGTCACCTATGCACGCGTGCTCAAGCGTCTGTGCTCCTTGACTGCTGTGGTGGCCTTCTCTCGGTGACAGCATGGACTGTAGCCTACCAGGCTCCTCTGTCCATGGGATTCTCCAGGCAAGAGTATTGGACAGGGTAGTCATTCCCTTCTCCAGGGGATCTTCCCGACCCAGGGATCCAATCTAGGTCTCCTGCATTGCAGGCAGATGCTTTACCATCTGAGTCACCAGGAAAGCTCCAAACCACTTATTCTTCAATTTAAAAAGGAGGGGAAATTTTTCTTTCGCAATACAGTTGTTCAGGGGCCCAGTCATCTGGGACTCTCTGCAACCCCATGGACTTCAGCACGCCAGGCCCGCGTCCCCCACCGTCTTCCGGAGTTTGTCCAAGTTCGTGATCATTCATTGGTGATGCAGTCTAGCCATCTCATGCTCTGACACCCTCTTCTCCTTCTGCCCTGAATATTTCCTAGCATCAGGGACTTTTCCAATGAGTTGCCTATTTGCATCAGATGGCCAAAATACTGGAGCTTCAGCATCAGTTCTTCTAACAAAGTATTCAGGGTTAATATCTCAAGATTGACTGGTTAGATCTCCTTGCTGTCCAAGGGACTTTCAGGAGTCTTCTCCAGCACCACAGTTGGAAGGCATCAATTCAGTAATACAGTAGCAATCAATTAACAATACAGTACACCATATCAAAAAACTGTTTAGATCTTTCAGAATTCAAAGATATTGCTGGCCATGTCCACACCTCAAATTTCTCACATTGTTAAACAGCTTGGTATTGTGACTGATGATTTCTTTTTACTGTGGCAAAAACAGAATATTCCAGTCAAAGTCAGATTTTGAATTATTATAAAGGTTTCCCAACTAAGAGTCATCCCCCTCTCCAACAGTTTTCCTCCTGTATAAAAAAACAAAACAAAATAAAAATATGGTTTTGTTGTTGGTGTTAATTTCCTCCAAATAGCTTGGACTTCCACAGTTTGATTCATCCTATAGCTCCAGGAGGTGAGTCCTATTTGGTCTGGAAAATCAAACAATAATAGTACCAGCCAGGGACTGGTTTAGCAAAGAATAGTTAACTAAACTTTTCTACTTCCATTATTTGATTTAAGTGTCACAACCATCCAAGCAGGATTTCTTGTTCAAAATCACCCTGCTGAGAAGTGCGGGAGTAAGAAATCACTTTTGACCCAAATTAAAATCCACAAGTCATCAAGTCTCCTAGATCAGGCAAAATACAAGCAACATGTTGTTTTCTAAGCAACTATGTTAATTCATTCAACAAGTGTTTTCTGGCAAGCTGACAGTTCAAGGGACAATCTACCAGCTTGAGAATGTAATGGTTAATAAAACAACATCCTTATAAGAGATAATCAAAGATTTAAAAACAAAACCACAGCTGTTAAAATGAAGAAATGTACACAGTGCCACTGATCTGTACTTCTTCTGCCCTCACCCACGGTCTAGAAAATGCTTTAAGGCCTCCTCTGGTGGTCCAGTGGCTAAGACTCCTCACAACCAATGCAGAGCGCCCAGGTTCCATCCCTGGTCAGGGAACTAGATCCTATATACCACAACTAATATCAAAGTTCCAGTGTGCTACAACTAAGACTCAGCACAGCCAAAATAAAATAAATAAAAGTAACATTAAAAAAAATTTTTTTAAATGCCTTTATTGCAACCCATTGATTAAAATGTAGGAAAGTGCACATACACAAGATATAGTCACAAACTAAGTGGTTTCCTTTGATGCCCTTTATCTCAAATAGAATTTGTCATTAAAAATAAGTTTCCAAATATATGAATTAATAGGGTTAATTTTTGTAAAAATGGTTTGGATTTCAACTAAAGTCTACTTATATGAATATAGCTACATTTTAAAATTTGCCCTTCTATCTTTATTATTGACACCCTTGCATTTAAAAACAAAACAAAGGGATTATTCTAAAGTTCTCTGAAACTATTACCAGGAACTCCTCGCCACCGTGATGTAACTCTCATTCGTAACAGACAACACCAGAAAACAAATCCTTTTAACATTTTCTTTTGTAAAAAACATTTCAGTTCAGTTCAGTTCAGTTCTGACTCTTTGTGACCCCATGGACTGCACCATAACAGGCTTCCTTGTCCATCACCAATTCCCGGAGCTTGCTTAAACTCATGTCCATTGAGTTGGCGATGGCATCTAACCATCTCATCCACTGTTGTCCCCTTCTACTCCTGCCTTCAATCTTTCCCAGCAACAGGGTCTTTTCTAAGGCGTCAGTTCTTCCCATCAGGTGGCCAAAATACTGGAGCTTCAGCTTCAGCATCAGTTCTTTCAATGAACATTCAGGGTTGATTTCCTTTAGGAGGACTTACCTAGTGGTTCAGATGGTAAAGCATTTGCCGACAATGCGGGAGACCCAGGTTCAATCCCTGGGTTGGGAAGATCCCCTGGAGAAGGAAATGGCAACCCACTCCAGTACTCTTACCTGGAAAAATCCCATGGAGGGAGGAGCCTGGTAAGCTATAGTCCACGGGGCTGCAAAGAGTGGACATGACTGAGCGACTTCACTTTCTTTCTTTCTTTTCCTTTAGGATGGACTCATTCAAATTCCTTGCTGTCCAAGTGTCAGGGGACGTTTAACTTTAAGGGATCCAATGTGTTCTTCTTTTGTGTGCTGTTTCTCAAGGACTCTCATTTCCTTATCAGTTCCTGGAAAACAGGAGCGGGCAGAGCTACATGCAGTTCTGAGATCATAAGAAAGGGCACCTGCTTGGATTCCTTTTAGTGACTCCCTTCCTTGACCTTTTACTTAAAGTAATCTATTCAGTTATGCCCCTCTTACTCAGGATACAGAATGCTTTCTGGCCCTTTGAAGATTGCTATTTGCTTGGCTTTGTTTTGCTCATTTTTTTTTTACTGCCTAATTTCTGCTTTATTGACTATGCCAAAGCCTTTGTGTGGATCACAATAAACTGTGGAAAATTCTTCAAGAGATGGGAATACCAGACCACCTGACCTGCCTCTTGAGAAACCTATATGCAGGTCAGGTTC
>NW_011494530.1:140591-140815 GCF_000754665.1 Bison bison bison
GAAATGCTGGGCTGGAAGAAGCACAAGCTGAAATCAAGATTGCCAGGAGAAATATCAGTAACCTCAGATATGCAGATGACACCACCCTTATGGCAGAAAGTGAGGAGGAACTAAAAAGTCTCTTGATGAAAGTGAAAGAGGAGAATGAAAAAGTTGGCTTAAAGCTCAACATTAAGAAAACAAAGATCATGGCATCCGGTCCCATCACTTCATGGGAAATAGAT
>NW_011494530.1:141119-150722 GCF_000754665.1 Bison bison bison
CCAACAAAGGTCCGTCTAGTCGAGGCTATGGTTTTTCCTGTGGTCATGTATGGATGTGAGAGTTGGACCGTGAAGATAGCTGAGTGCCGAAGAATTGATGCTTTTGAACTGTGGTGTTGGAGAAGACTCTTGAGAGTCCCTTGGACTGCAAGGAGATCCAACCAGTCCATTCTGAAGGAGATCAGCCCTGGGTGTTCTTTGGAAGGACTGATGCTAAAGCTGAAACTCCAATACTTTGGCCACCTCATGCGAAGAGTTGACTCATTGGAAAAGACTCTGATGCTGGGAGGGATTGGGGGCAGGAGGAGAAGGGGACTACAGAGGATGAGATGGCTGGATGGCATCACTGACTTGATGGATGTGAGTTTGAGTGAACTCTGGGAGTTGGTGATGAACAGGGAGGCCTGGCATGCTGCAATTCATGGGTTCGCAAAGAGTCAGACACGACTGAGCAACTGAACTGAACTGAACTGAAAACTGCCTTGTATGAAGATATATAAACATGCGTTTCTGCAAATAAAGCACCCTTGTTTCACTCGAGACTTGGGTCCCCTGCATCCCTCTTCTTGTCTACTGCAGTCCCCAGGTCCTGGTCTACAAAGACCGTGACATCCAAGGCACTCCAAGAGTCTTCTCCAACAACAGTTCAAAACCATCAGTTCTTGATCTTAGTTTCTACATCCCATGAATGGTCACTTTAATTTCTTATATTTATGCACAGTTACAAATGTCGCTTTCCTATAGATACATTCATTATTGCTTGCTCCAAGTCAGAGGTTTCTGAAGAGTCATTTGCCAACACTCAAAACCAACTTCTTTTTTTTTCTCAAATCATTTACTGCACTATCTACTTATCTATTGCTAAACATTCTTTCTAACACACACACATATTACCACTTGTAATATATTTATATGAGTAGAGCAGGAGACCCTTTTTAGGAACTACACTAAATAGAAAACTAAACAGTACTTGGAAACTACTTTCTGAGTCCTTAAAATCTATGTAAACAACCAAGGAATTCATAGATAACAGACCTAAAATTAATCATCAAATTATTCCAAAAATATATAGCAAGACAAGATGGCTAAATGGTTTAATTTATAGAAAGGTTGAAAGAATGTAATACTTTAAAAAATTTGACAAATGAAATAATTACATAGAAACAACCTCAGCTTGTATAGGAAAGCTTGGTCTCTGAATACCTGTGCCAAATTAAGTCCCAGGGACAGTTTTGGGTGAAGCAGAAAAGGATAGCTTTATTGCCTTACCAGGCAAAGGGAGACATACCAGGCTTCTGCCTCAATAAGCTATGTGCCTCAACCCCAGAGGATTTGATGAAGGTTTTTTATAATATTGGATCAAAGGTGGGGTCTGACAAAATTAGGGTGTGAGCAAGGCTTGCACTCATTTAATCTCATCTCAGCTAGTCTGTCCCCTAATCTTGATGAGCTTCTCTGGTCCCTTTAATCTTACCTCAGGTGTTTTTTTGGCTGTCCCTCCCTCGATTAGCAACTGTTTGAATCCACCCTTTGGAACTCAGGGAACATTATGGCCTTACAAGAAATGGAGGCACAGAAAAGCCTCCATCTTTGGGACTGGTCCCCAGCCTTTTCGGTGCTAGGGACAGGTTCATGGCAGACAGTTTTTCATGGACTTGGGAGGGGGCATGGTGCAGGCTGTAACGTGAGGGGTGGGATGGGCAGACAACCTTCACTTGCTCACCCGCTGCTCGCCTCCTGCAGTGTGGCCTGGCTCCTTCCAGCCCATGGACTGGTGCCGTCCACACCTCAGGGTTGGGGATCACTGCTCTGATTCCTCTGAGGTCTGGGAGCTTCCCTGGGGTTAGCTATGCAGGGTTAAGGCAGGAGGTGCTTTTTTGGTTCTGGGACCAGAGAGCAGGGCTTCAGCAGGAGACCCAGCTGAGCGGGTAACCAGAGAATAAGTTCTCCCTGATTCGAACTGGGAATTGAACTGGGGTCTCCTAATCAACTGAGCTATCAGGGAAGCCCTGTTTTGATGCTACTAGACTGAAAATCCCAAGAGGGTAGGGAAAATATTTTTTATTATTCTCACTATCTTATACATGCTTAGAACATAGAATACTATAAAAATATGGTGAATGAATGAATAAATAAATGAATGAAAGAGTGAATATAAACAATATTATTCTGGCAAAGTTCTCCAAAATGCAGCTAACATAATAGGACTGAGAATAATAAAGCATAATGTCAACAAAAGGCAAGTCATAAATTGATTTCCAGATTGATAGGCCAAGGAAATTCCATTATTTTGAGATTTGAAATGATTATATATACTACAATTTTATTCTACAAGTTTGATTTTGAGATTTCCTCAGAGATGGGCTTCCCTGATAGCTCAGTAAGTAAAGAATCCGCCTGCAATGCAGGACACCCCAGTTCCATTCCTGGGTTGGGAAGATCCGCTGGAAAAGGGATAGGCTACCCACTCCAGTGTTCTTAGACTTCCCCTGTGGCTCAGCTGGTAAAGAATCCACCTGCAATGCGGGAGAACTGGGTTCGATCCCTGGGTTGGTAAGATCCCCTGGAGAAGGGAAAGGTAACCACTCCAGTATCCTGGCCTGGAGAATTCCATGGGGTTGCAAAGAGTCTGACACGACTGAGTGACTTTCACTTTCAGGGATGGCAAATATATAATATGGAAGATAATGTTCCTAGTGATAAGAAAATGGAAAACAGTACTTAGAAGGAGACAGTCAGGATTTTTAGTTCTAAAGTTTTTATTGGAGTATAGTTGATTTACCATGTCATGTAATTAGTTTCAGGTGTACAGCGAAGTGACTTGATTATACAAATATCCACTCGTTTTTAGATTCTTTCCCCATATAGGCCATTATAGAATATTGAGTAGATTTCCCTGTGCTATCCAGTAGGTCCTTTTTAGTTATCTATTTTATATATAGTAGTGTGTGTATGTTGATCCCAATAGCCCACTTTATCCCACACAAACACACTTACCCCTTGGTAACCATAGTTTTGTTTTCTACATCTATAACTCTACTTCTGTTTTGGAGACAAGTTCATTTGTACCCCTTTTTTAGATTCCACATACAAGTGATATATGATATTTGTCTTCCTTCAGACAGTCAGGATTTAAATAGGCATATATACAAAATCACTTACTGGGACTTCTTTGGTGGTAGTTGCTAAGACTGCACTCCCAGTCCAGCGTGCCAGGGTTTGATCCCTGGTCAAGGAACTAGATCCCGTATGCCACAACTAAGACCCAGCACAGCCAAATAAATAAATATTAAAAAAAGAATCCTTATTAAAGCTTTAGATGATATAAACATTACATTGAAGAAAACAACAGATTTGCTTTTGAAAGAATGATGCACATGACTAAGAATTCACATTTCTATAAACAAAATGATAACATGACTCACAAGAAAGAAAAGCAAAGAAAATATTTTGGGATTTGGTTCTTGGGCTCCAAAATCACTGCAGATGGTGACTGCAGCCATGAAATTAAAAGACGCTTGCTCCTTGGAGGGAAAGCTATGACAAACCTAGACAGTATATTAATATTCATTGGAAGGACTGCAGCTGAAGCTGAAGTTTCAATACTTTGGCCACCTGATGCGAAGAGCTGACTCATTGGAAAAGACCCTGATGCTGGGAAAGATTGAGGACAGGAGGAAAAGGGGATGACAGAGAATGAGATGGTTGGATGGCATCACTGACTCAATGGATATGAGTTTGAGCAAACTCCGGGAGATAGTGAAGGACAGGGAAGACTGGTGTGATGCAGTTGGTGGGGTTGTAAACAGTTGGACACAACTGAGCAACTGAATAACAACAAGATGGTGTATTAAAAACCAAAGACATCACTTTCCCTACAAAGGTTCATCTAGTCAAAGCTATGGTTTTTCCAGGAGTCATGTATGGATGTGAGGGTTGGACCATAAAGAAGGCTGAGTGCCAAAGAATTGGTGATGAATTGTGATGATGGAGAAGATGCTTTTGAATTGTGATGCTGGAGAACACTCTTGAGAGTCCCTTGGACTGCAAAGAGATCCAACCGGTCAATTTTAAAGAGAATCAGCTCTGAATATTCATTGAAAGGACTGATGCTGAAGCTCCAACGCTTTGACCATCTCATGCGAAGAACTGATTGATTGGAAAAGACCCTGATGCTGGGAAAGATTGAAGGCAAAAGAAGAAGAGTGTCACAGAGAATAAGATGGTCAGATAGTATCACTGACTCAAAGGAAGGAATTTGAGCAAACTCTAGGAGATAGTGATGGATAGGGAAGCTTGGTGTACTGCAGTCCATGGAATCAGAAAGAGTTGGACATGGCTTAGCGACTGAATACCAGCATGGCCTTGGGATAAATGATGTCTGAAATGTGAAAAAATTATGCAATTTGTAATGTGTTAAATTCCATGAAACCAGGAGTTCACTTCTTACATATATTTCAGGCAAATGAAAATCTCTCAACAAGTTAGAGGACAGGCTAATTTTCTCTAACAAACACCCCCAAACTTAAATGAATCGGAATGTGTATTTCCCAGGTTCTCCTCCTGTCACCTTTCCTTTGATTTGTCGCTAGTGACTAAGAATTCAAGATTATGTTCAATATAGTTACTGTTATTAGATAATGAAAAGTGCAGAAAAATGTGATTTTTTGGCCCCACTTCTACTACTGATGTAAGTATGATTTTTATCAAATTTCTTCATATCTCTTTGATTATACATTTTTTTTTCTTTCCTTTTTAAATTTGGCTACATTTCATGGCACGTTGGACCTTAGTTCCCGGACCAGGGTTCCAACCACAGCCCCTGCATTGAAAGGCGGGGTCTCAACTACCAGCTCACTAGGGAAGTCCCTTGTTTATTGCATGTTTAATAGAACATTTTTAAAGCATTTTATCTAAGTTTCTATCCCTTTAATAAGATTTAATTTCCAGCCACCTAAAACAGTGGTCTTTTAGACTATGGAAACTTTCAAACTTTGGAGAGTGGGGCTCTGAATTCTACAAGCATGCTGTTGTTTTAAAGGGAAGGGCTTGAGTTTATTGTTTTCTTACTAGAGAAAATAATAAAGGAAATTTCTTTTTTGAAAAGATAGGCATAAGATCTACAAAAAAACTGGGAGGAGGGACAAGTTATTGGTATGTTGAAAGGAGATTAGTAGCAATTGTTCCCTTCAATCTCATTTTAGGAAAAACTGTTGTTCATTCATTCTCTGTTTCTTTATTCTCAGCTACTAGGAAATCTTCCTTGATGAGTTTTTCTCCTCACAGTTCATTTTCAAAGATCCCTAGGAAACATCCACAACTAAATACTGTATTAACATAATCCTTTTAAGAAGAAAAATATTTATCTTCCTTCCATTTACAGAAAGAAAGCAGCCCAGTAAGAATCAAAGAAGGACGTGGAGAAAAAATTTGCCTGATTTGTGTAGCCTGTGGTTGGAAGATCAACACAGTTTCTAGAGAGCTAGAATCCAGAAAAGCTTCTTACATGGAGTAAAGGAAGGATTGCCTCCATGAAAGTTCAGACTAATCCAGCAGCATTTCTCAAAAATTTTGTATGAATATTGTTCTTCATCAACCAGGTAAGAAGATACCATAGAGTCTATTATTTTCCTCAACATCTTATCTTTGAACACAAATCTGTAATTCTGTGTGTATGAAAAGTGGGAATATTAGGAAATATGTGACTGGACTGTATACATTTTTTTGGTATTTCTTTTCATTTCATTTATTTATTTATTTGACCGAGCTGGCTCTTCCTCTCTCTAGCTGCGGTCATTGCGGTGGCTTCTCAGAGCATGGGGCCTAGGTGCTGCAGCTTCAGGAATTGTGGTTCAGGGGCTTAGTTGCCCTGGGGTCTTTCTGGACCAGGGACAGATTCTTTACCACTGGACCACCCCAGGGAAGTCCCTTTTTTGTATTTTTCTTTCATATTATTACTTATTTGCTTCATTAGCTTCTGTATTGTTGCCTTGCATGCTTTAGATTTTACAGTTTTAAGAATCAGCATATCTAAGCTATGTTATGGATCTTACTGTTGTTGAAAATTCAATTAACAATCAAGGGGGGAAAAAGAGCATTTTATTCAAACCAAGCTGAGGAGTATAACTCAGGAGACAGACTTGCAGAAGCTCTGAGAATTACTCTGCCTGTTAGACGTGGAAGGCACAGTCACAAACCTTTCAAGATAAAGTAACAGACATTAAACCTATATATTGATATTTTATATAAAGTTCACCAAAGGTATATAGTCCAGGTGAAAAATGAAAGTGTTAGTCATTCAGTCATGTCTGACTCTGCGACTCCATGGAATATAGCCTGCCATGTTCCTCTGTCCATGGAAGTCTCCAGGCAAGAATATTAGAGTGGGTTGCCATTCACTTCTCTGGGGGATCTTCCCAACCCAGGGACTGAACCCAGGTCTCCCACATTGCAGGCAGATTCTTTACCATCTGAGGGACAGTAGGGGAACCCCCATTCTTTTAACACTAGCAGTGTAACCTTTTAAAGAAGAGTGTTCTTTCCAGCTCTGTATTGGGGTGTCATGATGACTTGCTACTCATTTTGTGTGTTGTTACCTAGACTATGAGCATCCCTGGTGGCTCAGACTCCACCTGCAATGTGGGAGACCTGGGTTTCAATCCCTGGGTCAGGAAGATCCCTGGAGAAGGGAATGGCTACCCACTCCAGTGTTCTTGCCTAGAGGATTCCATGGACAGAGGAGCCTGGCGGGCTACAGTCTATGGGGTCCCAAAGAGTCGGACACGACTGGGGAACTAACACTTTCAAGAAGTTACGTTGCTAGCATTAGAAAAGAGGGAAAAGGAATTTCTTTGTGTTCGGGTAGACACCCACATCTTTGAGGAGATCTGGTTAGAGTGGAATGCAGATGGACACTGCACACTAGAGAAGGAGGAAGGAGGCCTGAATGAACACGGAAGAGAAATTCATGTTTACATTTTCTCGTCATAACTAAAAAGATAAATTTTATCATGAGCAATGTCTCATTTCTTTTTTCACTGCAATGGTTTCAATTGGGGGTGATTTTTCCTTCCAGAGGGCAATTGTTGATATGTGGATAAATGTTAGGTTGTCACAATTGGATGTTACTATTATTTCATGGGTAGACACCATGGATTCTGTTAAGCAGCCTACAAGGCAGAGGAGAGCCCAACAAGAAAGAAATAAGCAGTTCCAAATGTCAGTTGTTCTGATTTTGGAAAATCCCTGAGCTAGAGAATCTTAACGTGGATTAGTAATAAGACTTTTAATTAGCCAGTTCCTGAAGAGAACAGGCGATCAGTCAAAAGTCCTGAATAAATAGAAAGCTAAGACTTTAAAGAGAATATTGTTTTGCCCAAGATTTATGTGGAATTCCTTGAAATCACTCTGGATTATTAAATTCACATCTACTAGCCAAGAGTATTTTGACTTGAGATTTTGTCACTGTTATTTGAGACTGTCTTTCAGTCTGTAAATATATTTTCAATACTGTGAATACTGCATCTGAATGCATTCTTGGGTTATTTTGTTGCTTATGTATTAACATTTGTTTTAAGTACCGAGGGGGAGTTATGAACAATACAGTCATCCTTCCTACCCTTATGAAGGCTATAGTCAGAGAGCAAGGAATTGAATAAAAGTTATAGGAATTCTAGTTACAATTTGAATCAATGTACTGCTGCTAAGTCGCTTCAGTTGTATCTGACTCTGTACGACCCCATAGATAGCAGCCCACCAGGCTCTCCATCCCTGGGATTCTCCAGGCAAGAACACTGGAGTGGGTTGCCATTTCCTTCTCCAATGCATGAAAGTGAAACGTGAAAGTGAAGTTGCTCAGTCGTGTCCGACTCCTAGTGACCCCATGTACTCTAGTACTCTTGCCTGGAAAATCCCATGGATGGAGGGGCCTGGTAGGCTGCAGTCCATGGGGTCGTGAAGAGTCAGATACAACTGAGCGACTTCACTTTCACGTTTCACTTTCGTGCATTGGAGAAGGAAATGGCAACCCACTCAAAGGAATACATAATGAAGTATAAACTTAAGGCAGTGGCATAAGGGAGTGGCATCTGAAGACAGACTTGAAGGATAAATAGGGTGGGGTGGGTGGATATCCTGAGGTGGGAAAGAGCTGTGATGCTTTTCAGTACATGGCTGAAAAAGCCATTGAATCAAACAGAGCAAGAAAACAAAGTATAATGAAGTAAGTAGGGCTGAACTGGCTTCCTTGGTGGCTCAGTGGTAAAGACTCTGCCTGCCAATAAAGGAGACTTGGGTTTGATCCCCATGTCGGGAAGATACCTTGGAGAAGGAAATGGCAGCCCACTCCAGTATTCTTGCCTGGGAAATCCCAAGGACACAGGAGTCTGACAGCTACAGTCCATGGAGTTGCAAAAGACTTGAACACAGCTAAATATCACAACAAAAGCCTAAATATTCAGAGTTTTGTTAGAATCAAAAAGTATTTTAATATTGAATATGTATTCCTACTTCTTTGCTACTTTTGAAAAATAATCTATTGGTATAATAGTTTTTCTTTCTTATAAGATCCCCTACAGATATCATCTTATGCACAGTTTTCTTTTCAATACTATAATTTTGTTTCCTTCTCTTTACCACCGCCATTTTTATAGATTACGTCAGCTTGGCCTCCCAAGAGAATTGCATGGACGCAGTGATAGTAGCTGTGAGTAAGTGAAGGTTGCTGAGTTGTGTCTGACTCTTCGTGACCCCCATGGACTGTAGCCTGCCAGGCTCGTCTGTCCATGGAATTCTCCAGGCAAGAATACTGGAGTGGGTTGCCATTTCCCCCTCCAGAGGATCTTCTTGACCTAGGGCTCAAACTGACATCCCTTGCATCTCTTGGATTGGCAGGTGTATTTGATTCTTTATCACTAGTGCCACCTGGGAAGCTCAAACTCCTGAAAATGACAAGTTACTTCACTATCTCCATATTTTTGTTTTTCTAGAATGTCTTACAGTTGGACTCATGAAACACATATTATTTTCAGATTAGCTTCTTTTACTTAGTGATGTGTATTCAAGTATACTCCATGTCTCTTTCTAGCCTGATCTCTCAGTTCTTTTTAGCACTGAATAATGTCCCATTGTCTGTAGGTAGTGTAGTTTCTTTATCCAGTCAACTATCTAAAGACATGTTGGTTGCTTTCAAGTTTTGACAATTATGAACAAAGCTGCTAAAGCATCCCTCTGCAGTTTTTTTTTTTTTTAATGAGGTTTTCAGGTTTTTAGCCAATTTGGTTAAATACAAAGAAACATGATTACTGAATAATATTAAAAGGATATTTAGTTTGATAAGAAAGTTCCCTATTACTGTTCAGAATACCTGCATCATTGTGCATTCCCATTAACAATGAATCAAAGTTGCTGTTTTTCCAAATTCTCTCCAGGATTTGGTAATGTCACTGTTTGGGATTTTGGACATTCCAATACAGGTACCATGGTATCTGTGGAGGTGATGCAATTCCAGTTGAGCTATTTCAAATCCTGGAAGATGATGCTGTGAAAGTGCTGCACTCAATATGCCAGCAAATTTGGAAAACTCAGCAGTGGCCACAGGAATGG